>NC_090733.1:118693222-118708222 GCF_036898095.1 Palaemon carinicauda
AGAGAGAGAGAGAGAGAGAGAGAGAGTCTCAGGGGCTGGTAAAAGTGGCAGCTACAATGGTTTTGCATAGTTGAGAGAGAGAGAGAGAGAGAGAGAGAGAGAGAGAGAGAGAGAGAGAGAGAGAGAGAGTCTCAGGGGCTGGTAAAAGTGGCAGCTATAATGGTTTTGTATAGCTGAGAGAGAGAGAGAGAGAGAGAGAGAGAGAGAGAGAGAGAGAGTCTCAGGGGCTGGTAAAAGTGGCAGCTATAATGGTTTTGTATAGCTGAGAGAGAGAGAGAGAGAGAGAGAGAGAGAGAGAGAGAGAGAGAGAGAGAGAGAGAGAGAGAGAGAAAATTCGCGTGACACGTACGAGACAGGTGAGAGGCCCAAATTAATTATTTATTTTGCCCCACTCTGAGAGGTAAGTTCCACTTAAAAGGGGAGATAAGGAGAGAAAACATGGGGCAAGAAGACATAAGAAAATGAGTATGGTGTACATTGAGAGTTCTTATGGATATATTTCGACCTTTCTATATGCAAAATGGTATACCAATAACATTCACACTGCACTATAAACAAAAAGACCTTTCTAGTATTCCACATATTTTATTATCCCAGGCTAAATTCTACCCATCATTATTGCAGGCAATCTTAGCAATTCTTTGGCCTTACAAATCATGGTGTCACCTTGGATAATTCTCCCTTTGAAAAAAAAATCAATCAATTCATTTCCTTGGACCGTTTCTCTCATTCAGATAAAACGTGCACACTATGACCATTCGTTCAACTACACAATCACCACCTTAATGCAATATCTGGCTTGTAATCATATCAATTCATATCATATACAATAGATGTACTATACCTTGGTGAAAGAGTTTGTGTATCGCCATGATCAGCAAAGATTTTCCAACTAATGTTATAGCTTAGATTATATAATAATAATAATAATAATAATAATAATAATAATAATAATAATAATAATAATAATAATAATAATACCCGTAAATTAATTATGATTAAATGCTACATATAATATATATATATATATATATATATATATATATATATATATATATATATATATATATATATACTGTATATATATATATATATATATATATATATATATATATATATACATATAAAGAGAGAGAGAGAGAGAGAGAGAGGAGAGTGAGAGGAGAGAGAGAGAGAGAGAGAGAGAGAGAGAGAGAGAGAGAGAGAGAGAGATTAATAAATCATTGTTTTTCATCTTCTTATCCAAGCATTGATCGATTTCCGACCTTTCTGACTCAAATTCATAAATCAAATAACGTAGTTTACTATTATTATTATTATCATTATTATTATTATTATTATTATCATTATTATTATTATTATTATTATTATTAGGGCCTATTGAAACCAGAGAAAAAGAGAATTTTTCGCGAGTCTTAAACGGCTTCGGAAGAAAATCTTCGTGCATTTCCAAAAGGATTCAGAAGAAATTTCCATAGACCTAGCATGGAATTCTGAATGATTCCAGAAATCTCTGAGCGATTTCGGAAGAAAATCTTCCTGAATTTCCTCTCCAAATGACTTCAAAAGAAATAGCTGTAGACTTAGCCCAGAGTTCTGAATGACTCCAGAACGGAATCTTTCCGGAGCAATTCTGAACGGCTCCGCCCCGGATTCCAAAAGACTTCTGAAGACCTGATCTCTCTCTCTCTCTCTCTCTCTCTCTCTCTCTCCTCTCTCTCTCTCTCTCTCTCTCTTTTTAAACATGCCTTGCAACACCTCACGATCTGTATGTACTATAGCTATGGAAGTTTACGCAATGAACATTGGGAGGAGGATTTCACAGAAATCTCTGAACGATTTCGGAAGAATACCTTCCTGAATTTCCTCTCCAAATGACTTCAGAAGAAATAGCCGGAGACTTAGCATAGAGTTCTGAATGACTCCAGAACGGAATCTTCCCGGAACAGTTCTGAACGGCTCCGCCCCGGATTCCAAAAGACTTCTGAAGACCTGATCTCTCTCTCATTTTTTTTTTAAACATACCTTGCAACACTTCACGATCTGTATGTACTATAGCAATGGAAGTTTACGCAGTGAACATTGGGAGGAGGATTTCACTTCACTTCTGGCGGAACAGGTAACTGACTGTGAGAATTTTGTTACAGCTACAGGATGAACTGGAGGCTATTCTGAACACCTTCATCTACAGATAGTTTGGATAGGTGCTGCCGAAGTTGGCGTGCTTTGAAGATCATAATGTAAGCGCCTTGAAGGATAATTTGCTTGCAGTTTAGCGACGATGTCCAATAATTGGATTGCATTGGTGCAAAGCGGCGAGCGACGTGTGTTTCTTCAAATATCGGCATTGAAGATAGAACATATCAAGACGGTATTGGTAAATATATTGTGTTGCTCTTCGTTGACTTTAGTATGATAGCGTATAGTGTATGCCGAAAAATCAATGGCATCCATGTCTTTACCCATCCCCCTTATAGGTAAAGACATGAAAGCCATCGATTTCTCCGAGGAATCTGACGAACCGAGGACAAACAGCACTGAAATGTCTCTTGAAATTTCGAAGGAGACTGGCGAATTAAGCAAAGAAGATCTTGAAAAACTATAAAAGCCAGAAGAGAATAGAGAAGGAAAGCCTTTATATGAAGAAGTATAAAAAATAGCCTTTAATTATAGAGGTAAGTCTCCTAAAAACTGAGGTCAAATAGCCTCTACGATTAGCAGTTAGTCGCCTTAAAACAGAGGTCTTAAAGAGCCTCTAGTGCTAGAAATAAAGCACCCAAAAATAAAGGTCAAAGAGCTTTTAATGTTAGGGGTAAGGGGATTAAAATAAAGGTCAAAGAAACTCTAATGCTAGAGTATAGCACCTCAAAATAGAGGTCAAAGAACCTCTAATGCTAAAAGAAATGAGCCTCAAAACAGAGGTCAAAGAGCCTCTAATGCTTAAAGTATGGAGCCTAAAAATAGAGGTGAAAGAGCCTCTAATGCTAAAAGTAAGGAGCCTCAAAATAGAGGTCAAAGAACCTCTAATGCTAAACATAAGAAGCTTCAAAATAGAGGTCAAAGACCCTCTAATGCTCAAAGTAAGGAGCCTCAAAATAGAGGTCAAAGAGCCTCTAATGCTAGAAGTAAGGAGCCTCAAAATAGAGGTCAAAGAGCCTCTAATGCTAAAAGTAAGGAGCCTCAAAATAGAGGTCAAACAGCCTCTAATGCTATAAGTAAGGAGCCTCAAAATAGAGGTCAAAGACCCTCTAATGCTCAAAGTAAGGAGCCTCAAAATAGAGGTCAAAGAGCCTCTAATACTAAAAGAAAGGAGCCTAAAAATAGAGGTCAAACAGCCTCTAATGCTATAAGTAAGGAGCCTCAAAATAGAGGTCAAAGAACCTCTAATGCTAAACATAAGAAGCTTCAAAATAGAGGTCAAAGACCCTCTAATGCTCAAAGTAAGGAACCTCAAAATAGAGGTCAAAGAGCCTCTAATGCTAGAAGTAGGGAGCCTCAAATAGAGGTCAAAGAGCCTCTAATGCTAAAAGTAAAGAGCCTCAAAATAGAGGTCAAAGACCCTCTAATGCTGAAAGGAAGGAGCCTCAAAATAGAGATCAAAGAGACTCTATAATGCTAAAAGTAAGGAGCCTCAAAATAGAGGTCAAACAGCCTCTAATGCTATAAGTAAGGAGCCTCAAAATAGAGGTCAAAGACCCTCTAATGCTCAAAGTAAGGAGCCTCAAAATAGAGGTCAAAGAGCCTCTAATACTAAAAGAAAGGAGCCTAAAAATAGAGGTCAAACAGCCTCTAATGCTATAAGTAAGGAGCCTCAAAATAGAGGTCAAAGACCCTCTAATGCTAAACGTAAGAAGCCTCAAAATAGAGGTCAAAGAGCCTCTAATGCTTAAAGTATGGAGCCTAAAAATAGAGGTGAAAGAGCCTCTAATGCTAAAGATAAGGAGCCTCAAAATAGAGGTCAAAGAGCCTCTAATGCTAAAAGTAAGGAGCCTCAAAATAGAGGTCAAAGAGATTCTAATGCTAAAAGTAAGGAGCCTCAAAATAGAGGTCAAAGACCCTCTAATGCTAAAAGTAAGGAGCCTAAAAATAGAGGTCAAAGAGCCTCTAATGCTAAACGTAAGAAGCCTCAAAATAGAGGTCAAAGAGCCCCTAATGCTTAAAGTATGGAGCCTAAAAATAGAGGTGAAAGAGCCTCTAATGCTAAACATAAGAAGCCTCAAAACAGAGGTCAAAGACCCTCTAATGCTAAAAATAAGGAACCTCAAAATAGATGTCAAAGAGCCTCTAATGCTAAAAGTAAGGAGCCTCAAAATAGAGGTCAAAGAGCTTCTAATGCTAAACATAAGAAGCCTCAAAATAGAGGTCAAAGACCCTCTAATGCTAAAAGTAAGGGGCCTCAAAATAGAGGTCAAAGACCCTCTAATGCTAAAAGTAAGGAACCTCAAAATAGAGGTGAAAGAACCTCTAATGCTAAACATAAGAAGCCTCAAAATAGAGGTCAAAGACTCTCTAATGCTAAAAGTAAGGAGCCTCAAAATAGAGGTCAAAGAGCCTCTAATGCTAAACATAAGAAGCCTCAAAATAGAGGTCAAAGACCCTTTAATGCTAAAAGTAAGGAGCCTCAAAATAGAGGTCAAAGACCCTCTAATGCTAAAAGTAAGGAGCCTCAAAATAGAGGTCAAAGAGCGTCTAATACTAAACATAAGAAGCCTCAAAATAGAAGTCATAGACCTTCTAATGCTAAAAGTAAGGAGCCTCAAAATAGAGGTCAAAGAGCCTCTAATATTAAAAGTAAGGAGCCTCAAAATAGAGGTGAAAGAACCTCTAATGCTAAACGTAAGGAGCCTCAAAATAGAGGTCGAAGACCCTCTAATGCTAAAAGTAAGGAGCCTCAAAATAGAGGTCAAAGAGCCTCTAATGCTAAAAGTAAGGAGCCTCAAAATAGAGGTCAAATAGCCCCTAATGCTAAACGTAAGAAGCCTCAAAATAGAGGTAAAAGAGCCTCTAATGCTTAAAGTATGGAGCCTAAAAATAGAGGTGAAAGAGCCTCTAATGCTAAACATAAGTAGCCTCAAAACAGAGGTCAAAGACCCTCTAATGCTAAAAATAAGGAGCCTCAAAATAGATGTCAAAGAGCCTCTAATGCTAAAAGTAAGGAGCCTCAAAATAGAGGTCAAAGAGCTTCTAATGCTAAACATAAGAAGCCTCAAAATAGAGGTCAAAGACCCTCTAATGCTAAAAGTAAGGGGCCTCAAAATAGAGGTCAAAGAGCCTCTAATATTAAAAGTAAGGAGCCTCAAAATAGAGGTGAAAGAACCTCTAATGCTAAACATAAGAAGCCTCAAAATAGAGGCCGAAGACCCTCTAATGCTAAAAGTAAGGAGCCTCAAAATAGAGGTCAAAGAGCGTCTAATACTAAACATAAGAAGCCTCAAAATAGAAGTCAAAGACCCTCTAATGCTAAAAGTAAGGAGCCTCAAAATACAGGTCAAAGAGCCTCTAATATTAAAAGTAAGGAGCCTCAAAATAGAGGTGAAAGAACCTCTAATGCTAAACGTAAGGAGCCTCAAAATAGTGGTCGAAGACCTTTATGCTAAAAGTAAGGAGCCTCAAAATAGAGGTCAAAGACCCTCTAATGCCAAAAGTAAGGAGCCTCAAAATAGAGGTCAAAGACCCTCTAATGCTAAAAGTAAGGAGCCTCAAAATAGAGGTCAAAGAGCCTCTAATGCTATAAGTATGGAGCCTCAAAATAGAGGTCAAAGAGCCTCTAATGCTAAAAGTAAGGAGCCTCAAAATAGAGGTCAAAGAGCCTCTAATGCTAAAAGTAAGGAGCCTCAAAATAGAGGTCAAAGAGACTCTAATGCTTAAAATATGGAGCCTAAAAATAGAGGTGAAAGAGCCTCTAATGCTAAAAGTAAGGAGCCTCAAAATAGAGGTGAAAGAGCCTCTAATGTTAAACAGAAGAAGCCTCAAGATAGAGGTCAAAGACCCTCTAATGCTAAAAGTAAGGAGTCACAAAATAGAGGTCAAAGAGCCTCTAATGCTATAAGTATGGAGCCTCAAAATAGAGGTCAAAGACCCTCTAATGCTAAAAGTAAGGAGCCTCAAAATAGAGGTCAAAGAGCCTCTAATACTAAAACTAAGGAGCCTCAAAATAGAGTTCAAAGACCCTCTAATGCTAGAAGTGAACAGCCTCAAAATAGAGGTCAAAGAGCCTTTAATGCCAAAAGTAAGGAGCCTCAAAATAGAGGTCAAAGACCCTCTAATGCTCAAAGTAAGGAGCCTCAAAATCGAGGTCAAAGACGATCTAATACTAAACTAAGGAGCCTCAAAATAGAGGTCAAAGACCCTCTAATTCTAAAAGTAAGGAGCCTCAAAATAGAGGTCAAAGACCCTCTAATGCTAAACGTAAGGAGCCTCAAAATAGAAATCAAAGAGCCTCTAATGCTAAAAGTAAGGAGCCTCAAAATAGAGGTCAAAGAGCCTCTAATGCTAAAAGTAAGGAGCCTCAAAACAGAGGTCAAAGAGACTCTAATGCTAAAAGTAAGGAGCCTCAAAATAGAGGTCAAAGACCCTCTAATGCTAAAAGTAAGGAGCCTAAAAATAGAGGTCAAAGAGACTAATGCTGAAAGTGAGCAGTCTCAAAATAGAAGTAAAAGATCCTCTAATATTAAAAGTAATGAGCCTAAAAATAGAGGTCAAAGAGCCTCTAATATCAAAATTAATGAGCCTCAAAATAGAGGTCAAAGAGCCTCTAATGCTAAAACTAAGGAGTCTCAAAATAGAGGTCAAAGAGACTCTAATGCTACAAGTAAGGAGCCTCAAAATAGAGGCCAAAGACCCTCTAATGCTAAAAGTAAGGAGCCTCAAAAAAGAGGTCAAAGAGACTAATGCTGAAAATGAGAAGTCTCAAAATAGAGGTAAAAAAAAAAACCTCTAATGCTAAAAGTAATGAGCCAAAAATAGAGGCCAAAGAGACTCTAATACTAAAAGTGAGCAGTCTCAAAATAGAGGTCAAAGAGCCTCTAATGCTAAACGTAAGGAGCCTCAAAATAGAGGTAAAAAACCCTCTAATGCTCAAAGTAAGGAGACTCAAAATAGAGGTCAAAGAGCCTATAATGCTAAAAGTAAAGAGCCTCGAAATGGAGGTCAAAGAGCCTCTAATGCTAAAAGTAAGGAGCCTCAAAATAGAGGTCAAAGAGAGCCTCTAATGCTAGAGGTAAAGCACTTCAAATTAGAGATCAAAGAACATATAATGCTAAGATTATAGTACCTCAAAATAGAGGTCATAGAGCCCTTAATACTAAAGTTATGGCACCTCAAAATAGAGCTTAAATATCCTCTAATGTTGGAAGTATGGCACCTCAAAATAAAAGGTCAAAGAGCCTCTAATGCTAGAGGTAAGGTACCTCAAATTAGACGCCAAATAGTCTGGCCTATTCTTTGTATATTCACCCTACGTATTGGTTTCCTGTGCGCCAGTGCTTTTCTGCGCCTTCACCAAAAACTGTGCTTCAGCAGAAACTGAGCACCAGTAGCATCCTGTATGCCAACGCTCCAGTACTCTCCTTCGCACTCGCGCAAGAGGCAAAAAGAATGAAAACTTTTTGACAGGTTGAAATTGCCCCGTTCCCCTCCCCGCAAACGCATTGCAGCATGCCCGCCGGGCGAAAAGGGAAGAGGCTTCACAGAATAGTTCAAGATCCCGAAGATTCTATCTTCCAGGGCGAATCAAATGAGTTCCCTGAAGAAAGGAAAGATGAATACTGTGAAGAACTGCAGAGTATAATAGGTGAAAACCTAGAGAGATATGAAAATTGTGATTAATGACTTCAATGCTGAAGTTGGAAGGAATAATCAAGGGATAGAAAATGTGATGGGTGTTGAGGTACTTGGCAAAGTTGCAAATGAAAATGGGGTACATTTTATAAGTTATTGTTCAACAAACAATCTTGTTACTGGGGTACTCTTTTCCAGCACAAGGAGATCCACAAATATACAAGGACTTCACCATGTGGCAATTACAAATATCAAATAGATCACATAGCCATTGATAAAGAGAGAAGGAGGACTCTAGGAAATGTAACAAGCTATAGAGGTGCAGTTATTGGTAGTGATCACCAGCTCCCCATTGCCACACAAATATTAAAACTGAAAGAACCCAACAGAAATGTAAATAGAATACTTAAGTTTGATACAACTAAGCTTCTAGAGGATGAGCACAGAAATCTTTGTAACTGAATATAGGAATCGATTTACAGTCTTAAGAGACTTTAAGAGAAGAAGTTTTGGGACATGCAGTTACAAGGAGAAAACCATGGATATCAAATGATACTTGGGATACTATAAAAAGAAGACAAAGACAGAAATTGATTTCTTAAAGTTTTCGAGGAAGTAATGAAAATTACAAGGCAGAGCATGCCAAGTATTTCAGTATTGATAGTGAGGTCAAAAGAAATATCAGGAATGATTGGAGAGAATATTTAGACAGGAAAGCAGATGAGGCTGACAAAGCTATGAATTCAGGGAGTGGCTTTGTTGTAGAAATTGCTCTTGGAATTATTAATGAAATCTCTACAGGAAAAAAGAAGCATATACCCATCAAAAAGAAAGATAGATCTGTTATAACAAAAGAACATGAAGAAAGGTAACGTTGGATTGAACACTTTAGTGAGGTCATGAATAGGAAATACGAAGGGAATAATTTGGTTGATATACCTGAAACTGATGAAGACCTTGATATGCCCATGAATGAATGAGGTGTGTTTGAAGTCGAAGCTATTCTTAAAAAAACCTCAAAAGATGGAAAGCCCCTGGATACGAAGGAATAACTGCTGAGATGATATTGCCTGAAAATGAAGTGATTCCCAGATTACCTACAAGATTATTTTGTAGAATGTGGCGTGAAGAGGCAGTGCCTTATGTATGGGAGCTAGGAGTGTTGGTGAAAATGACAAAAACAGATCTGACTGATAGCAATCATTACAGAGGCATCACACTTACGTCAGCTGTCATGAAAATATATAGAATTCTCATTCTAAAAAGACTAGAGAGAAAGATTGATAAAAAGTTGGGAGATGAACAAGCAGGATTTAGAAAAGGTAGAAGTTGTACTGACCAAATTTTCATTTAAGACATGTGGTACAGCAATATGTAGAATATAGAATTCCACTTTTGATGGTATATGTGGGCTATGAAAAAGCTTTTGATTATGTGCTCTAGCAAATTTTGTGGAGAGTCCTGCGACATTATGGAATTCCTCTCAAATATGTAAATTTAATTGTCTGTCCATAAGCATAGCAAATGGAAAGTTAATGATAGTGGAGTCTTATCAAACGAATTTCCAGTGAAAAGTGGAGTATTCTAAGGGAATGTGTTGTTACCTATGTTGTTTATCCTCCTCATAGATTTTGTAATGCATAGATCGGTTGGGGATGGTGGAGAAGGATTGGACTGGATTGGTAACAGAAAATTAGGAGACCTAGAGTATGCTGATGACGCTGTCCTAATTAGCAGAACACCACAGGGCTTGGAAAGCTTGCTTACCAGAATGCATGAAAAATCACATGAGGTTGGGCTTGAGATAAATAGAAGAAAGACAGATGATGAGAACGGAATATGCAATGGAAAATGAGATATCTTTAGCAGGATAAAGGATTAATGAGGTAGAATTATCTAAATATTTAGGAACTATGATATCTAATATAGGAGCTTTAGAATTTGAGTTTAATGAAAGATTGAAAAAAGCAAATCAGAGGATGGCTAGGTTGAGTCAAATTTGGAAATCATGTCGCCTAAAATTACATATAATAATCAGGCTATATATCAGTTTAGTGAGATCGGTGTTACTGTATGGTCGTGAATCTTGGTATATTAATGAAACTCATTTTGTAGATTTGAGAACAAAGCCCTCAGAAGAATATTGGGTGTTAAATGACAGGACAGGATTAGAAATGAAACTAAGAGAGATTACTCGAGCGCCACATGTGGATGAGATCATGGTGAGGGGTAGATGGAGATGGTTTGGGGATGCTCTTTGTTCTCCCTAAGAGACATTAGTTCACCAAACTTTAAACTGGCCTCCACAAGGCACTAGAAGAGTTGGAAGACTCAGGACTATAAAGCATGAAGTAGGATATTATGATTGGAGAAGTATTGAATTAAAAGCTGAAGATAGAGACGACTAGTGAAATCTAATTGAGGCCCTTTGCGTCAATAGGTGTGGGAGGAGATGATGATGATATGTGGGCAGTGGCTTCAAGCATCTAGCTCAAGGCGAGTCACTTAGCCTCCTTCTTCCTCTACAAACCCTTTGTTGCTCTACCAATGCAAAATAATGGACGATCCTTAATATCTTCCAAAATAATTTGAATTTCTTTTTTATTTCTTTTATTTTAGGTATAAATAAATCCTTATCATTCACTATCGGGACTATCCTAGTAGTTCAATTATCACTATTTATTACCCTGGTCAATTTAGATTTTTTTGTATTTACGTTAGTGTTTGCAGACATTTTTTCTTAAAGAATCGAGAGATATTTGGTTGCTTTGTATTTCCATGATTTGTCATGTTTCTATCTCTCTTTCTTTGTGTTTTTCCTTTTATTTTTCTTCATTTCATCTTATTTTCTTAAATCTTCGATTGTATTCCTTTCTTTTTTAGGTAAAAGTATATCTTTGATGGCTCGTTCATAGTATGAGGTAACAATGATAAGAATAAAATGGATAGGTACAACTTAGGACGAATATTGTTTATGGGATCAGCTTTGCCCCTCCTTGATGTTTCTTTCATGCTGTTCACTCTAATGTTGCTCCATTTAACACCATATCAAAAGGGCAAAATGACAGTTATCAACATGGAAATTAGCAGGAACAGTGAAAATATATTCTATTTCAATTCCTGAAATTTTCATTTGGATATGTGAATTATTATAGGAACAATGTATACAGTAGAGTTTTTTTTTTAGATATTTATAGCATTTGGGTTGACACCTCTCTCGAGGATGTTACCATGTTTTGGTCAATCTTTTTGAAGGTTTCACCCCCTGAGTGTCAACAGCCTAAGAGTGCCCCCAGTATTAAATAACTTTTTGAAAATCATATCATAACCATCGAGCTAGAAAGAAACTTTTTTTTCAATGTAACTCTCAGGGTGTCACTCACTTTTAGGGTGTCACCTTGGGCAGACACCCCTTTTACTACACCCCTTATGTATTATTTTGAATTTTTATGATTACATATATGCATATTTATAAATAAAAGTATATTTGTGTGCTCGAATACAAAGTTTGATTTACATATTCATATAGTAAGGCAAAATTGGACAGTTTTCTAAACCGTGGTCAGGCAAAATTGGACTGGCAAACTTCTCCCTTTTTTCTTGGCGAGGCAAAATTGGACAATCTTGGATTACGGACAGAAAAATGTATGCAAGTCTATAACTTTTTTCTAGCATATTTATATTGATAGGGACCACAAATTGTCATAGTTTGCCCAACTGAGCGTTGGCGCTTAACGGAGATACAGACGTGTCCAAAATTACCTCACTGTCCAAAATTGCCTCACTGTCCAAAATTGCCTCACTGTCCAAAATTGCCTCGCCTCTGAGATATTTTCTATCACTGTAATAAGAGAATTTCTAATTCTTTGATGATTATGAAACAAGCCATTTTTATAGATGAGACCTCCCTCTCTTGAAAACATGTTTGGTATTTGGTCATAAATTCTTAATATTGATTTTGTACAAAGGTTACTCAAATGGTGTCCAAAATTGCCTCACCCTACTATACCTGGTAAATAACTACATTATTTATATCCGGGGATGAGAGTCCAAATGGAGAGGTGAAAGAGAACCATCTTTTGTAAGAGTATGACTAAACATTTTCAAAACAGCGTGTCGTGTTGCAAATAAAGAACTTATAATAGAATACAAAGACTAATAACAAACCTACATGGCTGAGGACTATGAAGAGTGAAGTAGGAGAGGACGATTGGAAAAGTATTGATTTAAAAGCTCAAGATAGAGATGACTGGCGAAATCTAACTGAGGCCCTTTGCGTCAATAGGCATAGGAAGAGGAGATGATGAAGATGATGATGATGAATAAAAGAAACATGACTTGGAACTACAGAAATAGAGGGAACTAAAAGCAGGAGGCCTCGAAAGAGTCCCAGTTAAAAAGGCTGCCAATAAAACGTTTCCTAATATAATGACATCTTATACAAAGAACACTCACAGGAAGGGAAAAAACAAAATAGAATACCTTAATACCATGGAATCTTTAAGAATAAGGGTCCCGAAGTTGAGCGCCAGTCTCCAGTGAACACGGTACTATACGAGAAACATTAAGAAATGATTCCTTTATAAGAATGTAAGTTCTATAAGCAAGAAGGGGACCTGGCTTCATTTTTAAGAACAAAAGATACTAAAAACAGGATGCACTGAGAGTATGGGACGTATTGAAATATGGGACGCCTCTACCCACCTTCCACGGTCCTAGTGACAAGAGCAGGGGACAAAGGTTAATGGCCTTGGATGCATCAATCTCACGATGAACTTATCGGAAACCAATGCCCCGCGTAAAGCATTTCCTTTTGTTCCTGCAAGTGTATTGTTCCCGTAAAAAACGCTGCCAGGTTCGTGAAGATGGCGTAACAAATGAAGGGTTACTACAGGGAGTGAGGGTTGTGTATATAGAAACAGGATTCTGTATATACAGGTAATAGCACGCAGCTACCTCTATTATTATTATTATTATTATTATTATTATTATTATTATTATTATTATTAATTGCTAAGCTACAACCCTAGTTGGAAAAGCAGGATACTATAAGTCCAGGGGCTTTAACACGGAAAATAGCCCAGTGAGGAAAGGAAACAAGGATGAATAAAATATTCTAAGAACAGTAACATTAAAATAAATATCTCCTATATAAACAATAAAGACTTTAACAAAACTAGAGGAAGAAAAATAAGATACAAAAGTGTGCTCGAGTGTACCCTCAAGCAAGAAAACTCTAACCCAAGACAATGGAAGACCATGGTACAGAGGCTATGGCACTACCCAAGACGAGAACAATGGTTTGATTTTGAAGTGTCCTTCTAGAAAAGCTGCTTAATATAACTAAAAAATCTCTTCTACCCTTACCAAGAGGAAAATGGCCACTGAACAATTGCAGTGCAGTAACCCTTTGGGTGAAGAAAAATTGTTTGGTAATCTCAGTGTTGTCAGGTGTATGAGGACAGAGGAGAATATGTAAAGAATGGGCCAGACTATTCGGTGTGTGTGTATAGGCAAAGGAAAATGAACTGTAACAAGAGAGAACGATCCAATGAAGTGTTTGTGAGGGCCGTACTATTTGCTTTCATTTAATCTAGGCAATAGGCGAATGAAATGTACATAAAGTTATTGAAATATACGAATTATCAAAAATATGCATAAAAACTAAAAAAGCACTCTGAGAATGCAGACCTTCGCCTCGGCACCATATTTTTCGAAACCAGCTTGCTTTTACAAGAATCAATTTAGACCGTAGGCGTATAGGAAGTCTGTGTGACAACCATATGCGAACCTGGGGTTAAGGTTAGAGTTAATTCGGTCTACCATTTGCTCGACCTTGACCTTAACCTTTGACCTAGGGCTTTCAAAATTAAATCACTTCCACGTCTCAACATAAAAATTAATCCCTGAAACTTTCACTACTCTATGAGTAAAATTGTGGCCAGGAAGTTGTTCACAAACAAACAAACAGAAAAACGGGACATACTTTTGCTCTCATTT
This sequence comes from Palaemon carinicauda, assembly GCF_036898095.1. NCBI lineage: Eukaryota > Metazoa > Arthropoda > Malacostraca > Decapoda > Palaemonidae > Palaemon > Palaemon carinicauda. The sequence goes on from NC_090733.1 coordinate 118,707,002, forward strand.
AATCTATGAATTGGGTGAACGAATATACGTAAAAAAGGGAAGTAGGGTTCCAATTCTTGTTGAGAGTAGTCAGACTAATTTTAAAGTTTGCAAAAATAGAACGGAATCCGTTCAGTATTGTTGTTCTGGTAGAGCAGAAACATTACTTGCCTTCAGTTTATGCTTACTCGAAATATGTGAAATACTAGAAACATGAAAAACAACAAGACACAAACCACATGGGATATCAACTCGAGAGTTTCTCTGTGCCTCTCCTTCTTAATCACAGCTAATCTAAGGCAGTTTCTTCAGCCTGATTTTCTTGGGTAAGAAGTCTCGAGCATTCGAGCGGTCACGCTCCTCCTGAGAATTCTGTGAGGCTTACTTCTGTAACTTTCAAAAGACGTTTCATCCAGTAACTTTGAGGCTTGGATACTTTTAAACACGCACATTCATATTCCTATTCTTCATTGTTCTTTAATGCTGTTTGAAGATAATCAGTGTCTAATTTGCTTTTCAACTTTGTTTTATTCTTGTTTCGCCTCTATCCTCCGTCCCTCTTTTCTCTATTCATTGCGCTTTGTTATCCCCAAGAAAAATCTTATGCTAGAATATTCAAATATTACCAAATTGATAATTCAGTGCCCGATTTTACTTACTTTAGTGATTGTCTGATATTTTTGTAGGATCAAGATATTATGTCAGCACAGGCTGCTACTCGTACTAGTAATCTGTAAAAGTGTCTGTCTGTCTATCTATCTATTAAATATATCCGTGTACACACATATATACACGAGTATATATACGGTTATACAGACATATCTATGCATGCACGACGCACACACAAAATAAGCAAGGGATGGAGAGCTTTTGGTAAACGAAATGACATTATGAAAAGTGAAATGCCACTTTCTCTAAAGAGAAAAGTATTCAATCAGATGGCCATACCAGTATTAACTTATGCATTAGAAACTTGGAGCCTTATTGAGGCCTTAGAACATAAGCTAGTTACAACTCAAAGAGCTATGGAAAGAATAATGATGGGCATAATACTAACAGACAGGAAAAGAGCAACAGGAATACAACAGCAAACTACATTGGATCCTTCTCTCTGGTTACGGTTCATTTTCTCTTTGCCTATACAGACACACACCAAATAGTCTGGCCCATTCTTTACATATTCTCATCTGTCCTCATACACCTGACAACACTGAGATTACCCAACAATTCTTCTTCAACCAA
>NC_090733.1:118727775-118740275 GCF_036898095.1 Palaemon carinicauda
CAAACCACAATTTCCACAAGCAGTCTTAGTTGTATAGTGGTTTAGTTTACATCCATAATTCGGCCAATAAAATTCCTGTCCCGTAGTAGTTTTCTATAGGACACGGTGTTTGACTGAGTATTCTGAAATGTCTTGTATAATACTTTAAGTATAACCTACGTGTTTAGTGCTAAGGGAACATGGAACGACTCGAAGAAAACCATGTGTTGATATACTTAGAGGAGGACCGAAGCTCCGCAGCGTGCAGTATTTCAAGTGTAGCTGCTGGTAAGTAAAGTTATTTGTAATACCTAGTATTTATGGCATTGTCCTAAGTTTAAATGAAAAACGGGAGTTGAATCCTGAACTAAAGGGTCTGTACTAAGGTCTGCTTTTCGAAAGCAGTTCGTTATTTGAAATTTACACAAACGGCTAGACGAGAATGTCACCAACTTGCCATATCAACCGTTTTCATATCACAAGTTGCTTAGTTCCATTCGAATTATGGTGTTTGCAATTATAGACATCGAGCATATCTCGTAGAATTTAAATCTAGTCAATGAGTTAACGTATTTCTAAGATTTTAACGAGAGCGGATTATTTTTTTTTAATTCGTTTGCATTGCCTAGCCTACCTCACCGACACGGCCACCCCTATTTGCGCTGGTTAGTAAACAACATTGAATGGCGAGGGACCAAATTTATACTACTAAACCTGTAGTCACTTATTACAACGGGTCATTAAACTATTACATTATATTAGTTAGTATTGTGCTGTATATCGTTTTAGATCTCGTATAAGTATAATGCCATAACTTTATTGATTACTGTATGATTTCAGTGTCTGAATTCGAGTGACGTTTGAAGGTTGGTTAGAAGTAAGGTACTATTTACGATTTTGTTTCTCTTTCCCTCCTATACTTGTTGAATCTAAAGTATTGACGGGGTTATGAAATGTACGGCACATATGTAATGCGCACCAGTGTTCACTTGATGACAGTTTACTGTTCGTACCATATTCATAAACGTTTATCATATACTCGTGGTAAAGACAATAATAGTCGCTTGTTCTGTACATAAACTTAAGAATCTGCTTATGAAAGGATTTTTCTTAAATGACCCGTTTCCTTTTTCAATCTGTCTTTTCCCAGGGATTAGAGAAGCACATAGGTAAGGACTATGATTTAAAAAAAAATGTTTATTTGATAACCAGAAAAATAATTCTGAGATAATCAAATAAAATTTACAATAGAAAGACAAAGGTGAAATTTGTTACCAGTACATTATTTAAGGATTGCAACAATACTAATTTATTCTTGAACTTTTTGTGACATTGATCTCCATCCTAGATGGGATTTGGGTGGTGGATATATTAGTGAAAGGAACTTATGTAGTTGTTTTGCATTGTTTCTTTAATTGATATATGAATACCGATTGTTTTCCTTGATAATTCAAAATCACAATCGCTTAAGTTACCAGGAATAACACACGTGAGAATATTAATGTTAACTATATGCAATGCATTAATGCGTTTAACAACTGTTATTTCGATATATATATATATATATATATATATATATATATATATATATATATATATATATATATATGTATACACACACACACACACATACACACACTGTATGAACACACGCCTACTAGTTCTAGTACCAGCCTACAACCCAACAGTCGACCACCTGTGAGTGGGCGATACTATAGTTGCCAACCCCAGGGTAGGTTGAGAAAACGGATTTTGAGCGAAGCGAAAAATCTATTTTTGGGTGAGATAGCCATGGCGTCCTGATGGAAGGTTCCTGTTTGGTAGCTTCCTTGGGTATAAGACTACTAAGATATTCCCAGAGAATTTAACCACAGGTTATCACAGAATTCTAACTTCTGGAGCGAGTATCTCAAAGGTTTCCCTTTAAGACATCGTAATACAACAGGGGACACGCATGTCTGAACGTGCCACATAGCTATCTTCACCCCGAACAGAGTTAATGCTTCGGTGTGTAAGGACTGAGAATAGCTGGGAGCCGTTCCACAGCTAATCTCACTCGTGGCTACTACTGATACTCGAGACGTAAACAAACGGACGCCATTGCTCTGATGACGTCACGCCCGTCTTCATCCTGAAGCCAGTTGCTGCCCATCACCCTGATACAATTGTGTAGGGTGGGAACAAAACTGGACGAAGTAGTAGGGAGGGTCCATCAGGACGCCATGGCTATCTCACCCAAAAATAGATTTTTCGCTTCGCTCAAAATCCGTTTTTTGGGCTCAAGCCATGGCGTCCTGATGGAAGAGTACCAGAGAATCAATGTATCGTGGTAGATTTTTCCCCCAGTGTTAAGTGCCTAGGCATTGACAAAACAGCAAAGTAATCTTAGGTAAAGAACCATAGGAACGGAGTATCCTGCCCCCCTTTGGTAGGAAGTTCCCATGGGCTATGCCGACGTCAAAGTGGTATTGAAGGGCTATTCATCCTGACAGAAGAACTTGAAGAACTTAGAGATGAAGCAGAATGTTTGATATTTGTATAGGAACATTCTGAATTAGACCAGTGGTGGTTGGGCACTGTGTATAGAGTTCATCTCTTGGTTATCAGAAGTAAGTTTTCGTGTAGGAACCTTACTGAGACAGGGTGAATATAATTTAGGATTAGACATCTTAAATTCTTCATGACCATAAGAAAGGAGGAATAAATAAAACTATGACAGTATGTATTTCATAGTAGGTAGGAGCTGAAAGAGACGCATAAGTAATAAAATAGAAATTTTATTTCACAATGCAGAAATTAAATAATTTACAGCAAAAGTAAAGTTCATTTACAGTAATAATAATGTACATAGAAATAAAGGCTTGCTCTTGAATCTGAAAGGGAATTTCAGGATTAGTAGGTACTCGTTCTCGAGGAACGCAAGTCTTTAAACAACACATCATGCTCAAGGCATGCGGCACTTGTGTGACACTATGACATTTCACCTGGGATAAGAACAGTTATAAAAGCACTAAGTGTTTTTTGACATCACTATGAATCGCTCGAGGGTCAACATAGGCACCCGAAGAGTTAGAGTCCCAAGTAACTCACTGTTCTACGCAGAGTTAGGTGCAGGTTTCATAACACTACCTGCGGCTACCACAAAATGTTTGACTTCGTGCACTTGTTTCGCATAATGTTTAAAGAAAACTCGCGAGGACTTCCAGCCCGTAAAGTTCTTAAGGCTTTCAAAGTCCATGCTCTGAAAGAAGTTCAGAGAAGATGCCACTTTTCTAGGATCATGACCAGCGGGTGTACTGTTCGGATCCGCTCTGCGAATGAAGTAGGTGATTTTCGCTCTTAATTGTTTCAGTGACAAGTCGCTGCCCGATGTTTCTCCTTTGAAGAGTTGGCCTCCACCAAAGTTCGAAGTTCTGCGAAGATAGACCTTGAGACTCTCTACTGGACATAGAGAGACATCCTCCTTCAGGGGGCATATTCTCCAAGGGCCCCATCTTTTGGTGGGTAATTCGTTTTTAGCGAGAAACGTCGGATTAGGGGAGAGGGTCACTTCTCCTGAATCGGTAAACAGGATGTGTCCCTCTTCTCTTGATAATGCCACTATTTCGCTGACTCGAGCTCCCGAAGCGAGAGCAAATAAGAATATAACTTTCTGAGTCAGATCCTTGAGGGGGCATGAATCGTTGTCCAAGTTGGAGGCGAAATGGAGTACCTTGTCTAGTGACCAGGAGATCGGTTTCGGAGGGGGTGCTGGACGTAGGCGAGCACATGCTTTTGGTAATTTGTTAAAGATGTCGTTGGACAGATCAATTTGGAAAGCATATAGAATTGGTCTAGCCAAGGCCGATTTGCAGGTTGAAATCGTATTGGCTGCTAATCCTTGTCCATGAAGGTGAATGAAGAAGGACATACAGAAATCAATGGTGATTTCTTTAGGATTTTTTGCCTTGACAAAGGAGACCCATTTCCTCCAGGATGATTCATATTGCCGTCTCGTGGATTCGGTCTTGTATTCCTCTAGGAAGTCTAGACTTTTCTTCGAGATCCCAAACCTCTTCTTTGCGGCAAGGGAGAGAAAATCATGAGATGAAGGTCCTTGATTTTCGATGATGAAGCGAAGACAGTCGACTTCTGTACTTGTTGAGAGAGAACTGGGCCCGGGAGAGGGATCAGCTTGGGCTGCAGCTCCAGGACCAGGGGGTACCAGTTGCTCCGGGGCCACTTGGGAGCCACTAGGGCCGCTGTCCCTTTGAAGGTTCTCAGTTTGGAGAGGACTTTCAACAGAAGGTTGGTGGGAGGGAACAGGTATATCTTGGACCACCTGTTCCAGTCCAGTGACATGGCGTCCACCGCTTCTGCTTTGGGGTCCTCGTACGGGGCTACGTACAGAGGAAGTTGATTGTTGTCGCTCGTTGCAAAGAGATCTATCTGAAGTTCTGGGACTTGGTGAGAGATGAAGGAGAACGATCTTGCGTCTAGAGACCATTCCGACTCTATCGGGTTTGTCCGAGATAGAGCATCCGCTGTCACATTGCGGAATCCTTGTAGGTGAACTGCAGACAGGTGCCACTTCTTCTTCTCCGCCAGACGGAAGATTGGGAGAAGCACCTGATTTATCTGGGGCGATTTTGAGCCTTGGCGATTGAGACAATGAACTACCACCGAGTTGTCTAGGGTTAGACGGATGTGGATCGAGGGCGGCGGGGATAACTTCTTCAGAGTTAGAAGGACCGCCATGGCCTCCAAGATGTTTATGTGGAACGTCTTGAATAGTGGAGACCAGGTACCTTGAGCCTGTTTCAGGTGGGAGTGACCTCCCCAGCCTTCCAGTGAGGCATCCGTGTGGATGTTGAGTGATGGAGGAGGGTGTTGGAGAGGAATGGACCTTTTCAGGGCCTTTGCTTCCGACCACGGCTTTAGGAGGCGTCGAAGTCTGTTTGGAAGCCGTCTCTTGAGGTCTCTTCGAGCGATGGATGCCGAGCGTCTCCAGACTCCCGCGGCATCCTTTAGCTGTGCACGAAGCACTGGGTTTGTCACTGAGGCGAATTGTAGAGAGCCTAGAACTCGTTCCTGCTGTCGTCTTGAAATGCGTTTGGATTTCAGTAGTCGCTTGACAGACCCTGCTATTTCCTTCCTTTTCTTCTGGGGGATGGAAAGGCGGTGTGACTGAAGATTCCAGTGGATTCCCAACCACTGAAACTTCTGAGCTGGAGAGAGGCGAGATTTCTTCTCGTTGATCTTGAATCCCAGGTGTTCTAGGTACTGGGTAACTTCGTTGCAAGACTTTGCACACTCTTCGGGCGATGGAGCCCAGACTAGCCAATCGTCGAGGTAGGCCATCACCTGGACGTTTCTTAGGCGGAGCTGTTGTACTATGGCATCCGCCAGTTTTGTGAAGATCCGAGGGGCCACATTGAGGCCGAATGGCATGGCCCGGAAGGCGTAGCTTTTCCTTTGGAGTCGAAATCCTAGGTAGGAGGAAGCGTGATGGTTCATTGGAATGTGCCAATAGGCATCCGCCAGGTCTATAGAGACCGTGTAGGAACCTTGAGGCAGAAGGGTCCTTATTTGTTGAAGCGTCAGCATCTTGAATTTGTTGTTCTCTATGAACTTGTTGAGGGGGGATAAGTCCAGAATGACTCTGAGTTTGTCTGAGTCCTTCTTGGGAACGCAAAACAGTCTCCCTTGGAACCTGGTGGACTTTACCTTCCTTATCACCTTCTTGTTCAAGAGGTCTAGAACATATTCTTCCAGAAGGGGGGTCGATTGCTGGAAGAACTGCTGGAAGATTGGGGGTGGTTGCGTCCAACTCCAGCCTAGACCGTTCTTGATGATGCTGTGTGCCCAGGGATCGAAGGTCCAACGATCCTGGAATTGGCGGAGTCTTCCTCCCACCGGAAGCACTTCATTGCTTCTGGTGTCCCGGGGACTTGTTGCCTCGGCCGCTAGCTCCCTTTCCTCCTCTACCTCTGGAGGGACGGCGAGATGCGTCTCTGCTTGCACCCCTGAACGAGCCTCTACCTTTGGCATGAAAGGTAGTGGATGGTTGCTCAAAGGCAGGGGTGAAGACCGGTGACTGTGACAACACCGGTTGGGGGACCAATTGAAAGGTCTGTTGTGGTTGGGCAACCACTTGGGAGGTAGCGGGTCCCGGAAACTGACGTCGTTGCTGACGTTGCTGGGGTTTTGGCTTTTGAGGTTTCCTCTTAGGCTGAGGTCCATCGTCCTGAGAGGGTTTCCTTTTTCTGGACATGCCCCACTTGTGGAGAAGGTTCCTATTCTCCGTGGCGGCTCTGTCAGTTATTTCCTTGACAAGGTCAGAAGGAAACAGGTGCTTTCCCCAGATGTTGGAGGAAATCAGCCTCCGGGGTTCGTGTTTCACGGTGGCACCGGCAAACACGAATTCACGACAGGCTCTTCGAGCCTTTATGAAGTGGTACAAGTCCTTCATTACTGTCAGTAAGTGGGATTTGGAGAGTACCATGTAGTGATCTGGTACTCTAGTGTCACAGGCCATCACTTCCAGTTGGACTTGATGAGAAAGAGATGCCGCAAGCCTCTCCTTCGTGTCTTGTTCCCGGCGAAGGAGGTGATCGTTGAGCTTAGGGAGGTCTTCATTAAACTGACGTCCGGCGACGTCAGGATCGAGCCTTCCCACGACGAAAGTATGCTGAACATCTTTCCAGTGTCGAGCGTCAGGGGGAGTCACGATGGAGAAGGGTCTGCACTCCTCCAGTGCAGGGCAGGGTTTCCCTTCTTCCACCGCTTTAAGGCATGCAGCTAAGGCCTTTTCCAAGAAAGGAAGAACCGCAGTGTCAGGTGCAACATACGTAGGATGCTTCTTGCTCAAAGCCGGAAGCTTAGAGCAGGTAAAGCCCCTACTCTTAAATGCGGAGGCTAGCATAGCCTGGGCCTTTGTGAGATCGAACACTATCTCTTCTTTAGGTTCGGTCTCTTCCTTCGAGGCAGGTTCGGAACGAAGCCGGACGTAACAGTCCGGGTAGGCCTCAAAGCTTGGGAAGAACTCCACATCTTCCAACGGGACCGTGCCGATCTTGTCACTAACAAAGATCCTGCCGGTCGCAATAACCATATGCTCTGCATACCTCCACGGGTTGGCATGAGAGCAAGCGGGGAGATCCTTGACCGAAATCTTCTTCGGTTCTCTGGATCCAATCATCGACCTGATGGACTCCTGGTTCTCCTTCAGCCTGTCGTCCATGACGGCTCTAATCAGCCGGATCAGTTCTTGGGTAGAAGAAGAAGGATCCGGAGTCGAGGAGGTAGACGGAATGGACATTTCCGTCGGTGTAGGAGTAGGAGGAGGGATGGACGAGGAAGCAGCTCCAAGCTCCGACTCGGTGTATTCCACCTTGTCTTCGTCCTCTTCGGCTCCTTGAGCCATAAGCGTCTTCTCCGTGTCTTCCGAGACGTCTGAGATCTGTTCATCATCCTCGGAATCTAAACGACACTCGTGCATGGACTGAGCCATGACCACATCAGGTTCCACCGTAATTTGGACAGTGGGGATCGCATCTTTTGGTACCACTGAGTCAGGGGAGGCCTTAGGGAACAACAGGGACCTCAGTTCTTCGGTGGCCAGGTACGGTCCAGTAGCATTTTTCTGAAAGCCACGCACCCACTTGCGCAGCTTTTCACGAGAAATGTCTCTAACCTCCGCTGAGGGAGGGTTATGGAAGGCCTCAACTAGGTGGGCCTGGCAGACCGTACAATCCAGTGGATTCCAAAACTTCAAATCCCCTTTCTTGTCTGCACAAGGGGCGTGAGTCCTGCAAGCCGTATGCCCGTAAAACTGCGGGCGTTTCACAGCGCAGAAGGCGAAGTCACACTTCATCTGCTCCTCCTGTGGAAGAAAGAGAAAATGAGTATGGGGGAGTCATAAGAATGGCTCTTAAACTAAGTTAATATTAATCATTAATTTTAACTTAAAGAAGGTGTGATGCATAGAGAATGAAAACAGTAAAGGAGAACATGCTCCATGCATCTCGCCCGGCTGGTTACCATAAGCTTGGTCCTTGGATAATCCAAATGACCGAGATCATTGGATATAGTTTCCTAGAATTCCCAGTATTTTGGAACTCCATGGAAAACCAAGGACAAGATTGGGATCGAATTCATTCGGTTCCCAGTTAAGAGCCAGAAGGCCTCATTAAAGGGTAACTGCTTCTGGCAACCAGCCGTGCTAAGATGCACATAGCATGCTGGAATTAGAAGAATGCAAAGAGACAGCATGATCACTAATAGAGCAGTACTAGGTACTGATCTTAATAGCAGAAGCAGCTTATCTGTTTGCGATATAGGGCTATCCTAGTCTTAAGATAGCTACAGTAAGGGGGTGCAAGTATTCTTGACGCCTCCGGGGCATCCGGCAAGCCGCCGGCATGCCGGAGCTCGCTCCAGCATAGATTCTGGCATTAGAACAGACAATTTTCAAAAGTCAGTTAAATACCAGGATGGCGGCCGCCGGCACAACGGCGGCACGCCGGCAGGAAGCGGCGGCTCCGGCAGTCGGAGGATGCCAGGTTGGTGACTGGGATAAGGATGGTAAAGGCAGTATCGGGTTGCCGGCAGTATATGCCGGCACTCCGGTGATCGACCGGCAAGCGGACGATTAGATAGGAGTAGGAGAGCCGCCGGTAGTAGCCGGCGGCAGCCGGCAGTCCCTCGGTACACGGGGGGCTGGCGGCAAGGGTAGGGAAGTCACCAAGTAGGAGGCAGGTATTGCCGACAGTAGAGGCGGCAAGAGACCGGCACCCGGATAGATAGAGAGACAGGGGGAGGGGGGAAGGGATGCAGGAAGTACCGTCAGGGTTCCAGACATCCCTCCCCCTCCCTGAGGGGGTGTACCCATGATAGAGGCAGGCTCTAACATCCATGAGCAGGGGTCACTAGGGACCGGGAGCTAGGTAGCCCAAGGGAGGGCTAGGGAACACCCAAGAGGAGGGGGGGGGGAGACTCCCATATGCAGAGCTATACTAGCAACTAACCTTATAGGACACTATGAAGGTATATGTACCAGAGTGGACTGCACAAGGAAGCTCGGGTAGCCCTACTCTTCCACCCTAAGGAGGAGTTGTAGGACAGGGGACAGATGAGTATAAACTAACCTAAGCATAGGCTAGGCTATACAAGAGATAGGTGGGGAGGGAGAAGAGAGAAGTCTTCCCAGGAAGGGTTTCTGTACCAGAGCGGCCACTAAGGGAAGGGAGGACACTCCCTAACCTAAGATCAGGCTGATCGGCTAAAACGGTGCAAGAGTACAGTTTCAGCATGGAACAGAGAAACCTTCCTAACCCGACCTAGAACAGGGCTAAAAGTCCTGAACTAGGCAAGGAAGAAGACATATCGCTATCGCAGGAAAGTCATAGACTATCCTAGCCATAGAGGTAGGCTAGCCTAACCTCACTCTCAGACGCAGCCCTAAAGGGGGTTCATTCCTTTAGGGAGGACAGAGAGGCGATATATACTCTATTAGACAATTAATCCCTTTACTCAGAAAAGGGATCAAGGCTAAATAGAGGGAATGCCAAGGCAGGGGATGAAGGAAGCATATAGGGGTCCTAATATTAGGTTAGGCTAGAAAGAATCACTGACTAGCCTATCCCCTATATGGTCCCTGAAGGCGAAAACATTTGCATCACTGTCAAAAGTATTGTAAAATAATAATGCCACTATCTTCATAACTTAGTCTAGGATCACTAATAAATCATGCATGAACACTTGTATGTAGGCTCCTGGCCTGGGGGCTATAGTAGCCGACTGGTAAGAGGTCAATCGATGACCGATAAAAAGCGTCTAAACACGATATAAAAGTTCCTAGCTATGAAGACTAAATAAACTAATGTATTCGATTAGTATATATATTGCCGGAAACGTTGTTGTGGCTAACTAAATAAGACATGCATAACAACAACGACGCCATAAAATGGCGGGTCCGGTAGAGGCACAGCTCTGCCACAAAACATCAATTATTTCGAAAAGTAACATTTACTTTACGGCCAGAGCTTAATTAAACAATACTGGAACCTTGTACTCAACTTTCCAGAAGAAGGCGAGGCTGAAGGTAACGACATAGCGAAGATGCAAAGCGATAAAGATAACACAGGGAAAATCCGTCTAAGTAGGGCAGCTACTAAACAAAGGATGAAGACGGGCGTGACGTCATCAGAGCAATGGCGTCCGTTTGTTTACGTCTCGAGTATCAGTAGTAGCCACGAGTGAGATTAGCTGTGGAACGGCTCCCAGCTATTCTCAGTCCTTACACACCGAAGCATTAACTCTGTTCGGGGTGAAGATAGCTATGTGGCACGTTCAGACATGCGTGTCCCCTGTTGTATTACGATGTCTTAAAGGGAAACCTTTGAGATACTCGCTCCAGAAGTTAGAATTCTGTGATAACCTGTGGTTAAATTCTCTGGGAATATCTTAGTAGTCTTATACCCAAGGAAGCTACCAAACAGGAACCTTCCATCAGGACGCCATGGCTTGAGCCCAAAAAAAGGGTTTTTGAGTAGCAGCCCATCCCTAGACTTACTTAGTTCCAGAAGACTGCGTTTGGCGATACTCGCCTTAAAGAGGAAAATGTGTAGGGTAAAATGTACGGTATATATATCATACTGCGTTTCCACTCATAATGAATTTTCTTGGCTTTAAGGAATTTTCAGCTTTCTAGGCCATGCTAAGGAAATTAATCAAGGAATTCGGTCGCATCTAAGGACTTTTTTTTTTTTGGGGGGGGGGGATTTCAAGGCGGTAATTGCTGTTTTCGATTCTCCCCGGCGGTCTTCAATATAACCTTTACACATGTATATCTGCTATTATTGCCACGGTTTATGTATTACTGTCATTACATGCATAGCTATGACAGCTTTACAACCGTGTCTATATTATCATATACCCGGCTTTGTAATTTTATAGTAGCAAATACATCTCGCAGAGACACGCGTACACCTAAGAGCAAAATAACCGTTTCATTTTATCAATGAAAAAAGCTCTTCTTCAAACGCTTTGCTTCTTTCATTAAATTTGAATTGTTTCATTCATTTTTTTTCATTAATTTGATAGGACAATTACATACGATGTGGTAACTGTAATTAATGCCATTAGTTGCTTGCGAAAAAACGCGATTTGTTAATGTTCGAAGTCAACATTCATCACATACTCGTATGAGTGTATAGTGTCTCGTTATCTTAGTTATTATTTAAGTTAATGATCATTGCTTTAATATTTTAGCGGATTTTTGTTTATGTTCCTTCAAGAACTGTAAGGCATGGGATTCTACTATATATATATATATATATATATATATATATATATATATATATATATATATATATATATATATATATATATATATATATGTGTGTGTGTGTGTGTGTGTGTGTGTGTGTGTGTGTGTGTGTGAGTGTTAATAAGTCCATTTCTGAGTGGGGATTCCTTTACGTGGTGAAAGGGTTTGCGTATCACTATGGTCAGCATAGGTCCACTAGTTAGGGCCACATATACTAGCTTGGTTTGCTGTGAGGGATCAGACGAAAATCTCCCAAACTGACCAAACCTCAGACATGAATTGACATAACGGAGGCATTTATCCTGTAGTGGACTAGAAACGGCTGCATTTGTTGTGTGTGTCTGTACGTATATGTGTATATATATGTGTATATATATATATATATATATATATATATATATATATATATATATATATATATATATATGTGTGTGTCTGTGTGTGTGTGTATATATATATATATATATATATATATATATATATATATATATATATATATATATATATATATATATATATATATATATATATATATATATATATTAGATATTGTGCGTGTGTTTGTGCTAGTTACAGCTCAGTCGGATACGTCAGACACTTCCACTTCGTGGATCCGAGTTCGAATCCTGCTCAGGTTTGATAGAATCTGGTAACGGCCTTGCCACACCTGCTTCCGAGGGATGGGACTATGGACGTCATAGTTTTGATTGATTGATTGATTTGAGGTGTTCTGACATCCTGACATCTATACTTTACGTGGTTCAATACTCACGCTGTTAAGATCAGGAGGGGGTGGTGGTGGTGGTGGGGGGGGGGGGGGCGTTCGATCCCTTATTACCACCCATAAGTTAGTAAAGCTGTAAATGTGTACGAGCATTTTCTGGAGAAATTTGAAATGGCATTTTCCGAGTTACCTCACTTCTAAGAGCTTGCTAAGATAACAGAGGGTGGACCTCTTATGACGTCACCTTGTTGGTGTGTGTATGTATGTATATATTAGGTCTTTTTGCCAGAGGTTCTTTGCGTCAATAGGCGTTGGAGATTATATATATATATATATATATATATATATATATATATATATATATATATATATATATATATATATATACTGTATATATATATATATATATATGTATATATATATATATATGTATATATATATAAGTATATATAGAAATATTGATAATAAAAATAATAATAATAATAA
>NC_090733.1:118745275-118747775 GCF_036898095.1 Palaemon carinicauda
CTCTCTCTCTCTCTCTCTCTCTCTCTCTCTCTCTCTCTCTCATCGTAAAAAGAGAGATATCAATGCCGACAAAACGGCTCTTAGGAGAATTTGTCTTTGGCTAATCGTCCTTGCAATATATCAGAGAAGAAGAACTGCATGAACTAAAACGAGATCTTTAAATCTCCCTGAGAAATGGCGGTAATAATTTTTTCCTCATTCTCTGAACGCATTTTCTCATTACTCGTGAATGATAGATAGATAAAATGGATGCTCTGAGAGAGAGAGAGAGAGAGAGAGAGAGAGAGAAGAGAGAGAGAGAGAGAGAGAGAGAGAGATTATCGTATGCATGGTTTTACCATGGAAAGCGTATGTATTACCTCTGTGCTTCACACTAGCTACGACCCGTAACGATGGTCTAATTGATATTTACCTATATTGCTATTTTGTTCAGAAGAGACACTGGATTCAAGGAAATGGTCTATCCTTTCCTTATCTAGATGAAGAATCTAACATTATCAGTATTTCTAATACTAATTATTAGACTATTCATATTAAGCACTGAAAAATAGCAGCATTGACAGACAGACAGACAGACTGACTGACTGACGCGGAAAAGCGAACCGAAAGGAAATCTGGTAAAGAATGCGGGCAACTTTGAACGACCTAATATACAGTAGCTTCAGTTTGTTATTGTCAATTTGGTATAAATTAGAGGGATAGAAGGGACAGATTATTCATATGTTATAGTGCTATAATAATAATAGTACAATGTAAATTCAGTTTGAGATTTTTTTTTTTTTTTTTTTTTTTTTTTTTTTTTTTTTTTTTGCATTCATATATTGTAATTTGGACTACAAGTGTTGTTTTGTAAATTATTGTCTGGTTGTGGTCAATATAATATCTATCTATCTATTCCCCACTATACGAATTAAGAGTGGTATTACATAGGATCATTAATAGCCTATCTAGGCATAACATAAGAAAGAATGATATTGAAATATTTAAGAATAGACAATCAATCACCTGTTCTGATAACGTTTTTTTTTTTTTTTTTTTTGAATGACGGTAACGACTTAGTAACGACCACAAATTGTACCCTTTTAATACCTCCGCCAACGAAGTTGGAAGTTATGTTTTCGCCCCTGTTTGGTGTGGTGTTTGTGAACAGCTTCGTGGCAACAGTTTTAATTGTAGAGTATTGAAACTTGCAGGGATTAACTTTTATGTAAAAAAGCTGGAAATAATTAAATTCTGGAAGATCAAGGTCAAATGTCAAGGTCACGGTCAAGCAAATGGTCCAATTCACGTAATCAGTCATAAGTTTGTACATCGTTGTCACAGACTTCAAACTTGGTTCATATTTTACTGCATAATAATACATGCCAATTAATACATGTTAAGGTTAAAGGTCACGTCAATTAATACATATTAATGTTGAAGGTCAAGGTCGAGCAATAAGCTGCCGCGACGGAGGTCTGCAATCTATTGAGCGCTCCTCTAGTTACAGGTGTGATGGGATGGGTCTTATCGTTTTATTCCGGTTCTAGATAGCACCGTAAAAAAAAAAGAGATAAGATATTCTCACATCTTGTGAAAGATGTAGATGATGAGAATAAGGGAAAACGGAAATAAGGAGATCATCTTAGAACCGAGTCTGAAAACCTTGAAAAACACTAATTTGACCGAAGGTTCCTTACACATAATTAATTATGGATTTTCTTTTAGATATTATATTATTATTATTATTATTATTATTATTATTATTATTGTTATTATTATTATTATTACTATTATTATTATTAAGCTATAACCCCTGTTGGAAAAGCAGGATGTTGTAAGCCCAAGGGCTCCAACAGGGAAAATAGCCCAGTGAGGAAAGGAAATAAGTAAACTACAAGAGAAGTAATTAACAATTGAAATAAAATATTTTAAGAACAGTAACACTATTAAAATAAATACTCTAAATATAAACTATAAAAACGTAAAAAAAAAAAGCTAAGAGGAACAGAAATAAGACTTGTGTTCCCGTGTGTACTCTCGAGCAAGAGAACTCTACCCCAAGACAGTGGAAGACTATGGTACAAAGGCTATAGCCCTGCCCAAGACTAGAGAACAATGGTCTGATTTTGGAGTATCCTTCTCCTCATCAAACTTGGGGCTTCAGTTTAGTGAATACTGAATGTAATTCTCTTCCAGTAAGTTTCATTTGCACATTGTTTAAAACTCCATAATGAATAAAGTGAGTTATCTGTGTTAGCATACGTTTAAGCAGTAGCGTACTCTTCAAAGTAGAGTTATTTAACCACCAGCTCGCGTACCAAAAGTACTATTATAACTTCACTTGTCTGTCCATTGCAAGGTTGGACGAATATTGTTTAAGAAATTCCAGGCTTAACTCGGCTCTTCCAAGTGAGATAAGGTTGAACTTCTATTTTCTGTAAATAGCGTGTAGGTGAGGTTAGGTTAAACTCCTATTCTTCATAAGTTATATAAATCTTAATCTGTCTTGTCAAGTCTA
>NC_090733.1:118755275-118763166 GCF_036898095.1 Palaemon carinicauda
ATTAAGAAGGAAATATAATGAAGATAGGAGGAATAAAAACGTTAAAAGATGGGAACTTCGGGAGAGGATGGTAAATTGAATTCGGTAGACAGAGGGCCGAGGGAATGGTTTGGATAAGAGAGAAAAAGGGGAGTTGATTGCACCGTGCCAAAGGGGGGGGGGGGGGGGTGGCAATAAGATTAATTTCGGAACTGACACCCAGATAGACGGTCTACAGGCTGCAAAGAAAAACCATATGATTAATGGTTTCAGTGAGGAGAGGGGCTGTTGAGAACTGAGAGAGAGAGAGAGAGAGAGAGAGAGAGAGAGAGAGAGGAGAGAGAGGAAGTTTTAATTTGCCGAGACAAAAACAAATTGATATATTGTATTATCTTATTAATCTAAATAAATTTGTTCTTTTTTGCAGTCTATTGTATTTAAAAAGATAAATATGAAATGAAATGTATGAATACGAGAGAGAGAGAGAGAGAGAGAGAGAGAGAGAGAGAGAGAGTAGAGAGAGAGAGAGGAGAGAGAGAGAGAGAGAGAGAGGGGAAGTTTTAATTTGCCGAGACAAAAACAAATTGATATATTGTATTATCTTATTAATCGAAATAAATTTGTTCTTTTTTGTAGTCTATTGTATTTAAAAAGATAAATATTGAAATGAAATGTATGAATACGAGAGAGGAGAGAGAGAGAGAGAGAGAGAGAGAGGGAGAGAGGAAGGTTTAATTTGCCGAGACAAAAACAAATTGATATATTGTATTATCTTATTAATATAAATAAATTTGTTCTTTTTTGCAGTCTGCTTGTATTTAAAAAGATAAATATGAAATGAAATGTATGAATACGACAGAGAGAGAGAGAGAGAGAGAGAGAGGAGAGAGAGAGAGAGAGAGAGAGAGAGAGAGAGAGAGAGAGAGAGAGAGGAGAGAGAGAGAGAGAGAGGGGGGGGGAGGAAGGTTCAATTTGTCGAGACAAAAACAAATTGATATATTGTATTATCTTATTAATCGAAATAATTTTTTTTCTTTTTTGCAGTCTATTGTATTTAAAAAAATAAATATTAAATGAATTGTATGAATACGTAAGAGAGAGAGAGAGAGAGAGAGAGAGAGAGAGAGAGAGAAGAAGAGAGAGGAGAGAGAGAGAGAGAGAGAGAGATTTAATTTGCTGCGACAAAAACAAAATTGATGTATTTTTTATAATCTAATGAATCAAAGGAAATTTGTTTCTTTTATTTTGTACTTTATTGTATTTCTAAAGAAAATTAAATATTGATTAAAATATATAATTACGTAAACGAGAGAGAGAGAGAGAGAGAGAGAGAGATAGAGAGAGAGATGAGAGAGAGCGAGAGGAGAGAGAGAGAGAGAGAGAGAGAGAGAGAGAGAAATTGATATATTGTAGCATATCCAATAAATCGAAAGAAATTTGTTCTTTTTTTGCAGTTTGATACAAGAGGAATATAAAGATTATTGAAGGTATGTTATTACGTAAACGAGAGAGAGAGAGAGAGAGAGAGAGAGAGGGAGAGAGAGAGAGAGAGAGAGAGAGGAGGAGGAGAGAGAGAGAGAGAGAGAAACATTGATATATTGTATCATATCCAATAAATCGAAAGAAATTTGTTCTTTTTTGCAGTTTGATACAAAAGAATATAAAGATTATTGGAGGTATGTTATTACGTAAACGCGAGAGAGAGAGAGAGAGAGAGAGAGAGAGAGAGAGAGAGGAGAGGAGAGAGAAGAGAGAGAGAGAGAGAGATTGTATCCTATGTAATAAATCGAAAGAAACTTCTGGCAGAGTAATGTATTTTTAAAAAACTAAATTGGTTCATTATTGTAGTCTAATGTATTTATGAAAAAAAAAATATTGATTAATGAAAAATATTAATTACGTAAACGAGATGGACGATGGAGCGCCAAATGAAATAAAACAATGATATATAATTGACACCTTTGTCATTGACCTGGAAGAAAAGCAATATTTATGAAACGTATCAATATATCTCGAATGCAATTGACGTCAGAGCATTTGTCGCAATTATGTCTTTCGCTGACATCTGAGCAAATGGAGCGATGTCACTTTATGACTTCATGGGATGACTCGCCTCTGGGGAAATAAATGATAATGAATGTTGTGAAAGGTAATTTCCCAGCAAGCGTAATGATATCAATTACTGGGGGGCACAAAGACAAAGGAAGCAAATATCGGTTTTTTTTTTTTTTTTTTCAAATCATAATGGAAAAGTATTTTTTTTTTTCTTTTTCTTTTTATCTCCGGGAGCCAAGTTGGAAGGAGGTAAAGTTTTACCCTCTGTTTGTGTGTTTGTTTGTTTCTGTGCTTGTTTGCTTGATTCTGAAGAGCTTCCTAGCCACAATTTTAATCGTTGAGTAATGAAACTTGCAGTGATTAGCTATTGTAAAAAGCTGGAAATGGTTAAATTTTGGAAGGTCAAGGTCAAGGTCAAGCAGAATGTCCAATTCACGTAATCAGCCATAAGTTTTGACATCGTCGTCACAGACCTCAAACTTAGTTTATAATTAACTTTTTGAAAATCTACGGCAGTTAATACATGATAAGGTCAAAGTCAAGGTAGAGAAATAAGCTGTCGCGGGCGGAGGTCTGCGTTCTTCTAAGTGCTCCCTTTAGTTTTCCTAATATATTCTGGCACCTTCGTTGACTGGGGTATCTCTGTTTTGAAGTCATGAATGTTCTGTTTGAATGTAGGCTATATACTGATTCTTCACACTGCTCAATTAATAGCGTTTGGAATTTTTTACATTCCTCTGTATTCCCTTAATCCTTTAACCCTGTCTCTTCTTGAAATATTGAGTTGTTATCAAATATGGAAATCAGATGGAGTTTGTATCATATATGAAAATCTCATCAATCACTTTTCTTGCTGTGGCCGATTTGATTTTGGTGTCCAAAAACAATGTCATAGTAATCTTGATAAATTTGAATAGGCCAGGCTATTCGGTGTATGTGTAGACAAAGGAAAAATGAGCCGTAACTTGGAGAGGGGTTCAATGTGAGTACTAGCTGGCCAGTCAAAGGACGAATAACTCTGGCGATAGTATCTCAACGGTAGGCTTGTACATTGACCAACCTGTTACCTACTGTGTGTGTGTGTGTATATATATTTGTATATATATATATATATATATATATATATATATATATATATATATATATATATATATATATATATTACATCATTTTTGTTTATTCAAATCCATAAGAAATACAAAGACGAAAACGAATTCATCAATTATTTATTCAAAATTATGAACCGACGAATACGTATATCCAAATAGCAACTTCAACCAATAAGATAGAATGGTGAAATCTTGCACCTCGTTTATGCCAACAAAATGGAAAAGTTAAAGTAGAAAAATATGTAAATTTCCAGAGTATAAAAATGTATTCTCCCCAATGTGAAAAAATATGGTGGTAATAAAATGGAAAGTAACAAATCCCAGCTCCCATACGACCGCCTATGGTGCCATTAGTGTTCCTTGTTCAGTGGACTGAAGGGACTCTGAACAGTCCTTTGGTCCCATTTTTTTAACCTTTTATTTTACTTACTTCCTTTTTTCCATCCTGTTTTCCAACTTCTTTTAACTCGAATATCAGAGTGCAACTGTAAAGCTTTGCCCAGTCGCAAAGCTTTACCCCAGCTGCAAAGTTTTCCCCAGTTGCAAAGCTTTTTCCCCAGCTGCATAGTTTTTATCCGACTTGCTAAGCTTTCCCCCAGCTGCAAAGGTTTTCCTCGGCTGCAAAGCTTTTTTACCCAGTTGCAAAGCTTCCTGCAAATACAAAGCTTTTTCCCAGTTGCAAAACTGTACCCCAGCTGCAAAGCTTTTCCCCAACTGCAAAGCTTTTTCCCAGCTGTAAAACTTTCCTCCAGCTGCAAAGCTTTTCCCCAGCTGTAAAACTTTCCCCCAGCCGCAAACTTTCCTCCAGTTGAAAATCTTTCCCCCACCTGCAAAGCTTTCCCCTAGTTGTAAAGCTTTCCCCTCATATGCAAAGCTTTCCCCAATCTGCAAAGCTTTCTCCCAAATGCAAAGCTTTCCCGCATATTCAAAGCTTTCCCCCATCTGCAAAGCTTTCCCGCATATGCAAAGCTCTCTCCCAAATGCAAAGCTTTCCCGCATATGCAAAGCTTTCCCCCACATGCAAAGCTTTCCCCCATCTGCAAAGCTTTCTCCCAAATGGCAAAGGCTTTCCCGCATATGTAAAGCTTTCCCCCATATGCAAAGCTTTCCCCAATCTGCAAAGCTTTCTCCCAAATGCAAAGCTTTCCCGCATATGTAAAGCTTTCCCCCATATGCAAAGCTTTCCCCAATCTGCAAAGCTTTCTCCCAAATGCAAAGCTTTCCCGCATATGTAAAGCTTTCCCCCATATGCAAAGCTTTCCCCAATCTGCAAAGCTTTCTCCCAGTTGCGAATCTTTCCCCCCCAGGTGTACCTAGTGGGAGCTGAACGGCCGAGTTATATGGTCCAAATACCATGAATACAACCAAGTCTTCTGACGAGGAGCAGCTGACTTTTAAGCTTTCCTGCTGTACAAATTGGTACGGAAACGGGGAAAGATGAAAATGGAGATAAAGGTGGAAATGGAAATGGAGAAATGGGTGGAAACGGAGAAAAATATGAAAATGGAGAAGAATGTGGAAATGGCGAAAAAAGGTGGCCATCCTCCCTCATCTTGTTAGTTTCCGGGATGTTCATTGAAACATTCAATCTGTGTAGGGTTGATTGATTGATTGATTGATTGATTTATTTTGGAGTTTCTGGCAGTGTAGGGTTGAAGTGCTGTTGGCCATTTCGTATTAGGTGTTTTCCTTGTATTATAAAAGCGGTATAATTCTCAACAATAGAATTTAGTAAGGTCGTTGTGTTACTTGTGTACGTGACCCATCAAAAAAAAAAAAAAAAAAAAAAAAACCACTGGCTAAATATTCAGATAGATATGCACACGGAGATTCAAACCTGCCCACCTCCCATACCCTTTCTATGATTGGAATATATATATATAATATATATCTATATATATATATATATATATATATATATATATATATAAATATATATTAATATATATATATATATATATATATAATATATATATATATATATATATATATATATAATTGCTGTTCCAGGTGTTGAGGTGCCAGTGATGGAGATGAGAATGAGAGAGAGATTACAATAGAGGAAGTGAGGAGAGCACTAGATGAAACCAGAGTAGGAAAAGCATCTGGTATGGATGGTGTGAAAGCTGAGATGTTGAAGGAAGGGGGTGTGACTGTACTTGTATGGTTGGTGAGATTGTTTAATGTGTGTTTTGTGTTGTCCAATGGTACCAGTAGATTGGGGTGCTGTGCATGTATTGTACCACTATATAAGGGTAAGGTAGATGTGCATGAGTGTTGTAATTCAAGAGGGTATTAGTTTGTTGAGTGTAGTTGGAAAAGTGTATGGTAGAGTACTGATTAATAGGATTAAGGATAAAACAGAGAATGCAATCTTGGAAGTACAGGGTGGTTTTAGAAGAGGTAGGGGGTGTATGAATCAGATTTTTACAGTTAGGCAGATATGCGAGAAATATTTAGCAAAAGGTAAGGAGGTGTATGTTGCCGTTTATGGATCTGAAGAAAGCATATGATAGAGTTGATAGGGAAGTAATGTGGGAATGTGATGAGGTTATATGGAGTTGGTGGAAGGTTGTTGCAAGCAGTGAAAAGTTTCTACAAAGGTAGTAAAGCATGTGTTAGAATAGGAAATGAAGTGAGCGATTGGTTTCCGGTGAGAGTGGGGCTGAGACAGGGATGTGTGATGTCGCCGTGGTTGTTTAACTTGTATGTTGATGGAGTGGTGAGAGAGGTGAATGCTCGAGTGCTTGGACGAGGATTAAAAACTGGTAGGCGAGAATGATGATACTGTACTGGTAGCAGACACAGAAGAGAAGCTTGACCGACTAGTGACAGAATTTGGAAGGGTGTGTGAGAGAAGGAAGTTGAGAGTTAATGTGGGTAAGAGTAAAGTTATGAGATGTACGAGAAGGGAAGGTGGGTGCAAGGTTGAATGTCATGTTGAATGGAGAGTTACTTGAGGAGGTGGATCAGTTTAAGTACTTGGGGGTCTGTTGTTGCAGCAAATGGTGGAGTGGAAGCAGATGTACGTCAGAGTGAATGAAGGTTGCAAAGTGTTGGGGGCAGTTAAGGGAGTAGTAAAAAATAGAGGGTTGGGCATGAATGTAAAGAGAGTTCTATATGAGAAAGTGATTGTACCAACTGTGATGTATGGATCGGAGTTGTGGGGAATGAAAGTGATGGAGAGAGAGAAATTGAATGTGTTTGAGATGAAGTGTCTGAGGAGTATGGCTGGTGTATCTCGAGTAGATAGGGGTTAGGAACGAAGTGGTGAGGGTGAGAACGGGTGTAAGAAATGAGTTAGCGGCTAGAGTGGATATGAATGTGTTGAGGTGGTTTGGCCATGTTGAGAGAATGGAAAATGGCTGTCTGCTAAAAAAGGTGATGAATGCAAGAGTGATGGGAGAAGTACAAGAGGAAGGCCAAGGTTTGGGTGGATGGATGGTGTGAAGAAAGCTCTGGGTGATAGGAGGATAGATGTGAGAGAGGCAAGAGAGCGTGCTAGAAATAGGAATGAATGGCGAGCCGATTGTGACGGCAGTTCCGGTAGGCCCTGCTGCTTCCTCCAGTGCCTTAGATGACCGCGGAGGGTAGCAGCAGTAGGGGACTCAGCAGTATGAAGCTTCATCTGTGGTGGAAATGTGGGAGGTTGGGCTGTGGCACCCTAGCGAGTACCAGCTGAACTCGGCTGAGTCCCTGGTTAGGCTGGAGGAACGTAGAGAGTAGAGGTCCCCTTTTTTGTTTTGTTTCTTGTTGTTGCCGGCTACCCCCCAAAATTGGGGGAAGTGCCTTTGGTATATGTATGTATATATATATATGTGTGTGTGTGTGTGTAAAATATCCAGTATTATTATTATTATTATTATTATTATCACGGGAAATTAGCCCAGCGAAGAAAGGAAATGAGAAAACCCGAATAATGTGCCTGAGTGTACCTCAAGCAAGAAAACTCTAACTAAGACCCTGGAAGAGCATAATACAGAGGCTATGGCAGTACCCAAGACCAGAAAATATTGGTTTGATTTTGAAGTGTACTTCTCCTAGAAGAGCTGCTTACCATAGCTAAAGAGTCTCTTCTACCCTTGCCCAAGTGGAAAGTACGCACTAAACAATTACATTGCAGTACCTAACCCCGTGAGTGAAGAGGAATTTTTCTGTTATCCTGTTGCCAAGTGTATGAAGAAAGTCCATGCCATTCGGTGTATGTGTAGGCAAATGAAAAAATTGAGCCGTAACCAGAGAGGGATGCATTATAGTACTATCTGGCCCGTCAAAGGACCCAATAACTTTCTAGCGGTAGTATCTCAACGGGTGGATGGTGCATGGGGCCAACCTATTACCTACTGTGTATATATATATATATATATATATATATATATATATATATATATATATATATATATATAATATATATATAATATGTATATATATTATAAATTATTTATATATATATTATATATATATATATATATATATATATATATATATATATATATATATATAATATATATATATATATATATATATATCAATTTTACCTCAGTGGGTTCGAACCATATTCTCTACAAATATAAAACTAGATAGGTGCCTGTTATGTACCAGAAACCATAAAAGAAGTCGGAACCTAAGTGCTAAGGCCGTTTTAGGTGTTACATACCAGCGAGGTTTCCCCAATTTCCCGACCTACTAGGTGACCCCAACTTATAACATTTAATTCAAATTACCCATAATGAGTTCAATATATGATG
>NC_090733.1:118766166-118768666 GCF_036898095.1 Palaemon carinicauda
ACAAAGTTTAGTGACTCAGCCTACGCTGCTAATAGTAACCTACCTTCACTCTCAGTTTACTGTGGTCCCCAATCATCAATAACGGATGTGAAGTAGGTGAGCAACCCTTCAGCCTAGATATCATAGTCTCTACAACAGGTTCGCTTGAAAGTGACGTAAGGTTTACGTGGCAAATCCATATTTAAGCACTTTTTTGTACGTTTCTTTTATACCCAACAGTTTAGAGTTGACAGCGTTGTTGACAAAGACACAAAGTTATGAAGATCGTCGCAATAGTTTTCAAAGTCAATTGTGTTGTTATTGTCTTCTTCACAAAAAAAAAAACTAGACAATAAAATTGAAGAGCTATTACTAAATGATAATAAGTCTATAATTATTTATATAAAATTGACATGCTTTTACCTAGAACATTTCTTATTTTTTACGTTTACTTGAACTTGATTTAGAATCTCATTATGCTATGGTGCGCAACGTCCCATAGCAAAACCAAACCACAATTTCCACACGCATTATTGGTTGCATAGTGGGTTTGTTTACATCGCAAATAATTCCTTTAAAATTCCTGTATCATTGTATTTTTTCATAGAACAGGGTTTGGACTGTGTATTCTGGAATGTCTTTTTTGATGATTGAAGTATTTGAAATCTCTTATGCTACTGTGCGCAACGTCCTACAGCAAAGCCAAACCACAATTTCCACAAGCAGTATTAGTTGTACAGTGGTTTAGTTTACATCGCTAATTCGGCCAATACAATTCCTGTCCCGTAGTAGTTTTCATAGGACACGGTGTTGGACTGAGTATTCTGAAATGTATTTTAAATATAAGTATAACCTACGTGTTTAGTACTAAGGGAACATGGAACAACTCGAAGAAAACCATGTGTTGATATACTTAGAGGAGGACCGAAGCTCCGCAGCGTGCAGTATTTCAAGTGTAGCTGCTGGTAAGTAAAGTTATTTGTAATACCTAGTATTTATGGCATTGTCCTAAGTTTAAATGAAAAAACGGGAGTTGAATCCTGAACTAAAGGGTCTGTACCAAGGTCTGCTTTTCGAAAGCAGTTCGTTATTTGAAATTTACACTAACGGCTAGACGAGAACGTCACCAACTTGCCTTATCAACCGTTTTCATATCACAAGTTGCTTAGTTCCATTCGAATTATGGTGTTTGCTATTATAGACATCGAGCATATCTCGTAGAATTTAAATCTAGTCAATGAGTTCACGTATTTTTAAGATTTTAACGAGAGCTGATTTTTTTTTCTTTAAATTCGTTTTCATTGCCTAGCCTCACCTCACCGACACGGCCACCCCTATTTGTGCTGGTCAGTAAACAACATTGAATGGCGAGGGACCAAATTTATATTACTAAACCTGTAGTTACTTATTACAACGGGTCATTAAACTATTACATTATATTGGTTAGTATTGTGCTGTATATCGTTTTAGATCTCGTATAAGTATAATACCATAACTTTATTGATTACTGTATGATTTCAGTGTCTGAATTCGAGTGACGTTTGAAGGTTGGTTAGAAGTAAGGTACTATTTACGATTATAATTCTCTTTCCCTCCTATACTTGTTAAATCTAAAGCATTGACGGGGTTATGAAATGTACGGCACATATGTAATGCGCACCAGTGTTCACTTGATGACAGTTTACTGTTCGTACCATATTCATAAACGTTTATCACATACGCGTGGTAAAGACAATAATAGTCGCTTGTTCTGTTCATAAACTTAAGAATCTGGTTATGAAAGGATTTTTCGTAAATGACCCGTTTTCTTTTTCAATCTGTCTTTTCCCAGGGATTAGAGAAACACATAGGTAAGGACTATGATTTAAAGAAAAAATGTTTATTTGATAACCAGAAAAATAGTTCTAAGATAATCAAATAAAATTTACAATAGAAAGACAAAGGTGAAATCTGTTACCAGTACATTATTTAAGGATTGCAACAATACTAATTTATTCTTGAACTTTTTGTGACATTGATCTCCATCCTAGATGGGATTTGGGTGGTGGATATATTGGTAAAAGGAACTTTTGTTGTTGTTTTGCAATGTTCCTTTAATTGATATATGAATACCGATTGTTTTCCTTGATAATTTAAAATCACAATTGCATAAGTTACCAGGAATAACACACGTGAGAATATTAATGTTAACTATATGCAATGCATTTAACAGCTATGTTATTTCGAGATATATATATATATATATATATATATATATATATATATATATATATATATATATATGTATATATATATATGTATATATATACACACACACACACACACACATATATATATATATATATATATATATATATATATATATATACATATATATATATATATACACTGTATGAACACACGCCTACTAGTTCTAGTACCAGCCTACAACCCAACTGTCGTCCACCTGTGATTGGGCGATAGTTGCCAAACCCAGGGTAGGTTGAGAAAAAGGGTTTATGAGTAGCAGCCCATCCCTAGA
>NC_090733.1:118771166-118773666 GCF_036898095.1 Palaemon carinicauda
TTGATGTACCTCTCTGGAGCCGAATGGCGTTGCTATATTGAACTTTATAAAATAGGAAATATCAGTGATATGATGAAAAGGATATATGGATAGAAAGATAGATAATCTCAGACCATATTAGGTAACAATATCCCTTAAGGATTTGTAGTTCGATTTCAAGTTATGTATTTGGTTTATCTGGCAATTTTATGTGTATTTTCATCTATATGGCGACCAATCTATTCGTATATCTATTCGTATATGGCGACCAATCTATCCGTATACAGATTAAGTTCTATGATAACATTTTGAACTATTTTTGTGGATTAAAATATACTTTATACAACTCATTATCCTAAAAATGATAAAGGTTGATTAATTTCAGATGCGATATGTTGAACTCCTGTTGATCTAAAGTTGATTAGGTCTTGCTAACTGATATAAAAAGCTCGTTTACTGTTAATATAAGCTTTAGGTTCTAGTAATAATTTATTGTTTCAAAGACTATTCAAATAACATCTTACTTATACGCAATCTAGGTTTTATTTTTATTCTTTATTAACTGAAGTAATCCCACCGAAATTTCCATATGGTAAATCGACATCAGTGTTATCTATGACTCATATACTTTATTAATTGAAAACTAATAGAGATTTATTTTTGAAAGACTGTTATATTTCAAGGGAAATATGATTGTGCAATCGAAAAAATTTGTGGTCTTGCAGAGTAGTAGTAGTAGTAGTAGTAGTAGTAGTAGTAGTAGTAGTAGTAGTAGTAGTAGTAGTAAAATCTTTTTTGAAATGTGTGTAGTTGTCGCCGTAGACTTTATTTAGGACCCTCAAGATCGGTGCCCTATTTTCCTACTGATATCTTCTTAAGATAAGATCGCATAATCCTTCCTATCCTTTCCACTTTCCTACAAAAAGAATTGTGTTTTTTTAATTTTGATTAATTTATTATATTAACATTTGTAACTGCATTGCAACAAGTAGCTGCTAACATCAGACTCCCAAGGTATGGTAGAGCTTATAAGGATGGATATTGTAAAATTTATCTATTAATTTATCTTTTTTTTCCAGCGATGGCCACGGTAATTTACAATCAAAGAAAATGAAAAATCTATTATACGAAATTATTGTATTTACGTATTTAGACTGTTTAAAGTTGATTATCAGGAAGTATGTGCGTTTGCCTTTTTAAAGATAAATTAGATTTTGAGTTAACTTGAAATGCCCCCAAGTCTATTACGGCGTACTAATAATCCGAGTTTGATAAATCATCAGAATTGACGCATAATTATATGTAATTACATGAACATTTTTTAATCAGAAGTCAAAGTAATCTCGTTTAATTTTGTTTAAAATGTTATAAAACGTTTATAGTAGGTAGTAGGTTGGCCTGGGCACCAGTCGCCCGTTGAGATACTACCGCTAGAGAGTTATGGGGTCCTTTGACTGGCCAGGTAATATTACATAGGACCCTTCTCTCTGGTTACGCAGCCTACACAGACACCGAATAGTCTGGCCTATCCTTTACAGAATCTCCTGTCCTCATACACCTGACAACACTGTGATTACTAGACAATTCTTCTTCACCCAAGGGTTTAACCACTGCACTGTAATTGTTCAGTAGCTACTTTCCTGTTGGTAAGGGTAGAAGAGACTCTTTAGCTATGGTAAGCAGCTCTTCTAGGAGGACACTCCAAAATCAAACCTTTGTTCTCTATTCTTGGGTAGTGCCATAGCCTCTGTACCATGGTCTTCCACTGCCTTGGGTTAGAGTTCTCTTGCTTGAGGGTACACTCGGGCACACTTTTCTATCTAGTTCCTCTTCCTCTTGTTCTGTTTAAAGTTTTTATAGTTTAAATAGGAAATATTTATTTTAATATTGTAACTATTCCTAAAATATTTTATTTTTCCTTATTTCCTTATTTCCTTTCCTCACTGGGCTATTTTCCCTGTTGGGGCCCCTGGGCTTATAGAATCCTGCTTTTCCAACTAGGGTTGTAGCTTAGCATTTAATAATAATGATAATAATAATAATATAAATCAGAATAGTTTCCTCATGAACAACTAAATTATATCTAACAAAGGACCTGTTAGCTACATTTTTTAATTTCGAATTAAATATATCGAATAACATTGACTGTCTTATAGATTTAACTTGGGAAAGCCGCCCTTTGTTTCTCTCTCTCTCTCTTTTTTTTTTTTTTTTTTTTTTTTTTTTCCTGGCCAAGTGAACCGGCTTTAAATCTACAATGCCAGGCGAGTCAGCCGCACTGCCGGCAAAGTTATGTGACGCGCAGCAGTTTTAAATCTGTCTTGTTAACTGGAACCAACACATCTACTGGAGACAAATGCTTACCTTGGCCAGGCCGTGGAAAATTGTTTACTCGCAACCGGAAACCAAACATTTTGTTTATATATATATGTATAATATATATATATATATATATATATATATATATATATATATATTTTATGATATACATATATATATGAATATATATACAGTATATATA
>NC_090733.1:118776166-118788666 GCF_036898095.1 Palaemon carinicauda
AGTTATTGTCAATTTGGTATAAATTAGAAAGGACAGATTATTCGCATGCTATAATGCTATAATAAACGTACAATGTAAAATCAGTTCGAGAGTCCAATTTATTTATTTTTATTTTTTTTATTTTTTGTATTCATATATTGTAATTTGGACTACAAATGTTCTTTTGTAAATTATAGTCTAGTTGTGGTCAATATAATAGCTACCTATCTATGTATCTATTCCCCACTATACAAATTGAGAGTGGTATTACATGGGATCATTCTTATCTAGGTGTAACATAACAATGAATGATATTGAACTTTATAAGAATAGACAATCAATCAACTATACCGATAAAGTTATTTTTGTTTGATTGAAGGTAACGACGTAGTAACGACCATAGATTGTATCCTTTTATTACCTCCGCTAACGAAGTTTGGAGGAGGTTATGTTTTACCCCTTATTTGTGTGTGTGCATTTATGTTTATGAATAGGTTCCTGGATACAGTTTTAATTTTAGAGTAATGAAACCTGCAGGGATTAACTTTTATGTAAAAAGCTGGTAATCATTAAATTCTAGAAGGACAAGGTCAAAGGTCAAGGTCACGGTCAAGCAAAGTGTCCAATTCACATAATCAGCCGTAAGTTTGGACATCGTTGTCACAGAGACTCCAAATTGGCTCATATTTGAGGTTATGAAAATCCACTAAAATTAATACATGTTAAGGTCAAAGGTCAAGGTTAGGGTCGAGGAAAAAAGTCGATGAATTAGCTGCCGCGGCGGAGGTCTACATTCTATCGAGTGCCCCTCTAGTTACAGGTGTGATGGGATGGGTTTTGTCATTTTATTCCGGTTCCAGGTAGTACCGAAAAAAAAAGAGATAAGATATTCTCAGATCTTGTGAAAGATCTAAATGATGAGAATTAGGGAAAACGGAAGTAAGGAGATCATCTTAGAGCAGTCTGAAAACCTCGAAAAACAGTAATTTGACCGAAGGTTCCATACACTTAGTTAATTATGGATTTTCTTTTAGTTATTATTATTATTATTATTATTATTATTATTATTATTATTATTATTATTATTATTATTATTACTTGCTAAGCTCTACCCCTGTTGGAAAAGCAGGATGTTGTAAGCCCAAGGGCTCCAACAGGGAAAATAGCCCAGTGAGGAAAGGAAATAAGTAAACTACAAGAGAAGTCATTAACAATTGAAATAAAAATTTTTAAGAACAGTAATAATATTAAATTAAATACTCTATATATAAACTATAAAAACGTAAAAAAAGCTAAGAGGAACAGAAATAAGACTTGTGTTCCCGTGTGTACTCTCGAGCAAGAGAACTCTACCCCAAGACAGTGGAAGACTATGGTACAAAGGCTATAGCACTGCCCAAGACTAGAGAACAATGGTCTGATTTTGGAGTGTCCTCCTCATCAAACTTGGGGCTTTAGTTTAGTGAATACTGTATGTAATTCTCTTCCAGTAAGTTTAATTTGCACATTGCTTAAAACTCCATAATGAATAAAGCGAGTTATCTGTGTTAGCATACGTTTAAGCAGTAGCGTACTCTTCAAAGTAGAGTTATTTAACCACCAGCTCGCGTACCAAAAGCACTATTATAACTTCACTTGTCTGTCCATTGCAAGGTTGGACGAATATTGTTTACGAAATTCCAGGCTTAACTCGGCTCTTCCAAGTGAGATAAGGTTGAACTTCTATTTTCTGTATATAGCGTGTAGATAAGGTTAGGTTAAACTCATATTCTTCATAAGTTATATAGATCTTAATCTTTTATGTCAAATGTAATTTCCATGAATAGGTGTGTGTTCTATAATGTTCAAGCTTATATCCTCCTAAGGACATCATTAAAGAAGAGTATAATTGTATTATTTCTTTTTTAGTAAGTTTTCATCATATTAAGAAATAAAACAAAAGTTCTTTATCCGTCGTAGTTTATCCAGTAATGGATTTATAAACTTATGGCACGATATGTTTTCAAATGTGGCTACTACGTTTTAGTGGTCAAAGAAAGGCAAGTCCTCTAAAAGGATATAGTTTAAATTTATGGACTATGGCTCGTTACCTTACGAAAGTGGAATACAGAATGAATGGTTTTATTTTTCTAATCCGGATGCCAAACGACCCGTTGAGATACTACTATCGGAGAGTTAAAGGATCTTTGCTTTACCTTTATTGACAATAACTAATCTAACATATTCCTCGTACATTTTTATCTCCTCCATAAACGTCATCATTAAACTTCACTACGCTTTATACTCTCATTTAGATAAGCCACCTTCTGTAAATGTTCAGAGACTCATGCTTCAACGTACACTCAAACGACATATTATGCCGGATTAACTCTAGGGCTAAGAATGCCTGAGGGCTTATCATGGGTTACTTTTCCTAATCTTTATCGTGATCTTCATCTTTGATATTTATTTCTTAAACTATCGCCAGTCATCAGATTAATATATTGTTATTTTCATGTGGTTGTTGTTACCATTGAAGTGTCATATATATATATATATATATATATATATATATATTATATATATATATATATATATGTATGTATATATATATATGTATATATATATGTATATATATATATATAGTTTACTTTTTAATAATAATTTTTACTGTCCATTTGTCCGAGGACTTGCAGAATTTTTTTTCCAGCAACGATTGCGTTTTCTCTTGTAATAGTTTTAATGATGATGATAATTATGATGATAATAATAATTGTAATTTACCCTAAAATCCTATGAAGTCATCTCATACGTGTTGGGTATTTTCATTATACGTCAATTATTTCATACTTCTCTTTTCATCTCGTGATGAGTATGCACCCAACTTTGTCTTTTAGGTGACGCTGCCAAGAATTCAAGATGTAAATCCAAATATTTCTATTGAAAATTTATTGACTTTTCAGTGCTGTTTTGAATAAACATTTCTAAAGCGTACAACCTTAAAAATACGTTTACATCTCCCCAACGAAAGCAATGATTATGATTAAAAAGGGGAAACCATTGTGCTTTCCAATCGTATTCTAATCATTATTTCTTCCGTTATCGTCTTAATCAACGTAATGCAACTGCAGGATGAAATTGCTGTTCTTTAGCTAGGAGGCAGCGAGGGAGAATCCCCTCTTGACTTCAAAGGTATGAAAAGACATCATTTGTATAATGAGGAGGAAATGAGTCTGTAATGGCGGCAAAGATTTTTAAATAAGATTTATTACCAATCATAAACGAAATTTCAATTATCTTTCTAACTGTTTGTGTATCTATATGAGCATATATACATACACATACACACATATATGTATATATATGTATGTATATGTATGTATATATGTATATATATATATATATATATATATATATATATATATATATATATATATATATATATATATATATATAAATGCTGTTTTTATATATTTGCATATATATATATATATATATATATATATATATATATATATATATATATATATAAATGTTTTTATATATTTGCATATTATATATATATATATATATATATATATATATATATATATATATATATATATATTTATATATATATGTTTATATAATCTTATTTCGAACGCATTCGTCTCCAAATTGACATGTTTTTGCTATCGAGGGAAATCCTCCCGAAAGCCTAATGCAGCATAAGGCCCTCGGGTTCATTTAACCCCATTACACGTTAATCACCCCGTGACGTCGTCATGAGGGTAATTAGGAAAGTCATCAAGTAGACGAGGCGTTTCTTTGAGGCGCAACGGGTGGCACTGGGCGTCGCCCTCCCATTTTGCCTGATTACGCTTTTCTCTCTCTCTCTCTCTCTCTCTCTCTCTCTCTCTCTCTCTCTCTCTCTCTCTCTCTCTCTCTCTCGCCGGGGATTGCTTAATCCAGTTGGGTCGAGATGATTGGTTGGTGATGGAAGTAAAAGGCTGTAGTGGTAAGTTGGTGTTCTTCTGAAACATTTTTTTTGGTGGGGGTGGGAGTAGACTAAAGTGGCTTGAGTTATTTCATAGGCTTATATATTTAGTTGCTTTTGTGAATTGTGGTCTTTATTTAGATTCCTATACTTTTAAGGACTGCTAACATGATTCATTGGTTTTGGGAGTAAAAGTATGTAGATATCAGATAATGTTTTCCTATATACATTTCTTTTGTGGGAAGACGGGTTGGATGTAACTAAGGTCTTACACACGCATTTTTTTCCGCTGTACGTAAAATAAGGTGGATTATAAACTTAGTTTCTTTTGTGAATTGTGTTGTTTAATTAGATTCCTGCACTTTCAAGATATCCCAAGATGCAAATTTTGAAACTAATAGACAAAGTGTCAAGTGTATTTTGCTGTGCATATATGAACACTTATGTTTGATCATATTGCATAGCTGCAACGCCATATACTTTTCTTGCCCAAGCCCGATAAGAGTAATTGGACTTCTACTCCATAGAAATCGTCTTTGAAATATCAAGGATGTACAGTATATTCAGATTTCAGTAAAATAATCTAAGTGCAGTATGGAAGCATGTCTTCTTCTAGAAGGTCCCCCCAAGATCAGACCATTGTTCTGTAATCTTGGGTAGTGCCATAACCTCTAGCGTTCTCTTGCTTGAGGGTACACTTGGGACACTATTTTATGTTTCCTTATTTCCTTTCCTCACTAGGCTATTTTCCCTGCTGGAGCCCTGGGGCCCATAACATCCTGCTTTTCCAACAAGGGGTGTAGCTTAGCAAGTAATAATAATAATACATACATACATACATACATATACCAAGGCCCTTCCCCCAATTTTGGGGGGTAGCCGACATCAACAAAGAAACAAAAACAAAAAGGGGACCTCTGCTCTCTACGTTCCTCCCAGCCTAACAAGGGACTCAACCGAGTTCAGCTGGTACTGCTAGGGTGTCACAGCCCAACCTCCCACATTATCCACCACAGATGAAGCTTCATAATGCTGAATCCCCTACTGCTGCTACCTCCGCGGTCATCTAAGGCACCGGAGGAAGCAGCAGGGCCTACCGGAACTGCGTCACAATCACTCGCCATTCATGCCTATTTCTACCACGCTCTCTTGCCTCGCTCACATCTATCCTCCTATTATCATAATATTAATAATGATAATAATAATAATAATAATGAAAAATTTAACCTAGCCGCGTTTACGTACCACGGCTGTAGTATACCTTCGATCTACAGTCGCTGTTAAAAAGACTTATTTCGAAGAGTTTGCAAATGAGAAATGGCCTTTTCTCATCCTGCGACATATTGAATCAGAAGACGCTAATGAGACATCATTACTCACTTGGGATCATCACGGATTACCTGCTATTCATTTGGGTCCGACTGTTTATATTCATGCGATTTGTTTGTGTCGGTCATCTCGCTAAACATATTGTATTTTCTCATCTTTTATTAACTCATTTATTTAATGATTTATTATTATTATTATTATTATTATTATTATTATTATTTATTATTATTAATGAAAATATGTCAGCGTTCATATGGATTCATATGGAACAAGCTTAAAAAGGCATATACATTTAGTCAAGAAATATGAAAACATACCTCGTACCTACATTTATATATAAACGTATATAATATATGGATACACATATTGCATATACATGCATAAACATACACACACGCATATATATATATATATATATATATATACATACATATATATATACATATATATATACATACATATATGTATATATGTGTATGTATATATATACATATATTATATATTTATATGTAAACGTGTATTCATATATGATATAGTGTATGTATACCTACACACACGCGCACACACACACACATATATATATATATATATATATATGTATATATATTATATATATATATATGTATATATATTATATATATATGTATATATATTATATGTATGTATATATATTATATATATATATATATATATATATATATATATACATACAGTATATAAAATGTATGTGGGCGTGTGTCTATATACAGTATATATTTGTACGTAGGTAACCATTCAACAGCGAAAAAATAAGCCATTTGGAGAGACTTCATATAGCCCAATCCTCTCTCCTGAATGAAATGCCGAATATGAATGAAAGTATCGGGATAAAAAGCCACCTCTTCACCAATCTCTATTAGGAGGGCTTTACCTCTTTTGCATAAACACAGGGAAAAGCAATAGTTGGGGAGGGGGAGTTGGCTTGACGTTTAGTTATTCGTTATTATGTAATTTGCTGTATTTCTAGCATTAGTAGTTATTTGTGACCGGTTTTTTGCCTATGTAATCTTTTAATATATATATATATATATATATATATATATGTAATAATAATAATAATATATATATGTCTATCAATATATATATATATATATATATACATATACATATGTGTCTATATATACAGTATATATAATATATATATATATATATTATATATATAATATATATCTATATAATATATTATATAAATGTATATTAAATATGTTATATACATAATTTGTCTTGCATATATGTTTACATATAAGTCTATGTGAATTATATATATAATTTATTCAACAATTGCAATATCTTAAACATAACCAAAAAGCAAACAACAAAAAATTCCCTAAAACAAAGTCCTCTGTCAAGGACTCAGTGAGCCCAAAATAGAAATCCAAAGAAATGAAGACAAATTAAAGGAAAAAAAAAGAAGGAGAATTTCCTAACTGGATCTCATTCAGCCTCGCTCAAGGTTGGTCGAAAAGATCTCGTGTTTTCCTGTTATGTCAGTTTTAGGAAATTCCCTCTTTCTTTGCATACACATGTGCTTATCTCCCTTATATAGGTAGTAGGTTGGACAGGGCACCAGCCACCCGTTGAGATACTACTGCTAGAGAGTTATGAGGTGTTTTTACTGGCCAGACAGTAGTACAGTGGATCCTTCTCTCTCGTTACGGTTCATTTTCCCTTTTCCTATACACACTCACACACACACTGGCCTTTTTTTTTACATATTCTCCGCTGTCCTCATACACCTGACAACACTGAAATTACCAAACAATTCTTCTTAATGCACTGTAATTGTTCAGGGGCCACTTTCCTCTTTGTAAAGGTAGAAGAGACTCTTTTAGCTATGGTAAGCAGCTCTTCTAGGAGAAGGACACTCCAAAATCAAACCATTGTTCTCTAATCTTAGGTAGTGACATAGCCTCTGTCCCATGGTCTTCTACTGTCTTGGGTTAGAGTTCTTTTCCATGAGGATACACTCAGGCACGCTATTCTGTTTTAAATTTATTTCTCTTCCTCTTGTTTTGTTAAACTTTATATAGTTTATATAGGAGATATTTATTTTAATGTTGCTCTTCTTAAAATATTTTATTTTTCTTTGTTTCCTTTCCCCACTGAGCTATTTTCCCTGTTGTAGCCCCTGGACTTATAGCATGCAGCTTTTCCATCTAGGGTTGTAGCTTAGCAAGTAATAATAATAATAATAGTAGTAATAATATAATGAAGATCAATTGTCTGGTTGA
Organism: Palaemon carinicauda; assembly: GCF_036898095.1. Lineage (NCBI taxonomy): Eukaryota > Metazoa > Arthropoda > Malacostraca > Decapoda > Palaemonidae > Palaemon > Palaemon carinicauda. The sequence goes on from NC_090733.1 coordinate 118,783,700, forward strand.
GTATATATATATATATATATATATACATACATATATATATATATATATATACATGTGTGTGTATGTATATATATATGTGGTTGTATACGTGTATGTATATATATGTATATGTATACATATATATATATATGTGTGTGTGTGTGTATACATATATATATATATATATATATATTGATTTTCCTGCCATGCTGAGCGGCATTGCCAGTCGTATGACGACACGGTCTTTCCCTGTCCTTTGCGAAGAGGGGAGAGGGAGTAGTCATACCCTGGTGGAAGGGTGTACCCCGAGAGGTACACTAGGAAACCACAACTGCCATGTTGTATTTAGGAAAGAAGGCCTATTAAGAGTTGAATCTATGTGCGTGTGCAGATCTATAAATATTTACCCTTCATTTTTGACGGGTTGCGTATACTAGTAATAGATATTTGTGGTTGTTTCCATGCCAGAAAATGGTTAAATACCCAAGTAATTAATTAATTTAAAGTTTTCTGGTATCCTGACATCGAAGGTCATTGACGCCGATATCATTTGTTATGAATAAACAATAAGAGGATATTCAGTTTTAAAATTCAAAACTATAAAAGTGAAGTTGTCCTTTAAGAAAATAGGCTAAATACCTTTCACAAGACCTGCATTTAAAATAAATTTAAAAATATACCACATCCTGCCCAAGAATCATGGCAAGGATGAACCTGCCATCCACACCTCGGCAAAATGTACGTTTTTATCTCGTGTACAAACTTTGAACTTGTTCCTCTTCTGCAACTACTTTTTAACAATCCCTACACAATACGGTGATTTTGCTTTATTCTAAATTTCAGGAAGAAATTCATCCCTCTAAATTGTCCAAAACACTTTTTCCTCCTTTTTCCTCATCTTATGCTATTGTGGTTATCTTCCATTGGCTACTAGTTCTCCCCTTTCTCGTGTGTCCCAGATATCTATTTCTTAAGGTGCTAAAAAGGTAATTATGTAACGTGACACTTGACTCTTCTAAATTGTTTCCCAGTTCTCGACTTTTAAAGTATTTAGGAGAGAAATAGAGTTCCCCCCCCCCTCGGAGTTCGTTACTTCAGAGACGAGTTCAAGTAAACAGAAACAGAAGTAGTATAGAAGTCAAGGAAAGTCTGACATCCCCACCTACTTGATCCTGTGAGAACGCGAGATCATACTTTGCCTAAGGTTTCTATAATTGAATTAAAGAAGTGATTGTGTTTGTAGAGTAAATTTATTGGAAGGGTTTTATTTGTTAATGTTACTGTCCTTAAAATATGTTATTTTAATTGTTCAATACTTGTGGTTTATTTATTTCCTTATTTTTCCCTGTTGGAGCCCTTGGGCTTATAGCATCCTACTTTTCCAACTAGGGTTTTAGCTTAGGAAGTAATAATGATGGTAATAAAATGGAGAGGAAATCACATGGAATAAAAATGATTGAGGGATGTATGAAGTGGTAGGAAATTGAAGTCCACTTGATAAATTTAGATCGAAGACGTTTCAAATGAAACAATATGATAAATGAACGTAATTAAAGAGAAGAGGGGGAACGAAGACGAGATAACTGAAGAGTTAAAAAAAGAAGTTGATATCTTTGGAAGATCTGTAATGAAATTTAGCGAGGGCTGGACGCAATTAAGAAGAAATATAATGAAGATAGGAGGAATAAAAACGTTAAAAGATGGGAACTTCAGGAGAGGATGGTAAATTGAATTCGGTTGACGGAGGGCCGAGGGAATGGTTTGGATAAGAGAGAAAAAGCGGAGTTGATTGCACAGAGCAAAGGGGGTGGAGGGGTGGCAATAAGATTAATTTCGGAACTGACACCCAGATAGACGGTCTACAGGCTGCAAAGAAAAAACCATATGATTAATGGTTTCAGTGAGGGAGAGGGGCTGTTGAGAACTGAGAGAGAGAGAGAGAGAGAGGGAGGGGAGAGAGAGAGAGAGAGAGAGGTTTAATTTGCCGAGACAAAAACAAATTGATATATTGTATTATGTTATTAATCGAAATAAATTTGTTCTTTTTTGTAGTCTATTGTATTTAAAAAAGATAAATATGAAATGAAATGTATGAATACGAGAGAGAGAGAGAGAGGAGAGAGAGGAGAGAGAGAGAGAGAGAGATTGAGATTTAATTTGCTGAGACAAAAACAAATTGATATATTGTATTACCTTATTAATCGAAATAAATTTGTTCGTTTTTGCAGTCTATTGTATTTAAAAAGATAAATATGAAATGAAATGTATGAATACGTGAGAGAGAGAGAGAGAGAGAGAGAGAGAGAGAGAGAGAGAGAGGAAGGTTCAATTTGCCGAGACAAAAACAAATTGATATATTGTATTATCTTATTAATCGAAATCATTTTTTTTTCTTTTTTGCAGTCTATTGTATATAAAAAAATAAATATTAAATGAAATGTATGAATACGTGAGAGAGAGAGAGAGAGAGAGAGAGAGAGAGAGAGAGATTTAATTTACTGAGACAAAAACAAAATTGATATATTTTTTTATAATCTAATGAATCAAAGGAAATTTGTTCTTTTATTGTATTTCTAAAGAAATTTAGATATTGATTAAAATATATGATTACGTAAACAAGAGAGAGAGAGAGAGAGAGAGAGAGAGAGAGAGAGAGAGAGAGAAACAAATTGATATATTGTATCATATCCAATAAATCGAAAGAAATTTGTTCTTTTTTTGCAGTTTGATACAAAAGAATATAAAGATTATTGAAGGTATGTTATTACGTAAACGAGAGAGAGAGAGAGAGAGAGAGAGAGAGAGAGAGAGAGAGAGAGAGAGATTGTATCCTATGTAATAAATCGAAAGAAACTTCTGGCAGAGTAATGTATTTCTAAAAAAAACTAAATTGGTTCATTATTGTAGTCTAATGTATTTATAAAAAAAAAAATATTGATTAATGAAAATATATAATTACGTAAACGAGATGGACGATGGAGTGCCAAATGAAATAAAACAATGATCTATAATTGACACCTTTGTCATTGACCTGGAAGAAAAGCAATATTTATGAAACGTATCAATATATCTCGAATGCAATTGACGTCAGAGCATTTGTCGCAATTATGTCTTTCGCTGACATCTGAGCAAATGAAGCGATGTCACTTTATGACTTCATGGGATGACTCGCCTCTGGGGAAATAAATGATAATGAATGTTTTGAAAGGTAATTTTCCCAGCAAGCGTAATGATATCAATTACTGGGGGCACAAAGACAAAGGAAGCAAATATCGTTTATTTTTTATTCTTTTTTATTTATTTTTTTTCAAATCACAATGGAAAAGTATTTTTTTTTTCTTTTTATCTCCGGGAGCGAAGTTGGAAGGAGGTATTGTTTTACCCTCTGTTTGTGTGTTTGTTTGTTTCTGTGCTTGTTTGCTTGTTTCTGAAGAGCTTCCTAGCCACAATTTTAATCGTTGAGTAATGAAACTTGCAGTGATTAGCTATTGTAAAAAGCTGGAAATCATTAAATTTTGGAAGGTCAAGGTCACGGTCAAGCATAATGTCCATTTCACGTAATCAGCCATACGTTTTGACATCGTCGTCACAGACCTCAAACTTAGTTTATATTTAACTTTATGAAAATCTACGGCAGTTAATACATGATAAGGTCAAAGGTCAAGGTCGAGAAATAAGCTGTCGCGGCGGAGATCTGCACTCTACTGATTGCCCCTCTAGTTTCCTAATATTCTGGCCCCTTCCTTGACTGGGGTATCTCTGTTTTGAAGTCACGAATGTTCTGTTCAAATATAGGCTATTTACTAATTCCTCACACTGCTCAATTAAAAGTGTTTGGAATTTTTAACATTCCTCTGTATTCCCTTAATCCTTTAACCTGTCTCTCCTTGAAATATTGAGTTGTTATCAAATATGAAAATCAGATGGAGTTTGTATCATATATGAAAATCTCATCAATCACTTTTCTTGCTGTGACCGATTTGGTATTGGTGTCCAAAAACAATGCCATAGTAATCTTGATAAATTGGAATAGGTGAGGCTATTCGGTGTATGTGTAGACAAAGGAAAAATGAGCCGTAATTGGAGAGGGGTTCAATGTAATACTAGCTGGCCAGTCAAAGGACCCAATAACTCTGGCGATAGTATCTCAACGGGTGGCTTGTACATTGGCCAACCTGTTACCTACTTTGTGTGTGTATATGTATATGTATATATATATATATATATATATACAGTATATAAATATTTATATATATATATATATATATATATTTATATATATATATATATTTATTTATATATATATACATTTATATATATGTATATATATATATATATTTATTTATTTATATATATATATATATATATATATATATATTACCTCATTGTTGTTTATTCAAATCCAAAAGAAATACAAAGACGAAAAACGGATTCGTCAAATATTTATTAAAATTTATGAACCGACGGATACCTATATCCAAATAGCAATTTTCATCAATAAGAGAGAATGGTGAAATCTTGCACCTCGTTTATGCCAACAAAATGGAAAAGTTAAAGTAGAAAAATATGTATATTTCCAGAAGATGAAAATGTATTCTCCCCAATGTGAAAAAATATGGTGGTAATAAAATGGAAAGTAACAAATCCCAGCTCCCATACGACCGTCTATGGTGCCATTAGTGTTCCTTGTTCAGTGGACTGAAGGGACTCTGAGCAGTCCTTTAGTCCCATTTTTTAACCTTTTATTTTACTCACTTGCTTTTTTTCCATCCTGCTTTCCAACTTCTTTTAACTCGAATATCAGAGTGCAACTATAAAGCTTTGCCCCAGTTGCAAAGCTTTACCCCAGCAGCAAAGTTTTTCCCCAGTTGCAAAGCTTTTTCCCCAGCAGCATAGCTTTTATCCGACTTGCAAAGTTTTTCTTCGGCTACAAAGCTTTTTTCCCCTGTTGCAAACTTTCCTGCAAATGCAAAGCTTTTTCCCAGTTG
>NC_090733.1:118791166-118806166 GCF_036898095.1 Palaemon carinicauda
TATTCTGTTATTTTCATCATATACATATATGTGTATGTACGCATGTTTGTTTGTATGTATATACATTTCCAAATGCAGCCGATTTTAGTCCACTTAAGAACAGGCCTCTGACTTGTCAATTCATGTCTGGTTGGCCAGTTTTCATCACCTCTCTGGCCAATGTGATTTGGTGATTGGGGATTTTCGCCTGATTGCTCACAGCAAATCAACCTAGTATGGATGGCCCTACTGGTACAGCTTTGCTGATTATGTCGATACGCTAATCTTTTCGCCATATTATGGTATCCACACACGCGCTCTCTCTCTCTCTCTCTCTCTCTCCTCTCTCTCTCTCTCTCTCTCTCAAAAATTATATATATATACATATATACATATATATATACCTATATATGTGTATATATATACATTGTCTTTGTATTTCTTATGAATATGAATAAACAGAAATAAACAAAAAAGAAACGAATCCCAATTTGATAATGCAAAATAAAATGTCTTTCATCTTAATTCATTAAGGAAAAAATCTTTCGAAATCTGAATCCAAACGAAACATCATTGAATCGAACCCTTAAAGAAAGCAACGGAAATTAGAAAGCAACCTCAAAAGAAATAGGGGGGGGGGGGAACCGGAAAGACTATAAAGACCCAGAATTCCGAATGAGAAGTGAAAAGGAAAAGAAAGGGAAAGGGGAAAGGGTGGGAGAGAGGAAGGGGGGAAAGAGAGGAGGGGGAAGAACACGAAAGGCAATATTTAAGAGGAAGGGGAGAAGGGAAATGAGCTGAAGTATTGGTGACCCCGAAAACAAAAGCTGGAAAAAGTCAGATTAAAAGTGGAGGGGAAACAGCGTCGTTTTGGTTCAAATAGTTGGGAAGGAAAAGACATTTCGAACACAGAGAGAGAGAGAGAGAGAGAGAGAGAGAGAGAGAGAGAGAGGAGGTTTAATTTCCCGAGACAAAAAAAATTGATATATAATATTATCTAATTAATCGAAGAGAAATATTTTTTTTTGCAGTTTATTTTATTTAAAGAAATAACTAAATGAAATGTATGAATACGTAACGAGAGAGAGAGAGAGAGGAGAGAGAGAGAGAGAGAGAGAGAATTATACTCTGGCAAATCATTTAGTTTTTTCACTTTTCTCCCATAACCATATACTATTCCATACTGAAATGGAGAGAGAGAGAGAGAGAGAGAGAGAGAGAGAGAGATTATCCTCTTTGGAAACTCATAGTTTTTTCTCTTCTGTCCATAACGGTATACTCTTCTATTCCATTATTAAGAGAGAGAGAGAGAGAGAGAGAGAGAGAGAGAGAGAGAGAGAGAGAGTTATCTTCTTTGGAAAATCATATAGTTTTTTCACTTCTTCTCCCACAATGATATACTATTTCATACTGAAATGGAGAGAGAGAGAGAGAGAGAGAGAGAGAGAGAGAGAGAGAGTTATCTTCTTTGGAAAATCATATAGTTTTTTCACTTCTTCTCCCACAATGATATACTATTTCATACTGAAATGGAGAGAGAGAGAGAGAGTTATCTTCTTTGGAAAATCATATAGTTTTTTCACTTTTTCTCTCATAATGATATACTATTCCATACTGAAATAGAGAGAGAGAGAGAGAGAGAGAGAGAGAGAGAGAGAGAGAATTAAAACTTCCACAAGAGTGTAAGGTTTTGGTAAATTGGTTTCCAGTGCAACTATTAAATGATAATAGGTATATTTTTGTTTTAAAGAGTGATATATATTTGAACGTTGCATTATCCCAGTAAAGGATTTTCCTTTGTATTTCGGCTTATTAAAGTACAAGAATTTTATTTCGGCTTTTTAAAGTACAAGAATTTTATTTCGGCTTTTTAAAGTACAAGAATTTTATTTCGGCTTTTTAAAGTACAAGAATTTTATCCTCTTTTCTATCTTTATCACATTTGAAAAAAAAAGATTCCATCAAACATGTCGTTCTAAAATTGGAAAAGCATTTTTCTCATGTCAACTTTAATTAACGCAACAAGAAATTCCAAATATTCGAGCAGTTAAAAAAAAAGATCCCGGAATCAATAGGAATGAAACGTTGGTAAAGAAAGAAACAGGATACTGATGAATAGGGGACAGCTGCAAAAGAAAAAAATAAGTTGAAAATTAAAAGTAAAAAGCAAGGAAGGATACAGACGTAGCACGATGAAAACGGAAATAATATTAGATACAAACTTGTAATACAAAATACAAAAATATATAAACAAAAAACTTTTAGATTCAATACGATTCAGTACACTTGAGCGTTGTTATTATTTATATTATTATTATTAATACTAGCTAAGCTATAACCTAGTTGGAAGAGCAATATGCTATAAGCCCAAGGGATCCAACAAAGAAAAATAGCCCAGCGGGGAAAGGAAATAAGGAAATTTATAAAGTAGAAGAGAAGTAATGAACAATTAAAATAAAATATTTTAAGAACAAATAACATTAAAATTAATATTTTATATGTAAACTAAAAAAACAAAGAAAGAGAAATAAAATAGAATAGTGTGCCCGAGTGTACCTTCAAGCAAGAGACTTAAGTGTGTATAAATACCGTCTTCTTTTTTTTTTTTTTTTTTTTTTTTTTTTTTTTTTTTTTTTTGTATTACAATATAACTATTTGCAACAGTCGTAGATTTACCGTCAAACCCTATTTATTTCACTCCTTTAATGGATAAAATTGGGCGATAAAAAAGTTTTCAACGTATCAATTGCATTTTTTGATTTAAAGGAAGTTTTAATGAATCCTGGAATAATGTAAGAGTTAGGTTCAAGTTATCGTCAGGTAACCAATGAAAATGTTGGTATAGGAGAATCTCTCTCTCTCTCTCTCTCTCTCTCTCTCTCTCTCTCTCTCTCTCTCTCTCTCTCTCTCTCTCTCTCTCTCTCTGTATATATATAATATATATGCTTATATATATATATATATATATATATGTATATGTATATATAATATATATATATATATATATATATATTTATATATGTATATATATTTCTTTCCGGTCGTGCTAAGCATTCCCCATCCCTCGTTTATGGGGTAAGGGAGTAGTCACACCCTGGTGAGAGGGGTGTGTGTGTGTGTGTGTGTGCGGTTGTATGCATATGCCTAAATATTTTGCTGTTGATTTTGGCGAGTCACGTAAATTAACAAGTTTCTTGTGCATCATATATTATTACTCAGTAATTTGTAATAATTATTGTCGTTGTTATTGTTGTTGCTATCATCTTGGTTATTTGATTACTATGGAATATAATGTTAAAGGATTTCACTTATAATTCGTCCACTTTTAAAGAGCCAGTTATATTGGAGTATCGTTTACGAACAGTCATCAGTTTTTAGAGATTCACTTCTTACGAATAATATTGAGTTCATCTTGCGTAATCTCATACTACGCGACTTTCTTCCCGATAATATTTGAGCGCTTTTTACACTCCAGCTAAGCCTGAATGCGTGGATATAATCCCTTGCTTTTATGCTTTGAATATTCTCAGCAGGTGTCTATATTCAAATACATTTGTTTTCCTGAACTATTTCATATTTATTTGAACGTTAAATTCAGCTTCATTATACATTTAAATTTCTTATTATAAAAGTTTTAGCTTTAAATACTTGTTAGCTCCGTCAAACAGGTTATATTTTTACTTGCGTTTATTTATTCATTTATTTGCCCTTTTGTTTGTCTGCGAGCAGGATTATGTCAAATCTTCTTGCCGGATGTTCACAAAATTTTAACAACGGATAAGTATTATGCTCAGGAAGAACCCATTACATTTTGGGGTGATCCAGATCAAGATAAGGATTATTATTATTTTTTTTTTTTTTTTATTCTTAATTTTGTTATTATTATTATTATTATTATTATTATTATTATTATTATTATTCTTAATTTTGTTGTTAGTATTATTATTATTATTATTATTATTATTATTATTACTTTTATTCTTACTTTGTTGTTGTTTTTATTATTATTATTATTATTATTATTATTATCATTATTATTATAATACAATAGATTCCTTTACCGTCAATATATGAAAAATGGAGAGCATGGTCCGTAGACTTGTTATGCAGTGGATTAGCCGAGGTCTGAAATCTCTGATTGCACTTCTATAAGAATGTTCTTCTCCTCCTAATCCATTTTCTTACATTGAATTCCCTTTAGAAACTACCGAATTCCCGTCCTTAAACCGTCCGCGTTGCACTCCAGGTTAATTTGTTCATCAAGGAGGTAAACAAGCAAAGAAACAAACCAATGCCTCGAGCATAATCTCGCTGGAGGTACGCTGGCCTTTTTTTAGCCGAGGTTAGCAACAGTATGTTTACCTCGTTTTCTTCCTTTTATTTCTTTCTTTCGATCCATTTTTCTTCCTCATTCTCGCTATCAATCCTGTTGAGAAGATAAACAAACACATCGGATATAATTCTAATATTTTTTATTTTTTTTTTCGAAAAGGTCAGAAACAAATATTACCTTTTTTTTATTTTTCGAAAAGAAACAAGTACTACCTTTTTTATTTTCGATAAGATCAAAAACAAATACTACCTTCTTTATTTTTCGAAAAGGTCAGAAACAAATGCTACTTTTTTATTTTTCGAAAAGGTAAAAAAAAACAAATACTACCTTTGTTTTATTTCTCGAAAAGGTCAGAAACAAATGCTACCTTTTTTCTCGAAAAGGTCTGAAACAAATACTACCTTCTTTATTTTTCGAAGAGGTCAGAAATAAATGCTACTTTTTTATTTTTCGAAATAGGTAAAAAACAAATACTATGTTTTATTTCTCGAAAAGGTCAGAAACAAATACTACCTTTTTTATTTTCCGAAGAGGTCAGAAACAAATACTCCCTTTATTTTTCTCCATTTCTTTTTTGAATTTTGAAATGAAGGCAAATGAGAAGAGAAAGAAGAATGAGGGGAACAACTGCTCCCCCTCCTTCCTCCTGCACTCAATTATGTAGCATCATTGCAGACATACCGGGTCGATAACGAACCTCCTCCTCCTCCTTCATCGCTCGGGTCAAGGGGAGCTCTCCGATCTAACCTCCAGAGACTTTTCTCTTTACGCTGGTCGTTGGAATGATGTCTTTCTTCGGAGAATTAGATGGGTGGTTATAGGAGTTACGTTATTTTTTTTTATGTCATAGATTTTATTGTTTTTCTCTCTCTTTTACCTTGATTTAAATTCCTCATACTAGAAATAATCCCATTCATTGAGAATTAGATGGTCGGTTATATGAGTTACATATTTTTTTTTTTTTTTTTTTTGGTGTGTGTATATGACATACATTTTTTTCTCTTATATACCTTGATTTAATGGTATATTTGTATTGTTTGTTTTTTTATTGTATACCTTGATTTAAATTTCGCTCACCAGAATTAATGACATTCACTGAGAATTAGATGGTCGGTTATGAGTTACATGATGGTTTTAATCTTTTATGTAATAAATTTTATTGTTTTTTTTTTTTTTTTTTTTACCTCGATTTAAATTCCTCATACTAAAAATAATCCCATTCATTGATAATTAGATGGTTGGTTATACGAGTTACATGATGGTTTTGATTTTTTTTTATGGTATAGAATTTTTTTTTCTCATATACCTTGATTTAATAGTATCATCATTATTGATTTTAGCTTATACATCTTGATTTCAAATCCACATTCTATAATTAAGGATATTCATTGAGTTACGTGATGGTTTTGATTAATTTTTATTTTGGTATGTGGCATATATTTTTTTTCTCTTATATACTTTGATTTAATGGTATATATTTTGTTTTCTTCTATTGTATACTTTAATCTAAATCCTTCATTATATAATTAATGATCTTCAATGAGAATTGCATGGTTGGTTATATGAGTTACATGATGGTTTTGATTTTTTTTTCTATATAACATACATTTTTTTTTCTCTTATATACCATGATTTAATGGCATCATTTTTATTGTGTTTAGCTTATAGGCTTTAATTTCAATTCCGCTTGCTAGAATTTATGATATTCATTGAGAAATAGATGGTCGGTTAGAGGAGTTACATGATGGTTTTGATTTTATTTTTTATGTAGCATACATTTTTTTTCTCTTATATATCTGGATTTAATGGTATAGTTTTTATTGTTTTTTTCTATTGTGTACCTTAATTTGAATTTCGCATTTTATAATCAGTGATATTCATTGAGAATTAGATGGTTGGTTATATGAGTTGCATGATGGTTTTTTTTTTTTTTTTTTTTTTTTGTATGTGGCATACATTTTTTTGTCTTGTATACCTCCATTTAATGAAAATTGTAATTGCATTTTTTCTTGTGTATACCTTAATTTAAAATTCGCATTCTATAATTAATAACATTCATTGAGAATTGGATGGTCGGTTATGAGTTATGTGATGGTTTTAATTTTTTTTTTCTTGTTTTATGTGGCATACATTTATTTTTCTCGTATATACCTTGATTTAATGGTACGGTATAATTTTTATTATTTTTTTCTCTTCTATACCTTGATTTAAATTCCGCTTACTAGAATTAATGACATTCATTGAGAATTAGATGTTCGGTTATGAGTTACATGATGATTTGAATTTTGTCATAAATATTTTTTTTTCGCTCTTTTACCTTGATTTAGATTACGCACCTACTAGAAATAATCCCATTCATTGAAAATTAGATGGTTGGTATTATGAGTTTGGATTTAATTTTTTTTCTTGTATGCGTCATACATTTTTTTCTCTAATATAACTTGATGTAATGGTATCATCTTTATTGTTTTTAGCTTATATATGTTGATTTACATTCCTCTTACTGGAATTAATGATATTCATTGACAATTAGATGGTTACTTCTATAAGTTACATGATGGTTTTGATTTTTTTGTCATAAATTTTATCTTTTTTTCGCTCTCCTTTACTTTGATTTAAATTCCGCACAAAATAAAAATAATCCCATTCATTGAGAACTAGATGGTTGGTATTATGAGTTACATGATGATTTTAATTTTTGCTTTTGTATGTGGCATACATTTTTTTCTCTAATATACCGTGATTTAATGGTATATTTTTTATTGTTTTTTCATTGTATACTTTAATTTAAATTCCTTATTCTCTAATTAGTTCCATTAATTGAGAATTAGATGATCGGTTATATGAGTAACGTTAAGGTTATAATTTTTTATGTCGTAAATTTTATGGTTTTTCTCTCTTTTGCCTTGATTAAAATTCCGCATATCCCATTGATCCCATTAATTGAGAAAAAGATCGTCGGCTATGAGTTAGATGGGGTTTTCATATTTTTGTATTTTGGCATAATCTTTATTTGTTTTTTATCAATCTTTTACCTTGATTTCAAGTCCCCATACTAGAATTAGTCCCATTCGTTGAGAATTAAAGGGTCAGAGTTTTCAATTTTTTTTTATTTGTATTTTGGCATAATTTTTATTTTATTTCCTCATTTACCTTGATTTAAATTCAGCATACTATAATTAATCCCATTAACTGTGAATTAGGTTGTTGGTAATATAAACTAAGGGAGATTTCATTTTTTTATGTTTGACACACACACGCACACACACACACACACACATATATATATATATATATATATATATATATATATATATATATATATATATATATATTAATCAATTCTGCATGCTAAATTTGAGAATTTTCATTGGGATTGGCTGAGTTTTTTACGTTACTGCTTATATTTTCTAATTTTGATTTCCGTTTAATTTTGTATTCTCCTTTACTCGAATTGCCTTATCTCATTCAATCCTCGTACTTTGGAAGAATAACTAAACAAGGAAAGGTAGAAACAACATCAATACAGAGCAGCAAAGCAAAAAATGAACAAAAGACTCTCACATCTCGCTATCATCTCTTAATATCTTATCATTTTGTAAGAAATAACTAATGGTTTATTGTGGGGAAAAGATTATTATTATTATTATTATTATTATTATTATTATTATTATTGTTATTATTATTATTGTTATTATTATTATTATTATTATTATTATTATTATTAGAGTTAGTAGTAGTAGCAGTAGTATTACTAGGTAAGCTATAACCCTAGTTGGAAAGGCGAGGTGCCATAAGCCCATGGGCTCCAACAGGAAAAAATAGCCCAGTAAGGAAAGTAAATAATGAAATAAATAAACGATACGAATAATAATGAACAATTAAAATAGAATATTTTAAAAACAGTAACAACATCAAAACAGATATTTCATATATAAACTATAAAAAGACTCATGTCAGCCTGTTCAACATAAAAACATTTATCAATCCGTGTGTGCAGCAGCAGCCCCTAAGAGTGGAGACACGCTGAAACATTGCGAAGATTTGTCACGAATATTTCATTAGAAAAGAGGAGAAAATAGTTCCCAGTCGTCGGACGGGTCAGCTGGAGACTGGCTCTATTACGCAACCCCAGACGAGTTCGAGTTCGCTTCTCAGTCAGTGCGAATGTTGTTTGTCAATGTTTAGGGATTGTCTTAATCAAGTTCGCACGTTTCAGAGTAATTTTAGTTCAATTTATGTTATGATTAATGATGTCGGTTTTATTAGGAATTATATATATGTGTATATATATATATATATATATATATATATATATATATATATATATATATATATATATATATATATATATATATATATATATATATATATATATATATATATGTATATCTATATATATATAGATAGATAAATAGATAGATATATAAATATATATATATATATATATATATATATATATATATATATACAATATATATATATATATATATATATATATATATATATATATATATATACTGTACATCTTTTATCATCATCATCATCATCAGCCGTTACTAGTTCACCGCAGAACAAAGGCCTCGGATATGTGCTTCCAATTGCTTCTGTTTAAGGTCTTTCTATCCCAGTCCACGCTCGCAAACTTTCTTATTTGGTCAATTCATCGTCTTCTCTTCCTTGATACTTCTTTTGCAATCTCTAGGGACCCATTCTGTTACTCTTAATGTCCATCTATTATATACCATTCTCATATGTCCTTCCCATGTCCATTTCTTTTTCTTACATGTTGTTAGAATATCCTCTACTTTAGTTTGCTCTCGTATCTATGTTGCTCTTTTTCTGTCTTATTGTTAATCCAATCATTATTCTTTCTATAGCTCTTCGAGTTTTAACAAGTTTATGTTCTAAGGCTTTAGTAAGGCCTCAAGTTCTGTTCATAAGTTAATACTGGTAGGACCATCTGATTAAATACTTTTCTTTTTAGAAAAAGTGTCATTTTACTTTTTATAATCTCCTTTTGTTTACCAAATGCTCTCCATTCCATGTTTATCCTTCTTTTAATTTTGGTCTCGTACCCCTGAGGAAACATTTACTGTCTGTCCCAAGTACCTATATTCATTAACAATCTCCAGAGGTTCGTCCATAACTCTTATTTGTTGTCTCTCTGTATTTTCATTGGAGAATATCTTAGTTTTACTCATTTTTATTTTCAGTCCTACTTTTCTACTTTCTCTATTCAAATCTCCCATCATCTTTTGCAAATCCTCCCATGATTCACTAAAAACAACAATGTTATCTACAAATCCTAAGTTGTAAACGTATTCCCCATTAATATTAATTCCTACATTTTCCTGATATGCATATAATTTATATACATTATATATATATATATATATATATATATATATATATATATATATATAGTATGTATATATCCCCTATATAATAAAAATCAATTGTCTGACTATATATACATACACACACACACACACACACACACATATATATATATATATATATATATATACATATACTTTAGTCAGGGGAGACTATCTATCTATCTATCTATCTATATATATATATATATATATATATATATATATATATATATATATATATATATATATATTCTTTCTTCTTCTTCTTTGTCTACAACTTTTCCCACTTCTATGTGGGGTCGATGTTTCTGGTCAGCTTTCTCCATCTACCTCTGTCCCACACCTCATTACCGGTTAATCCCTTTGATCGAAGGTCATCCTTGATACAGTCCATCCTTCGCTTTGGTCTCCTTCTCCTTCTCGTTCCCTGGGTTATATATATTTATATATATATATATATATATATATATATATATATATATATATATATATATGTATGTATATGTATATAGTCTTACCCTGGTGAGAGATACACTCGGAAACCACACTATCCGGCAAAGGGCCGAACCAGCTGGTTTTAGTTAGGAAAGGGGGTGGGGGTTGAATCTGTATGTTTGTGTGTGAGTATATTTATCTAAATATTTAGACGCCCTTTTTGACGGTTTCATATATATATATATATATATATATATATATATATATATATATATATATATATATATATATATATGTATATATATCTTTATGTATATATATATATATATATATATATATATATACATACATACATACATACATACATACATACATACATACCCTTCTTTCTAATATCCTGCCTTTCATTTCTCATCTCCTCCCCTCGCTCTCCTAACTCTTTCCCCTCTTGCTACCCTCCAGCTAGCGGATTCAATTTGCCATCCATTTCTTCTATCGCCTTTTTTCCCCCTTTAATAATTACCCTTGTACCAGGACTTATTTTCTCCCTTTTAACCTTTATAAGGCTCTACTGTACCCGAACACCTCATATGATTAAATAGCCATAGAGAAAATATGATTACCTCATGCAGGGGTTGAAGAAGTCATGATTATCTGCTAAGTTAAGTTGATGGTTCCTATAGGGATTCTCCAATCAGGTTATCTTTTGTTATCTTCAATGGTTGAATCAGTAGAACGTCAAGTTCAAATTTGTAGTAAATGTTTTTATGTTGAACAGGCTGACATGTCTTTTTATAGTCTATACGTGAAATGTCTGTTCTAATGTTGTTAATGTTTTTTTTAAGATGTTTCACTTTAATTTCTCCTTACTTCTTATATCCTTTTTTTATTTCCTTATTTCATTTCGTCATGGGGTTATTTTTCCCTGTTGGAGCCCTAGGGCTTATAGCATCTTACTTTTCCAACTAAGGTTGTAGCTTTGCTAGTAATAATAATAATAATAATAATAATAATAATATTTTGATGATACTGACCATCTAAATGTTCCGATATTTTTTTTATTTCCTTACTTCCTTTCGTCATGGGGTTATTTTTCCCTGTTGGAGCCCTAGGGCTTATAGCATCTTACTTTTCCAACTAAGGTTGTAGCTTTTCTAGTAATAACAACAACAACAACAATAATGATAATAATAATAATAATTATAATAATAATAATGATAATATTATTATTATTTTGATGTTGATACTGACCATCTAAATGTTCCGATATTTCTTAGGTTTTTTTAGCGATTGGGGTTGTGTCAGTGTGAGACTGTAGTCAATTACCGAGTTTATATATGTTTCCATCTTCTCATATTCTTTAAATCTATTAAAAATAATTTGAGGATGATCTGTTGCTACCTGTCAGGTTAATTAAACCTTTATGTGATGGTAGTAGAATGTTGAGACGTGAAAGTGATTCAATTTTGAAAGTCCTAGGTCAAAGGTCAAGGTCAAGGTGGAGCAAAATGTCGAGAAATAAGCAGTCGTGGCGGAGGTCTGCGCTCAGCTGAATGCCCCTCTAGTTTTTTCCTTTATTTGTGGTACAGTGCGTAGCATCTACATTTCTCTTCCATACTTGTTCTACTTTTAGATGATACCACGTTCTTTCACTTGTCTGTTGTTAGTTACTATTTGTAATGAATGTGCCACACAAGGTCCTATTCTTAGTGTGCCAATGCCAGCTGGTGGCTGTGTAACCAATAATCTCAAAAGTTGGTATTTGTTATAACCGGCCATCATGGCCGGCCGTATGTTTTAATATAAGTTCCCTTGCTAGAAACTAGTTAAGTAAGTTTTTCTTTTGTCTATTTCATTAAATATATATATGTATGTGTATATATATATATGTATATATATATATATATATATATATATATATATAATATATATAAATTATATACTGTATATATATATATTTTTTTTTTATCCTCCTTCTTGTTCATTACCATGTTCTTTCTATCTTATCTTTGCCAAGTAAGTTTATCATTCCTTTTGGTTAAATGAATACAAAGAAAAATCACAAAAACTTCCTTTTTTAATGTAGGTCACCACACTGAAACTAATATAATGTATTTATTCAATGTTTTTTTTTTTTTTTCTTTTCTTTTTTTCGAAATACGTCGTATCATTGTAGAGAAAGAATAAGAACATATTCTATTCAACGGAAAATAGATGAAGAAGGATAAGATGGAACGATATAGTGAACATCAGAAGAGGAAAAAATTATAGATTTTTTTTAGGGTAAAAAGTAATAAAGTAATGAAGATGTAAATGGAAGGATGCTATGGCATCCTGGAATACTTTAATAACAATGTTGTGTAATATAAAAACAAAGATATGTGATGGGAATTTAATCAAGTTACCTTTATATAGGCTACAAAAAGTTCACCTTTTAATGATTGATGAATTTTTCTGAGTCGTCCTTCCACGATTAATTTCCTGTACGGAATTTACTTCATTTTTCCTTCAAGAAAACGTCGTCTTTTTAGAGAGAGAGAGAGAGAGAGAGAGAGAGAGAGAGAGAGAGAGAGAGAGAGAGAGAGAGAGAGAGAGAGAGAGACCATTCGATAAAGTATAAGACCCGAGGAGCACTCAGTAGAGCACAGACCTCCGGCGAGGCAGCTTATATCTCGACCTTTTGCTAGACCTTGACCTTTGACCTTGACTGTTATTAATTAACGTGGATTTTCATACTCTCAAATACAAACTTCTGGCTTGACCATGACTTTAGTCTCTGACTTTAACTTCCAAAATTTAATCATTTCCAGCTTTTTACATAGCAATTAATCCCTCAAATTTTCATTAATCTACGATCAAAATTATGGCCATGGATCTGTTCACAAACAAACATACATACAAACAGGGGCGAAAGCATAACCTCCTTCCATCTTCGTTGGCGGAGGTAAAAAAAAAAATAACATCATTAAGACGCACCGTCATAATATGACCAGTTTTCATCGCTTGGCAGAACCTAATGCTCTCCGGTAACGTAACTCCTCCCTTAGTGCCATTACATATAATGGAAGAGCAACAAAGGTGTTAATTAGCCCCTTATATAAAGACGCCGGTCGTAATTAGCGGTAATGAGGCCATTTAAGTTACCTCCATTTGATGACAAGGTGGTCTTCTTGTACGCTACATGTTTCTCTTGAGGCCTCGCTCCTTTTCTTGTTATCTTTCTCTCTCTTTGTTTCTCTAATTGTTCAGAAACCTCTCTCTCTCTCTCTCTCTCTCTCTCTCTCTCTCTCTCTCTCTCTCTCTCTCTCTCTCTGACGTTTGGTATATTTTTTCTCTTTATCTATTTGTAATCCATTCTCTTTCAGCATATATATATATATATATATATATATATATATATATATATATATATATATATATATATATATATGTGTGTATATATATCCATACACCTACATTGCCAATCACTCGCAGGAGCTTTTTATTGCAACACGCGTAAACAGAATCATTGCCATCCTATCATCTCTTTCAACCAATCCATGATTGAAACAACCCACAACAACAAACCTCTTTTGCTGAGAATTGCCAAATGTCGCTCAAAGAATTTTAAGAATGAATTTTCCTTCGATCCAGGAGGCTTATTAACTCATCAACTAATTGGTGTTGTAAGACGCCAGTTGGATAGTGTGCCTAGAGTCTATATTTACCAAATAGATAAGTCTGAATTTTTAATGGCAGAAGATGTGAAAAATTAATTCATTCATTACTGGTTGTTACTTGTGTTTGAGGCTGCTACTTACTTTTTAGGTTGCTACGTAATTTTCTTATTTGCTACTTTTTTGGGGAGTTGGTGCTTTTCTACTGCTTGCTTTTCCTGCGTAGCTACTTGTTTTCCTTAGGTTGCTACTTACTTTCCCTAGGTTGCTCCTTGTTTTTCTTAGGTTGCTACTTGCTTTTTTAGGTCGGTACTTGCTCCTTTCAAGTACTGCCTACTTCATGGGTAATTGTCAATCTGTTATATAACTGAAGAAAATCTTATACGGGTTTTCACCGCCTTTCATTTTCACATCATTTTGCGAGGTTGTGTTCCTCATTGCTAATATGTTCATGTTTTTTCTTCTGGCATCTTAACAGCAAACCATAACGATTTGTAATACCAAACGCAACTATTTGCTATCCATATATTGGGATACGTTCTTATTGTCTGGTAGTTTTTAATTCCGCCAAGTAGGTATTGTTTTCGGGCTTATTTATTTATTTATTTAATTGTCTGTGAGTCTGTGGACAGGATTACGTCATAACTACCAAACAGATTTAGATGGAATTTTCGCCACAGATAGATCTTAGGTCTTGGACGAATCCATTAAATTTTTGAGATGATCCCGGTCCAGATTCTATTCTGCATTTGTATTTAACACAATTTTAAAGATTGCGTCAAAACAAATTGATGGATTTTGACGAAATTTCCACCGCAGATAGATCTTGAGAAATGGACGACTCCATTAACTTTTTGAGATGATTCGGATTCTAGATCCGGATTTGTATTTTGACAATTTTAAAGATTACGTCAAAACAAATTGACGCATTGGCTCTTTACCAAACTTTAACACTTGATAGATATTATGTATTGGAATAAACATTGAAATTTCGCAGGAGATACGGATCAAGATCACAATTCTGGATCAACATTGAACTTTTCACCATCTACTGTACAGTCAGCATATGAAAAGTGGGAGGTGATGTCCGTAGACTTTAGTTAGATGTTGGCAATATTCATTGGCGGAAGTCTGAAATCTCAGATTGCTCTTGTTTGAGATATATATATATATATGTATATATATATATATATATATATATATATATATATATATA
>NC_090733.1:118808666-118813666 GCF_036898095.1 Palaemon carinicauda
TAAATTGAAATCAACTGCAAACGTGGAGACACGAAAATTAAATTGAAATCAACTGCAAACGTGTGGAGACACGAAAATTAAATTGAAATCAACTGCAAACGTGTGGAGACACGAAAATTAAATTGAAATCAACTGCAAACGTGTGGAGACACGAAAATTAAATTGAAATCAACTGCAAACGTGTGGAGACACGAAAATTAAATTGAAATCAACTGCAAACGTGTGGAGACACGAAAATTAAATTGAAATCAACTGCAAACGTGTGGAGACACGAAAATTAAATTGAAATCAACTGCAAACGTGTGGAGACACGAAAATTAAATTGAAATCAACTGCAAACGTGTGGAGACACGAAAATTAAATTGAAATCAACTGCAAACGTGTGGAGACACGAAAATTAAATTGAATTCAACTGCAAACGTGGAGACACGAAAATTAAATTGAATTCAACTGCAAACGTGTGGAGACACGAAAATTAAATTGAAATCAACTGCAAACGTGTGGAGACACGAAAATTAAATTGAATTCAACTGCAAACGTGTGGAGACACGAAAATTAAATTGAAATCAACTGCAAACGTGTGGAGACACGAAAATTAAATTGAATTCAACTGCAAACGTGTGGAGACACGAAAATTAAATTGAAATCAACTGCAAACGTGTGGAGACACGAAAATTAAATTGAAATCAACTGCAAACGTGTGGAGACACGAAAATTAAATTGAATTCAACTGCAAACGTGTGGAGACACGAAAATTAAATTGAAATCAACTGCAAACGTGTGGAGACACGAAAATTAAATTGAATTCAACTGCAAACGTGTGGAGACACGAAAATTAAATTGAAATCAACTGCAAACGTGTGGAGACACGAAAATTAAATTGAATTCAACTGCAAACGTGTGGAGACACGAAAATTAAATTGAATTCAACTGCAAACGTGTGGAGACACGAAAAATAAATTGAATTCAACTGCAAACGTGTGGAGACACGAAAATTAAATTGAATTCAACTGCAAACGTGTGGAGACACGAAAATTAAATTGAATTCAACTGCAAACGTGTGGAGACACGAAAATTAAATTGAATTCAACTGCAAACGTGTGGAGACACGAAAATTAAATTGAATTCAACTGCAAACGTGTGGAGACACGAAAATTAAATTGAAATCAACTGCAAACGTGTGGAGACACGAAAATTAAATTGAAATCAACTGCAAACGTGTGGAGACACGAAAATTAAATTGAATTCAACTGCAAACGTGTGGAGACACGAAAATTAAATTGAAATCAACTGCAAACGTGTGGAGACACGAAAATTAAATTGAATTCAACTGCAAACGTGTGGAGACACGAAAATTAAATTGAAATCAACTGCAAACGTGTGGAGACACGAAAATTAAATTGAAATCAACTGCAAACGTGTGGAGACACGAAAATTAAATTGAAATCAACTGCAAACGTGTGGAGACACGAAAATTAAATTGAAATCAACTGCAAACGTGTGGAGACACGAAAATTAAATTGAAATCAACTGCAAACGTGTGGAGACACGAAAATTAAATTGAAATCAACTGCAAACGTGTGGAGACACGAAAATTAAATTGAATTCAACTGCAAACGTGTGGAGACACGAAAATTAAATTGAAATCAACTGCAAACGTGTGGAGACACGAAAATTAAATTGAAATCAACTGCAAACGTGTGGAGACACGAAAATTAAATTGAAATCAACTGCAAACGTGTGGAGACACGAAAATTAAATTGAAATCAACTGCAAACGTGTGGAGACACGAAAATTAAATTGAATTCAACTGCAAACGTGTGGAGACACGAAAATTAAATTGAAATCAACTGCAAACGTGTGGAGACACGAAAATTAAATTGAAATCAACTGCAAACGTGTGGAGACACGAAAATTAAATTGAATTCAACTGCAAACGTGTGGAGACACGAAAATTAAATTGAATTCAACTGCAAACGTGGAGACACGAAAATTAAATTGAATTCAACTGCAAACGTGAGAATAAAGACCCAAGGCAAAATTGCCATATACAGTACATACGTAGGAAAAGACCTAGAGGCTAAACCTTGCCTTAACGACGCATATACAAAGATATACACTTTTACATAAATTACTGAAAATAAAGCAAAAATTGCAATTCAAGAGTGCTTGCGGTGAAGCACGCTCAAAGGCAAAACTGCCACTCCACAATTTTTTTTTCAAAGGTAGACGTGCAAGCAGAACCCGCTCTAAAATTTCCCACTCAGGTCAAAAAAAAAAAAAAAAAAAAAAAAGCCCACTCAAGTCTAAAAGCCGCACGCGCGTCAAATTCCCCTCACTCGCGATTATAAGCACGAACTCGTGCGAATGCAAAGGCTACACGCGTGCGTACACGGAGTGGGGGGTGGGGTGTATAAATGGACTCGCAGGCATTCTTGAAGTCATACACGCACAGGACAGAGGACTTGAATGCAAATCACATGCTTTGCATAAAGTGCCTTGTTGTCCCATTCTTTTGTCTCGGTGTGTTATGCCGAGTGTTGTTGGTGTGTTCTCTCTCTCTCTCTCTCTCTCTCTCTCTCTCTCTCTCTCTCTCTCTAGGGAAGCTGGGGCTCTGGGGAATTGATATCCTGAAAACTGTTAATAGTTTTTATTAAATTTGTAAGAACATTGATAATATACAGTACGTCTATATATATATATATATATATATATATATATATATATATATTCACGCAGTTTACGTAATATTTGTGTGTATAAATGTATGTATGCATGTATTATACTCATTATGTATGCTTAAAATTACACGAACAGTGCATTAAGATACAAAGAAACAGAGATTTCTCGAAAGTATTCATGGAGAACTGACCAAAACATTACCCTATTTCCCTCTGGTTCTTTGGACACACACACACACACACACACACACACACACACACATATATATATATATATATATATAATATGTGTGTATGTATGTTTATATATATTATATATATATATATACTCACACACACACACACACACACACACATATATATATATATATATATATATATATGCACACCACATACCTGTGATGAAGGAATTGCCCTGCCTTCCTTAACAGGCCCGAAATTAATTAAAGGAAAGGCGAGGGATTTTTCCTGCACCGTAAAAATCTGCTCTTGTCAGTCCAAGCAGTAAATCAAATATGTGGTAGTTAGCGAGATATAGTGGGTCTTATGAAAGCAACGGCCTTGCAACATTATCGCGAAAGATTTTCTAAGAATTGGAGGCTGGCACTTTCTAAGGAGGAATATCTATATCTATATATATATATATATATATATATATATGTATATATATATATATATATATATATAGATATACACTATGTATATATATATATATGTATATATATATATATATATATACATATATATACAGTATATATATATATATATATATATATGTATATATATATATACATATATATATGTATAAATTTATATACATATATATATATATATATATATATGTGTGTGTGTGTGTTTGTGTGTGTGTGTGTATGTATCATCTTTCATTTATATGTCCAGTTTTCATTGTTCCCGTTTTCGTAACCCTCGTGCAAAACTTTTATTCAAATAGCATGGCTAGTCTCCTTCAAGATTTACAACTCTGACCTGTATACCGAGGCTCATTTTGAGATAATATTATAGTTTCCTGCTTTTGTTTGCTCCTTCTTCAAATAAACAGTTCTTTGATATCTCATTAATGCTTTTCTCATTTTTCTTGTTGATTCGGCGTTGTCTTTGCGTCTTCATATTGAATCCTACCAATCTATTCCTATTCATTAGGGATATTGTTGATTTTGTTGTTAGGATTAATGATTTCCTAGTTTTGAGTTTACTTCGCTCTTATTCAATTGTTTTTGTTTTAAATTTTATAATAGATAATAAAATGATGATATGGAAACTTAACCATATTTCCTCTATATGGACGTGGGTCCTTATATGGACTTAGTCGTTTAACTTATCTCGTTTCCTTGTTTTTCCTCTCGTCAGCTTAAACTATTAGATCCTTCTATTATAGAATAGATTAAGCTTCATTTTCTGTTCATAAAGTCTAGGATAACTGGAACATTTAATAAATATGTAATTAATTATCGAGTGTCATATGTGGATGAGATCATGGTGCTCACCAAACGTTCATCTGGGCTCCTTAAGGCGCTAGGAGAGTTAGAAGACCCAGACCTACATGACTGAGGAATATGAAGCGTGAAGTAGGAGATGATGAATGGAGAAGTATTGAATTAAAAGCTCAGATAGAGACGACTGGCGAAATCTAACAGACGGACGTTGCGTCAGTAGGCGTAGGAGATGATGATGATGAATTAATTATCTAGAGAGAGAATTTCTTAAGTACAGACTTAAAATAATGTATATATTTGCAACTTATTCAGAAACCATGAAATTTATATATGAATTATTCGGGAATTAAAAGGGAATTTTTGACTTATTTGCAACAACTATAGGGTCTTGATAAACAACCAGATACAGATAGAGGAATAGACAAATGAGGTTACCTGGTTGTCATATTTTACCACCTTCTTTAATATCTCGGTTTGGAAATTGAACTTCTAACTTCTAGACTAGTCAAAATACAACTTGGAAAATTTCTTCGTTCCATCTAAGCCGAGCATTTTTACCTCCGCCAACGAAGTTGGAAGGTTTCTGTTTTACACCCGTGTGTGTGTTTGTTTGTTTGTGAACAGCTTTTTTACTACAATTTTAATCGTAGAGTAATGAAACTTCAAGGGATTAACCGTTATGTGGAAAGCTGAAAATTATTAAATTTTGGAAGGTCAAGGTCAAGGTCACGGTCAAGCAAAATGTCCAATTCACGTAATCAGTCATAAGATTGGACATCGTTGTCACAGACTCTTCAAATTTGGTTAATATTTGAGTGTATGAAAATTCACGCCAATTAATACATGTTGAGGTAAAAGGTCAAGG
>NC_090733.1:118825614-118828114 GCF_036898095.1 Palaemon carinicauda
GAGAGAGAGAGAGAGAGAGAGAGAGAGAGAGAGAGAGAGACCCCCAATTGTGATTGGAAGAAGAGCAAATCGAGCTAATGCTTTGTGAGATCAAACATATTCTAAATAATTATTCGTCAAAAACTTTCAGATTCGTAGAAGTCACGAGGAAATTTTGTTCCTATTCGGTTTCACTACTTTCTATTGCAGACTTTTTTATTTTATTTTATTCATAACGTTTTTCTTTAACATTTATCTTTCGCAATGGGCTGCTGTCCCTATTGGGGCTTCTTTGTTTGTAGGTTTCGGCCATTGCAATTAGGGTTGCAGCTCAACTTATGTCATAATAATAATAATAATAATAATAATAATAATAATAATAATAACAATAATAATAATAGTAATAATAATAACGATAATAATAATAATAATAATAATGATAATTATATCACTATTACCATTATTATTATTATTATTATTATTATTATTATTATTATTATTATTATTACTACTACTACTACTTGCTACGCCACAACCCTAGTTGGAAAAACAGGATGCTATAAGCACAAGGGCTCCAACAAGGAAAAATTGGCCAATGAGGAAAGGAAATAAATAAACTACAAGAGAAGTAAGGAACAATAAAAACCATTTCAAGAACAGTAACAACATTAAAACAGATCCTTCATATATGAAATATATATATATATATATATATATATATATATATATATATATATATATATATATATATATATATATGTATATATATATATATATATATAAAACAAGGGGAAGAGAAATAAGAAAAGCGTGTTTTGTTCTACCCCAAGACAGTGGAAGACCACGGTACAGAGGCTATGGCAACACTCAGGAAATAATAATAATAATAATAATAATAATAATAATAATAATAATAATAATAAGACAGTGGAAGACCACGGTACAGAGGTTATGACACCACTCAGGAAATAATAATAACAATAATAATAATAATAATAATAATAATAATAATAATAATAATAATAAAGCCCAACGTTCTCTCTTTAAGAAAAAAAGTGATCATATTTTCAAAAAAATATCAATCAACTGCTTATTACCAAAAGAACAAATTAGTTTGAAATTCCAGAAAGTAACCGAGCCACGATGCCATCTGCTAAGCGACTTTTAATATGTCACGACACCAGTAAAGGCTAAAAAAAAAAAAAAAAAAAAAAAAAAAAAAAAAAAAAAAAAAAAGTCCTTGACCACATACGAAATGTCATGCAGGAGGTATTTGGTCTCTTCAAAATTCCTTTTGTATCTGTAACCATGGAAGCAAAGGCTTCCTGCTCTAGTCTAGGCTGCAAGGCGTAACTAACGATCCTGTTTTCAAAGCTTTAAAAAGTTTTCAAAGCTTTTACAATTTTTTTTATCATTTCAAGGTTTTTACATAACAGTTAATTTCTGAAAGTTTTATTACTCTAAGATTAAAATTGTGGTCAGGAAGCTGTTCACAAACCAACACAAACAAACAGGTAAAACATAACCTCCTTCCTACTTCGTTGGCGGAGGTAATAATAATATTGAGTAGTAAAGAGGTATTCTGGCCCGATTAAAATTGTGGCCAGGAAGCTGTTCACAAACAAACAGGTAAAACATAACCTCCTTCCTACTTCGTTGGCGGAGGTAATAATAATAATAATAATAATAATAATAATAATAATAATAATAAATAATAATAATAATAATACTGAGTAGTATAGAGGTAAACTAGCCCGTATCGTCATCTAACACCGAAGGAGACTTCTCGAGAAGAAACTTCCCAACTGTCTTAGAGGTTCCTTGTATTGGCATCATAAACAGACCACCGAAGACCCAACCTAAACAGACCACCATCCGTTCCTCGTTCTCTGGGGTTTATTACCTCCGAGATATCGTCTGCTGCTGAGGTCTTCCATTGTTTAGATACCTATTCGTTTTGTTTACTGTTGGTGAAGGGTATTTTTATGATATTTTGTGAAAGATAAATATTGAATATTAATCGAGATGATTATCAAAATCAATTATGTTGAAAATAACTCAAAAATCCCTAACGAGTTCATTACAATTAGAAAAATAAAAAAAAAATCCCTTGATACTCGAGTCTTCATAAGAATATAGAAAACCGAAGCATATGGAGAATATTGGTCAGGTCAATGCAAAAACGGGTCTAAGTAATACTTAAGTAACTTTGATTGATCGGATATAACAGACTGACATCACTGCACCAGCAATCAAACAAAATTAAGAAATATACTAAAAAAAAAAAAAAAAAAAAAAAAAAAAAAAAAAAAAAAAAAAACATTATAATAGAAAAAAACCTTCGTCTTGCAGCTCTTCTGAACAATGGTCAAAGAAATATTCGTACAAGAGACTGAAATTTACAGCAGGCAGAGAGAGAGAGAGAGAGAGAGAGAGAGAGAGAGAGAGAGAGAGAGAGAGAGAGAGAGAGAGAGAGAGAGAGGATAAACTGCACGCTGAGGGAGGAAAAATGAAAAGCTGA
>NC_090733.1:118843114-118848114 GCF_036898095.1 Palaemon carinicauda
TGAACAGGCTGACATGAGTCTTTTTATAGTTTATATATGAAATATCTGTTTTGATGTTGTTACTGTTTTTAGAATATTCTATTTTAATTGTTCATTATTACTCGTATCGTTTATTTATTTCATTATTTACTTTCCTCACAGGGCTATTTTTCCCTGTTGGAGCCCATGGGCTTATGGCACCTTGCTTTTCCAACTAGGGTTATAGCTTACCTAGTAATACTACTGCTACTGCTACTAACTCTAATAATAATAATAATAATAATAATAATAATAACAATCCTTTCCCCCTCAATGAACCATTAGTTATTTCTTACAAAATGATATGATATTAAGAGATTACAGCGAGATCTGTGAATCTTTCGTTCACTTCTTGGTTCGTTGTTCTGTATTGATGATGTTTCTACCTTTCCTTGTTCTTCCAAAGTACGAGGAATGAATGAGATAAGGTGAATCAAGTAACGGAGGATACAAAATTAAAGAGGGAAAGAAAAATTAGATAAAAGCAGTAAAGTGACCACATGTTTCTCAATTAATGGGATTAATTTTAGCATACGCCGAATTTAAATCTAGTTAAAAGAGAGAGAAAAAACAATAAAAATTTATTACGGACAAAAAACAGAATGGGTCCCTGGAGATTACAAAAGAAGCAGGGGAAGGAAGAGAAGACGATGCGTGGACTGACGAACTAAGAAAGTTTTGAAAGACCATAAACATATGCAATTGGAAGGACATGTCTGAGGCCTTTGTTTTGCGGTGGACTAGTAACGGCTGATGATGATGATGATAATGATGTATGTATGTATGTATGTATGTATGTATGTATGTATCTATTTATATATATATATATATATATATATATATATATAATTTTAGTTCAGGTAATATCATGATTAATGATGCTGGTCTTATTAGGAATGGAATATATATATATATATATATATATATATATATATATATATATATATATATATATATATATATATATAGATATATATATATATATATATAATTCCTAATAAAACCGACATCATTAATTATAACATAAATTGAACTAAAATTACTCTGAAACGTGCGAACTTAAGACAATCCCCAAACATTGACAAACAACATTCCCTCTGACTGAGAAGCGAACTCGAACTCGTCGGGGGTTGCGTAATAGATCCAGTCTCCGCCTGACCCGTCCGACGACTGGGAGCTATTTTCTCCTCTTTTCTAATGAAATATTCCTGACAAATCTTCTCAATGTTTCAGCGTGTCTCCACTCTTAGGGGCTGCTGCAGCACACACGGATTGATAAATGTTTTTATGTTGAACAGGCTGACATGAGTCTTTTTATAGTTTAAATATATAATAACTGTTTTGATGTTGTTACTGTTTTTAAAATATTCTATTTTAATTGTTCATTATTTCTCGTATCGTTTATTTATTTCCTTATTTACTTTCCTCACAGGGCTATTTTTCCCTGTTGGAGCCCATGGGCTTATGGCACCTTGCTTTTCCAACTAGGGTTATAGCTTACCTAGTAATACTACTG
Organism: Palaemon carinicauda; assembly: GCF_036898095.1. Classification (NCBI taxonomy): domain Eukaryota; kingdom Metazoa; phylum Arthropoda; class Malacostraca; order Decapoda; family Palaemonidae; genus Palaemon; species Palaemon carinicauda. The sequence goes on from NC_090733.1 coordinate 118,844,649, forward strand.
CTACTGCTACTAACTCTAATAATAATAATAATAATAATAATAATAATAATAATAATAATAATAATAATAATAATAATCCTTTCCCCCTCAATGAACCATTAGTTATTTCTTACAAAATGATATGATATTAAGAGATTACAGCGAGATCTGTGAATCTTTCGTTCACTTCTTGGTTCGTTGTTCTGTATTGATGATGTTTCTACCTTTCCTTGTTCTTCCAAAGTACGAGGAATGAATGAGATAAGGTGAATCAAGTAACGGAGGATACAAAATTAAAGAGGGAAAGAAAAATTAGATAAAAGCAGTAGAGTGACCACATGTTTCTCAATTAATGGGATTTATTTTAGCATACGCCGAATTTAAATCTAGTTAAAAGAGAGAGAAAAAAAACAATAAAAATTTATTACGGACAAAAAACAGAATGGGTCCCTGGAGATTGCAAAAGAAGCAGGGGAAGGAAGAGAAGACGACGCGTGGACTGACGAACTAAGAAAGTTTTGAAAGACCATAAACATATGCAATTGGAAGGACATGTCTCAGGCCTTTGTTTTGCGGTGGACTAGTAACGGCTGATGATGATGATGACAATAATGATGTATGTATGTATGTATGTATGTATGTATCTGATGTATGTATGTATGTATGTATGTATGTATGTATCTATCTATCTATTATATATATATATATATATATATATATATATATATATATATATAATTTTAGTTCAGGTGATATCATGATTAATGATGCCGGTTTTATTAGGAATGGAATATATATATATATATATATATATATATATATATATATATATACATATATATATATATATATATATATATATATATATATATATATATATATATATACATATATATATATATATAATTCCTAATAAAACCGACATCATTAATTATAACATAAATTGAACTAAAATTACTCTGAAACGTACGAACTTGATTAAGACAATCCCTAAATATTGACAAACAACATTCCCACTGACTGAGAAGCGAACTCGAACTCGTCTGGGGTTGCGTAATAGAGCCAGTCTCCGCCTGACCCCTCCGACGACTGGGAGCTATTTTCTCCTCTTTTCTAATGAAATATTCGTGACAAATCTTCTCAATGTTTCAGCGTGTCTCCACTCTTAGGGGCTGCTGCAGCACACGCGGATTGATAAATGTTTTTATGTTGAACAGGCTGACATGAGTCTATTTATAGTTTATATATGAAATATCTGTTTTGATGTTGTTACTGTTTTTAAAATATTCTATTTTGATTGTTCATTATTACTCGTATCGTTTATTTATTTCTTTATTTACTTTCCTTACTGGGCTATTTTTCCCTGTTGGAGCCCATGGGCTTATGGCACCTTGCTTTTCCAACTACGGTTATAGCTTACCTAGTAATACTACTGCTACTACTACTAACTCTAATAATAATAATAATAATAATAACAATAATAATAATAATAATAATAATAATCCTTTCCCCTCAATAAACCATTACTTATTTCTTACAAAATGATAAGATATTAAGAGATTACAGCGAAAACTGTGAATCTTTCGTTCATTTCTTGGTTCGTTGTTCTGTATTGATGTTGTTTCTACCTTTCCTTGTTCTTCCAAAGTACGAGGAATGAATGAGATAAGGTGAATCAAGTAACGGAGGATACAAAATTAAAGAGGGAAAGAAAAATTAGATAAAAGCAGTAGAGTGACCACATGTTTCTCAATTAATGGGATTAATTTTAGCATACGCCTAATTTAAATCTAGTTAAAAGAGAGAGGAAAAACAATAAAAATTTATTACAGACAAAAAACAGAATGGGTCCCTGGAGATTGCAAAAGAAGTAGGGGAAGGAAGAGAAGACGATGCGTGGACTGACGAACTAAGAAAGTTTTGAAAGACCATAAACATATGCAATTGTAAGGACATGTCTGAGGCCTTTGTTTTGCGGTGGACTAGTAACGGCTGATGATGATGATGATGATAATGATGTATGTATGTATGTATGTATGTATGTATCTATCTATCTATCTATCTATCTATATATATATATAATTTTAGTTCAGGTGATATCATGATTAATGATGCTGGTTTTATTAGAAATGGAATATATATATATATATATATATATATATATATATATATATATATATATATATATACATATATATATATAATATATATAATATATATATATATATATATATATATATATATATATATATATATATATATATATACATATATATATAATTGCTAATAAAACCGACATCATCAATTATAACATCAATTGAACTAAAATTACTCTAAAACGTGCGAACTTGATTAAGACAATCCCTAAACAATTAACAAACAACATTCCCTCTGACTGAGAAGCGAACTCGAACTCGTCTGGGGTTGCGTAATAGAGCCAGTCTCCAGCTGACCCGTCCGACGACTGGGAGTTATTTTCTCGTCTTTTCTAATGAAATATTCCTGACAAATCTTCTCAATGTTTCAGCGTGTCTCCACTCTTAGGGGCTGCTGCAGCACGCGCGGATTGATAAATGTTTTTTTATGTTGGACAGGCTGACATGAGTCTTTTTATAGTTTATATATGAAATATCTGTTTTGATGTTGTTACTGTTTTTAAAATATTGTATTTTAATTGTTTATTATTTCTCGTATCGTTTATTTATTTCCTTATTTACTTTCCTTACTGGGTTATTTTTCCCTGTTGGAGCCCATGGGCTTATGGCACCTTGCTTTTCCAACTAGGGTTTTAGCACTACTACTACTACTACTACTACTACTACTACTAACTTGAATAATAATAATAATAATAATAATAATAATAATAATAATAATAATAATAATAATAATAATAATCCTTTCCCCTCAATAAACCATTTGTTATTTCTTACAAAATGATATGATATTAAGAGATTACAGCGAGATCTGTGAATCTTTCGTTCATTTCTTGGTTCGTTGTTCTGTATTGATGTTGTTTCTACCTTTCCTTGTTCTTCCAAAGTACGAGGAATGAATGAGATAAGGTGAATCAAGTAACGGAGGATACAAAATTAAAGAGGGAAAGAAAAATGAGATAAAAGCAGTAGAGTGACCACATGTTTCTCAATTAATGGGATTAATTTTAGCATACGCCGAATTTAAATCTAATTAAAAGAGAGAAAAAAACAATAAAAATTTATTACGGACAAAAAAACAGAATAGGTCCCTGGAGATTGCAAAAGAAGTAGGGGAAGGAAGAGAAGACGATGCGTGGACTGACGAACTAAGAAAGTTTTGAAAGACCATAAACATATGCAATTGGAAGGACATGTCTGAGGCCTTTGTTTTGCGGTGGACTAGTAACGGCTGATGATGATGATAATGATGTATGTATGCATGTATGTATGTATGTATCTATTTATATAATAAATATATATATATATATATATATATATATATATATATATAT
>NC_090733.1:118855614-118864413 GCF_036898095.1 Palaemon carinicauda
ATTTTTTCTCTCTCTCTCTCTCTCTCTCTCTCTCTCTCTCTCTCTCTCTCTCTCTCTCTCTCTCTCCATTTCAGTATGGAATATTATATCATTATGGGAGAAAAAGTGAAAAAACTATATAATTTTCCAAAGAAGATAACTCTCTCTTTCTCTCTCTCTCTCTCTCTCTCTCTCTCTCTCTCTCTCTCTCTCTTAATATTGGAATAGAATAGTATACCGTTATGGGACAGAAGAGAAAAAACTATGAGTTTCCAAAGAGGATAATCTCTCTCTCTCTCTCTCTCTCTCTCTCTCTCTCTCTCTCTCTCTCTCTCCATTTCAGTATGGAATAGTATATCATTATGGGAAAAAAAGTGAAAAACTATATGATTTTCCAAAGAAGATAACTCTCTCTCTCTCTCTCTCTCTCTCTCTCTCTCTCTCTCTCTCTCTATTCGAAAATAATAGAGAGATGTAAAAAAATACGAATGCGAAAAATTCAAGCATTTATTAGGTGAATCTGAAGCAACACTTTCAGCAAGGTAAAAAGCTATCTTGAACTATTACATTCCCAGGAAGACAACGAAGCCGCCCAGATGTTTGGTACCCTAGGCACTGGTTACCAAATCCCCCTACACTTCGAATACCTCGAATCCTAAAAAAACAAAAGAAAGCTGTCAATCAACGAGACAAAATTCAATATCTGTGACAAGACAAAGTTACAAAAGTTTTCTAAAATTTAATATCACAGTTAATTAAAGGATCTCGCAAGTGTAAAAAAAATTGACTGACTTAAAGATATAATTAAGGAATCGAGATTATTTTTAGAAGTTTGATGAAGGCGCACTAAAATAATAGGGCAACTTTAAAGTCTTGTTCTGTGTGCCAAACGGAACGAGACCTACCTCAAAGAATGCCTTGCGCTGGTTTGTTCAGTTGAGTAATCCATTCAGGTGCGTAATCCATTCAGGTGCGTAATCCATTCCGGTGCAATAATCCATCCAACGGTCACCAACTTGATAACATCTTGATGGAAAGTTTCTTTGGACGTAGCAGCAGATCTCGTTTCCCGCCCATCAGTAATTACGAAAGCAGGGATGATTAACGTGAAGTCTTACATGAAACGCATGGTAAAGTTATTCTCACTGTGAAACCACACGACTTCATGCAATACTGAAAATAATATTCACGTCAATTTATAAGAATATTAGCCACTTGTGTTCACCGTGAAGAGTGGAAGGAATCTGCCTCGTCTTGGATAACCTTCGCCAAGGTAAACAGTAGTTTTAAGCGGCGGTGGCGATAAAACGCGTAACTAGCATTCAAGGTAGTTACGCTCATTAAGGTATATAAATGGTGTCTCGAACTATTTAAAGCACACAGCAAGGCTTATGCAATTAATTAAATAATAAGATCCTTTAATCTTACTGCGTATCAGTCAAAATACAAGGAAACCAGAAAAATAAAAAAAAATTGAAAAATGTACTATAGATACAGTTTTTCGTATACTCCCCACAAAACATTAAATTATTGAATAATTTAATCATAAATACCAATTAATTCAATACCCGAGCGACAACAAACAAATTGCCTTAAAGCTAAAAACCATAACCAAAAGTTTACAAGATCAACTACTCGAAACCTAAGAGTTTCCTATTTTTCCGTTTACACCTTTCAGCAGCAACTCTAGGTTTACATGCGCGTCGAGTCTGACCCTGCAAATTATCATCAATAGGCTTCTCAGCAACACTGTCTTGCTCAATTTGGTTCTCAGGCCTTAAAAGAAATATAAGGTTAGAAACGTGTCTTAGTAATTTCTCTTGTCTTGCCCTTCAACACAACAGCACCAGTAACTTCTCCAATATCATTGACAGTCACTTCCTTAACCAAACCCATAGGATACTGGTTAGGCTTACAATAGAGTTCTTTTATTAAAACAATATCATTCTTCTGTAAAGAGGTATGTTTAACAGGAAGGTATCTGTTCTTTTTGTCAACAGCTTGCCGAGTTAATGTAGCCAGGAACTCCGAATGATACAAATCCACAAGATTATTCCTAACCTTTCTCAAATGAGAAAAGCAGTTTTTAATTTTGCTTGACTTGTTAAGAGTATAGGTGGGATCATCTGCAATCTCTGGTATCCTCTGTAAATCGGGAATTATATTAACAGAAGTAAGGTCATAGCCACGAATCAAGCTCTCAGGGGTAATAGGCTGAGGAACTGATGCGTCTAAATTTTCTCCACGCAAAGCCTCTTTGAAAGCAATAGGCCTTCTGTTCACTAAATGTACAGTCTGAGCAATCAAAAATTCAAAGTCCCTTACCTTCAGTACATTATTTTTTATAGAACCATAGACGAGCTTCTTGGTCATCTTAACACAAGTCTCTACCATCGATCCAAGTTGGCTCTGGCCTTTGAAAAAATGTTCAAACTGAATCGGTTTGACTCCATTTTCCTCCAAATACAGCTTGACCTCGGGATCCCTTAGAAAGTCCATGATGATGTTGGCTCCAGCTACTAGTTGAGTGCCCATGTCAGAAATGCATAACTCTGGCAAACCAAACTCAAAACAATGTAACTGGAAGGCTCTTAAGAACTCCTTTACCGACAAGTCATAGCAAAGTTTTAAATTAATTGCCCTACTCCAATTACAAGTTATACATAATAACCAGACTTTAACCTTTTGACTGTTAATATGCACAAAATATGGACCCATATAATCCATAAAAATATACCTGAAAGGAATTTCTGGTGCATTCATTCTGAAATCTCTGTAAGAGTTCTGGTTAAGCTTGATAGCCCTTTCACTAAAACGTCGACACACAACACAAGACTTCAACACCTTTTTAACTGTAGAATAAGACTTAGACATCCAAAACATTTTACGCATCTCTGACAAGACAGAATACACACCTGCATGAGCAAACCGTTCATGATAATCTCTGATAATCAATGTAGTTAAAGTACTATCCTTAGACAACAAAATAGGAAACCTATACCTCCCTTCATCTTTAAGTCTGGACAGCTTACTTCGTACTCTTAACAGTCCTTCTCTGTCAATATAAATATTAAGTTGTCCAACTATTCTTGGCACGTCCTTAAGTAAACGTTCACTAGAGTTAAAATATTCAAGTTCTTCAGCAAAATAACATCCCTGGTCCCTGGACAGCAACAATCTACTAGCCTCTGCAAAAAAGTTATGATCACTGCGAAAAGCCTTTAAATGGTTAGATTTGTCAGGATCCCTAGCCATCACCTTAATTTTCAGCTTATTGACAAACAATAAAACATTGCGATAAATCAAAATTAATCTATGAAAGCTAGAAACTCTTGAAGTCATCTGAAAATGTTCAATTTCTATATCCTTACTACTAATGTAGGCATCCAAACTGTTTACTGGTATCTGAATATCCATTTTGGGATCTGGTACCACAAACTCCAAAGTATCCTTACTATGTTCCATTCTTGGAGCATTTACAAGATCTGGACCTGTAAGGTAGTTAGTTTTCATGAGTGATTTATAAGAGAGACAACGTGTAATACAATCCCCGGGATTTTCTTCTCCAGATACAAACGAAAATATAACTGGGTGTTTTAAGCACAGTTCACTAATCTCGTGTAACCTGTTTTTCACAAACACAGAACATTTCTGTAGTTTATCAAGATTGTGAGTGTGCGAATATATCCAAGATAAAGCTACAAGGCTATCTGAATAAACCCTTAATTCCTGAATCTTAATAGGTTTAATGCAAGAGGGACCCGACAATTCTTTGTATAAATCTAAGAGACATTCCACTGCTAAGGCAATACTTTGTAGTTCAAGGGAAGGCATACTTTTAGATTGAAGGTTTTTTCCTACCATACGATGTTTTGCAAAAGCAAAACTTAGCTTACCTGTGGAAATACACTGTATGTATATCACTACTCCAAATATACATTTGCTACTGTCAGAATAAGCTATCAGCTTGTAAGTGTCATCTCTGCTTCCCGCAAACCTAGGAACTCTGATGACAGGAGCAGCATTTGCTTGCTTAGCAATATTTTGCCATTCTCTCGAACGTTCTTTATCCAGTGCTTGATCCCAACTCAAGTGTTGATCACATTGTAATCTGTGTAGGAAGAGCCTGCTTCTATTAAGTAAAGGGCCATTAAAATTATAAAGATCATACTGCGACGCAATAGTACGTAAAACTTCCCTCTTGGTATTGGCCTTAATGTCAAGATTTATGGGCTTGGTGGATAAACAGTCCTTTTCCCGATCCCACACTAAACCAAGCAACTTTACGTTCCTATCAGTCTTAACCTCATTCTCTGAATCTATGATTTCTTGCAAATTAGAATCATTTGTTATGAACTGTTGTGACCTAAAATGGTAGGGTTCAAAAATACCTTTAACCTGTTTATAGGCCCATTCAAGTTCAGCAGAAGAATCAAAAGCAATGGCACAGTTGTCCATATAACTCAACTGATATATCAGTTTTTTGAGTTCGACCAGAGACTTACTTTCATCATCAATATCGAGGATCAAAATCTTATACAAAGCTAACATTAGCAGTGCTGGACTACATCTTAATCCAAAACTTAGCCTAACATTCTTAAAAGCTACAATAGTATAGTCTTTCTTTTCTACATCACGGAACCATAAACAAAGTAACCTATTACTGTCCACGTCGTTTAAAGATAAATTATTAAAGGCCTGACAAATATCGAAACACAGCAAATTAAATCCAAACCTCAGATGCAATAATGCTGCTACAATCTTTTGATTTAAAGTAGGGCCTGGAAAAATGGCTTGGTTGTGACTAATTGTTAGTCCCCCACCCTTACTCTTTTGGCAAAGATTAGAGAGGTACACAACTCTACATTTAGTAGTTTCCCTGTTCAATTTAAATACACCCATGTGGGGAAGGAAACTGTGACTTGGGTGTTCTTCTAGGAACTGGGGAAGATTGTCAATTCTCTGAATTATTCCACTCTTTAACTGGTCTTTAAATACTTTGTCCATAAGGGATAATTTATTTTCGTCTTTTTGAAGTTTCTTCAAATTAGATTTTAACACCATTAAAGCCAACTCATAATTTGTACCCAATAGATGAGCCACCTTAAAATTCCACAAAAGAGGGACTACAATCCTACCATCACCATCTCTTACCATATTATCAAGGGCATACTTTACTAGCTTGTTATTAAGCTCTGAATCTTCAGCTTCTGGGCCTCCGTTACTCATGTTCGTGTACCTGGAACAATTCTCCTCCAAAACATGGTTTAATGCTTTTTCAAGCTGAGATTCTATAAGGTTTCCCTTCTCGTCCAATATGGAAAATTCTGTAGGGAGTAAACTTTCTTCAATGGTAAGGTCAGATAAAAGACAACTGTTAATATTCATATCAATATTGAACTCTGGAACTGTAGCCATATTACCACTACTAACTTTATATGGTAAATAAGGAAGATCTTGAAGGAGTTGGTCTGTATTACCCTGCAATAATATCCCTGCCTGGGTTTCAGCATAAACTGAAGTTCTATTTAACCCAAATAAAATCTCATTCTGAGGTAAGCAGTGGCATGACTTTGACCCTAGAATGAAGTCGACATTATCAATAAAGTTATCATGACATGAAAGGTTCTTATCAGCTAACATGTAACCTCTGTCTTTGAATCCTTGTACAACTTTACCCAATTGAGGAAGCTTCAATGAAATACTTATACTTGGAATGCATAAAGCCTTAACTACTTTAACAACCCCATTAATTTCAACATTGGCTTCTACCAACCTGGTTAAATATTTCCGAGAAGAATTTATACCATTCAAAGTTAATGATACATTATCCCTGATCACCTTAAGGTTCAGGTTTTCAGCCACTGTACTGGAAATAAAATTAGATTGACAGCCACTATCTTTAAGGCCTCTAATCAACAGTTTACCCTCAATATTACATGTAAATGTAGGTAAAATGGACTCTACATCAGAGTCTACCTGAAAAGCTTCAGTTACATTAACAACACTACTATTGGTTTGCTTACGAGATTTTTCATCCTTTTTAGGCATACTCTTATCACTTTTTGAGCTAGACTGAAAAGACTTAACATCCTGTTTAACATTATCATCTAATTTCAGACACAAAAAATTAAAATGCCAATCTCCACAGTGTTTACAGCGACTATGAAATCTATACCTACAAGCGTTACTCTCATGATTCAAATTTGAACACTTAATGCAGCCTCGTAGGTTTTCAAGTTTATCAAGCTTAGAACTGGGTGAACAATATTTTGTACACTTAAAAATTGGATGATTTGCTTCAGTGCCATCAAGTTTAGTACAAATACTGCAAGGCTTGAAGGTTTTTGACTTACCTGTTTCAGGTTTTATATTAATGGCCATAGCAGAAGCGGCATTGTCAGCAGAAATTTGATAAGTTTCCTTTGGGGCCACATTCTTGCGATTGGGTTTTCCCTGCCTTTGGCTTGCCAAATACCGCTCAGTAGCTTCAAAATAATTTTCTAGAATATCACTCAGTTTTGGTTTATGATTATTAGTAATTTGGATAAAGTGATTCCTAAAGGATATATTCATTCCTTCCCAAATGAAATATTGAAGCACTGAGTCAATATCAATCTGTAGCTTTCGTACCCTTTCAACAATTAAACGAACTCTGGAAATGAAATCATACGGGTCAGCACTATCATTAAGCCTAAGTTCCGACAATTGTTTCAGAATATTGAATTTCTGAGTATCACTCGATGCAAAAGCTTTAATTAACAAGTCCTTGGCAAAAGAATAACCTCGCTTATCAGCCTCTAAAGAGTTTAATAAAATGAGTGCCCTACCAGTAATCTGTTGTTCCAACAAAAGCAGTTTGTCATACTCTGGATAGTTAAATTTACTAATAGTGTCTTCAAATTCACAAAGAAACCTATCCAAGTCTTCATCCTCAGAGCTACCATACGTAGGAAGGGGAGCAACTGGACTCTTGAGCAAACTACGAGCTGCACTTTGATCACTAGTAGATGGTACAGATGACTTACCATTCGAAGAATCAACAGCCAATAAACATTCTAAAAGCTTGTCTTCATAATTATGACACATCTGTAACTCTTGCTCAGACTTTGCTTCCTCCTCCTCTGTACTCCACTGTTCATATTTCAGTGATAAAATCTGTTTATCTAAATCCTCCAACCTGTGCATCCAATTCTCAAACTGCAACTTTAATTTACCCTTTTCTGCTAAAGACATAGAAGGAAACGTAAAAATGTTATGATGATTCTCGGTAATACACTTTCGTATATACTTACGAGAATTAACAAGCACTTTAAGTTGACTAGACATTGTGAAAAGGAAAAATCGAAAAAAATTAATTGGAAATAAAGGTCTAATACCAAAAATATCACGACACTGAAAACGACCCGAACCAAAAATCGCTCAAAAAATGTAATAAGCTAAAAAATATCGAAATATTCACTTTCATCCCTAACTTACGCAAAAACATCTGGGCGGAAAACTGAACAAATTCATCAATCCTGTCACGGTCGCCATATTCGAAAATAATAGAGAGATGTAAAAAAATACGAATGCAAAAATTCAAGCATTTATTAGGTGAATCTGAAGCAACACTTTCAGCAAGGTAAAAAGCTATCTTGAACTATTACATTCCCAGGAAGACAACGAAGCCGCCCAGATGTTTGGTACCCTAGGCACTGGTTACCAAATCCCCCTACACTTCGAATACCTCGAATCCTAAAAAAACAAAAGAAAGCTGTCAATCAACGAGACAAAATTCAATATCTGTGACAAGACAAAGTTACAAAAGTTTTCTAAAATTTGATATCACAGTTAATTAAAGGATCTCGCAAGTGTAAAAAAAATTGACTGACTTAAAGAGATAATTAAGGAATCGAGATTATTTTTAGAAGTTTGATGAAGGCGCACTAAAATAATAGGGCAACTTTAAAGTCTTGTTCTGTGTGCCAAACGGAACGAGACCTACCTCAAAGAATGCCTTGCGCTGGTTTGTTCAGTTGAGTAATCCATTCAGGTGCGTAATCCATTCAGGTGCGTAATCCATTCAGGTGCAATAATCCATCCAACGGTCACCAACTTGATAACATCTTGATGGAAAGTTTCTTTGGACGTAGCAGCAGATCTCGTTTCCCGCCCATCAGTAATTACGAAAGCAGGGATGATTAACGTGAAGTCTTACATGAAACGCATGGTAAAGTTATTCTCACTGTGAAACAGCACACGACTTCATGCAATACTGAAAATAATATTCACGTCAATTTATAAGAATATTAGCCACTTGTGTTCACCGTGAAGAGTGGAAGGAATCTGCCCCGTCTTGGATAACCTTCGCCAAGGTAAACAGTAGTTTTAAGCGGCGGTGGCGATAAAACGCGTAACTAGCATTCAAGGTAGTTACGCTCATTAAGGTATATAAATGGTGTCTCGAACTATTTAAAGCACACAGCAAGGCTTATGCAATTAATTAAATAATAAGATCCTTTAATCTTACTGCGTATCAGTCAAAATACAAGGAAACCAGAAAAATAAAAAAAATTGAAAAATGTACTATAGATACAGTTTTTCGTATAATATATTTACATATATATATATATATATATATATATATATATATATATATATATATATATATATATATATATATATATATATATATATATATATTATATATATCTACATATATATATATTATATATATATCTACACACACACACACATATATATAATATATATATATATATATATATATATATATATATATATATATATATATATATATATATATATATATATATAAAT
>NC_090733.1:118864913-118869913 GCF_036898095.1 Palaemon carinicauda
GTATCATGTATGTATGTATATATGGTAGCATCATGCATAACTCAAATGCTTGAAAGAACTTGAAAGAGCATTTATAATGACAATCGCGTTGGAGGAAAGGGCTTTCTCCCTGACTCTCCCCCCCCCCCCGCCCCCCCCGTGCGTTATGCTATCTGGGGAATATATCTTTTGCTCAAGCATGTGGAAGCTTCCAGGTCAGGCTCTAAATTTTAGATGAACGTTCCGGAAGACAAACACGCTCCGTCTCCATGCACACACGGCCTTGCATTGCAAGTATGCTGCATTTATTTATCTCGAATATCAAAAGGATACCTACTGTGCTATATGTATATATATATATGTATATGTATATATATAATGTATATGTATAATTATATATATACATATACATAGATATGTAGTACATGTTTCTGTGATAATATATGTGTGTGTATGTATGTATGTATATATATATATATATGTATATATATATATATATATATATATATATATATATATATACATATATATATGTGTATATATATGTATATATATATATATATACACATATATATATGTATATATATATATATATATATATAACGGGTGATGATAAAATGATAGAGGCAAAGAAGGTAGATAGTTCATTGCAAAAGACTGGGAAAGTAATTCAACTATCTAAAAGGTAGCTCAATATAGAGGGTTTGTTGAACACTTTGAAATTAACTGTTGTGCAATATGTTTCTTGTGAAGAAAAGGATATGGTAAGTCATATGTAGATACAGAGAAGTAATGAAAAGGTAAATATAGTTTTCATTAATGAATCGGATAACTTTGATATGGTTTGCTCTTATGTAAAGAATGAAAGCTGAGTGAAATTTACGATTGATGGGAATTAATAAGGAAGTAAGACCTCGAAATGGCTGGGTAGATAACACAAGATATGTATTGAAAGGCCTTATTATCTGGATGCGGAAATGAGAGAGAGAGAGAGAGAGAGAGAGAGAGAGAGAGAGAGAAGAGAGAGAGAGAAGAAAGAGAGAGGAGAGAGACGAGAGAGAGAGAGAGGAGAGAGAGGAGAGAGAGAGAGAGAGAGAGAGAGAGAGAGACGAGAGAGAGAGAGAGAGAGATGGTTTACTGAGTGCAGTGGGTCCCCCGTCTCATCTATGAGGGCTTGTAGGCAAATCACTAATGTTGTAAGAATTTCATTGCTTGAGGTTCAACCTGGTTTCATTGGCTAAACTTTTTTATCTGGAGCTCCAGAATATACATGTATATATATACTGTATATGCAGTATGTATTTATGAATGTATATACAGACGTATATATATACATATATATATAAATATAAATATATATATATATATATATATATATATGTATGTATGTATATATATAAATAGTGTACCAGAGCCATAAAAAAGACGTCAAAATATTTATATAGATATGCACAGAGGCATACACACAGATTCAACCCTTCCCTCCCCCATCCCCCTTTCCTAACGACAACCCGCTGGTTCAGCAATTTGTTGGAGAGTATGGTTTCCGAGTGTAACTCTCGGGATAGCCCCTCTCACCTGGGTATGACTATTCCCTCTCCCCACTGAGCGTGACAAAGCTAGAAATCCCAATTCAAGCATGGGTGACAAGATGCTCCAGAAAGGGAATGAACGAGATAAAATGCCATTGTGGGTAATGTACAGTTGGAAACAAGAATTCATGATGCACCTTGATCTGTGGAAATGCACCCTGTCACACCCTTACTGTGTGGCGAGTAACCAAACAGCTGCTAGTGGGAGAGATGGCAGAGGTGGTGAGTAGGGCTAAATGCAGGATCTCACCGAGCAGTAAGGTTCTGGTACTGTGCATTCCCTTAGAGCAATATGTGCTAGGAATTACTGCGTACAACTGTACCTATTCACGACCACGCGGGGAATGTGCGTTGGAGAACTGCAATTTACTGTACGAAAATACTGTATAAAAGAGTGGGTCTCTCATCTCGCCATCTACTGTGCCGCATTTACATACACTAATGCTATTGTTTTTTTTTTTTATCTCGCTTTCTCTCTCCCGCACTAATAATAGAAAAACGTGCTGAAGCTTGCCATTGCATATATCACATTCTTTTAACTTTTATGACATGTTGCCCTCAAGTATTTGTATATTAGCTCGTTTTCTTATTAAATAAAACTCACTAATATTCACCTTGCCTCTCTGTTAGTACCTAACAGTTGCCACATTGGTGACCCCGTTTTCACACGAACACCCAGCCTTATGATCTGGAGTCACCTGTTTAAGCTTACCATCGCATTTTTAAGTGTTTAAATTTTGTGACATTGTTGCCCTCGACTGATTGTATATAAGCTCGTTATGTTTCTGAATAAACCTCACTTGTATTCGTTGCCACATTGGTGACCCTGTGGTGATCCGAACACCCAACCTTATGACCTGGAGTCACCAGTTTAAGCATACCATCGCGTTTTAACAGTGTTTGAACTTTGTGACAATGTTACCTGCAACTGACTGTATATAAACTCCTTATCTTGTTGAATAAACCTCACTTATATTCACACTACGTTCCGACACGTTTTCGAAACCTGATTGAATGTACGGTATATCGGTGCTAAGCTTTATTTCCAACAGTAGGAATCCCTTTCTCGATTTGTTACACCGAATCGATTGACGATGTCCAATCCTTTACTCGGTAAATCCTAACGCGACCGATATTGGCCGCTGTTGCAGTATATTGCAACAAATCTTCACCCTTTCTTTCAAAATTGGATAAAGGTTTCATTGATCTTTTGGCCTTTACTTCGGCAGTATGTTGCAGTTTTTCTCTTTGAATTTAATGTCGTTATAATTTCGGTATCAGATATTAAAAGCAACAATGCAGTTTTCGCCTTTTCCTGAAACCTAAATTGAGTTAAGTTTGTCCGGAAAGATGTCTTCGACTTTTAGACGTCTGTAACACATTATATATTAATTGTGTATATATATATATATATATATATATATATATATATATATATATATATATATATATATATATATATATATATATCTGTATGCGAAGTTAAATGTATGAACTTTTATTTACGTAATTTTGTCGGACGAACTTTATCTCTAACGAACAATTTCATACAAATTTTTTTTCGAATATTTTACATACGTACTTTATACCAAATGAACATCATACGAACTTTTGCCTTCGAATTTTTTCAAACGAATTTTATCCCTTACGGCCATTTCCATGCGAGCAATTGCGTACGAACTAATTTCATATGTACTTTGATCCTATAATCATATAAGGTTGGCCATTAAACTCCATGTATATATTCACAGGTCGGCATGTGCAGGCATACCTGAACCTTCATGTGATAAGCATGTGCAGGCATACCTGAACCTTCATGTGATAAGCATGTGCAGGCATACCTGAACCTTCATGTGATAAGCATGTGCAGGCATACCTGAACGTTCATGTAATAAACTTGCACATTTTTTTTGTGCCTGGGCTGGCGACCTGAGCAAATAGTTTATCTCAGTCGATATGCCAGTGTATGTATACATGTATACCTGTGTAGGTATACCTGAAGGTTAATAGCCGCCTTAGTCTTTAAAGCCATGTGTTCGATATTATCTACGAGTTGGATACCAAAAGGCTAAAGAGGTTATGGAAGATCAGGGCACAGGAAGAGGTATTTCAAGTCAAATACATTCGTGCTTTAAATACCATTGCTCCATCGAGCATGATTGCTCATGGCGTGCGCATAAGTTATGGTACCTAACACACTTCTTTTCCCCATAAACCTTCCACTTTCTTCATCACCACTGTACCGTATCTGAATGCTTCTACCCCTGACGCTTATCTAGATCAGACATCGCATTTTAAGTAGTAGTGGCTTGGAAGTCTTCAAACTATTATGGTCTATTGGAAACGTCCCTGCCTAGAGATCTACCGGGCTGGGGTTCGAGTCAAGACTCAAGCTCGACAATTTCCTGTAGTGTATATAACCTTATCATCCCCTTGAGCTATGAATGTAAGGTTTGGGGGAGCATATAGCTCTACCTGCTGAGTCATTAGCAGCCATTGCCTGGCCCTCCCTGGTCCTAGCTTGGGTGGAGAAGGGTATTGGTCGCTGATCATATGCATATATGGTCAGTCTCTAGGGCTTTGTCATGCTAGCTTGGACATTGTCACTGTGCCTTGCCTATGCCATTCATGAGCGGCCTTTAAACCCTTGAATATGTGTTTGCTTTGGATTTCGACTACCATCCATAACAACAGCAAGAAGAAGAAGAAGAAGAAGAAGAAGAAGAAGAAGAAGAAGAAGGGATAAAATCAAACCCAATCTATCGTATTGTGTTAGACAGCCTCATGTCACTTCATCTGCTACGAACAATGAATGTTTCAATATGATGAAAACGGTGCATTGCTAAATTCAGGATTTGACTGAAAAAATGCGCGAAAATTCAAAACTTGGAGATTATTACACGGGCTTAATGACGTAGGACTAATTACATAGAGAGTTATTACCTGAAAATGACAAAGAGGAAACTAATTACTGTCGGGCATTTAGCGTGAAAAGTTTTTTCTTCTATCAGACGACTGCTTCAGTTATGCAATGCAATTCATGATGAACAATACTTACAGTGCCAGTCGAGATATTATTATTATTATTATTATTATTATTATTATTATTATTATTATTATTATTAATATTTATTATTATTATTAGTAGCAGTAGTAGTAATAGTAGTAGTAGTAGTAGCTCAGCTACAGCTCTAGTTAGAAAAGTAGTATGCTATAAGCCCAAGGTCTCCAAAAGGAAAAAAAATAGCTCACTGAGGAAAGGAAATAGGGAAATAAATAAACTACAAGAAAAGTAATGAAAAATTTAAAATAACATATTTTAAGATAAGTAGCAACATTAAGATAGATCTTTCATAAATAAACTATAAAAAGATACTTATATCAGCATGTTCAACATGCAAACAGTTGCTGCACGTTTGAACTTTTGAA
>NC_090733.1:118874913-118884913 GCF_036898095.1 Palaemon carinicauda
AATATACTGTTCTCAGCCGTATTTCAGTAAAATACGGGCGACCGTAATTTCACCATACTTTCATTTTATCCTTTACGGGTTGGTGACCGTAACATCACTCCTTTACGTCAATATATCCGTTTTTTTAAAACGGTATAATTCCTGTAATGAAAGTTGCCAGACATATGGCATTTTTAATGCAAAAGTTTAACAGTGCTGCGCTTTGTATAATTGGTTGAACTTCGCAATAAACTGCAATTTGAAATAATTCATCGTTCATAAATAACAATGAACATAAATTGAATACAACCCACATTCATGTTAGTCTACCCTTTCACAGTGACCATCTCTTTTTTTCCCCTTGTTATTACGAAAGATGACGTCACTTGATATTTGTTAAACGAAGGCCCATAATATTCTAAATACCAATCACGCTAAACAGGCGGTTTGTCTCATTATTATCAACATTATAATCATTATCATCATCGTCAAGTTGTTCTATTATCAAGAGTAGAATTATTTATTTTATAAAGTGTTTTTTTTTTTCATTTGTTTTGGGGGTAAGCACGGTTGCCTTCTTTTGAAGGAATTTGCTTTGGCTTTGAGGTAGACCGTAGTCCTGATCGGCTGCCCTGCTTGGCATCGCTTACATCCCGGTAGGGTATGTTCATAATTAGGACGCTAGAAGAGTTGAAAGACCCAGGCCTATGGCTGAGGACGATGAAGCGTGAAGTAGGAGATGATGAATGGAGAAGTATTCAATTAAAAGCTCAAGAGAGACATGACTGGCGAAATCTAACCGCGGCCCTTTGCGTCAATAGGCGTAGGAGATTATGATGATAATGATGATGATGATGATTATTATTATTATTATTATTATTATTATTATTGTTATCATCATTATTAATTGCTAAGCTACAACCCTTGTTGGAAAAGCAGGATGCTATAAGCCCAGGGGCCCCAACAGGGAAAATTAGTGGTAGTAATTCTATTAGCATTGACATCTCATAATTTTCATCAGCACCACGGCCATCAACAAGATTTTTTATTGCAATCAATAATATCAGTTGCAGTGATTATAGTTACATGATCTTGCAATACAAAGTCTCCTGAATTAACATTCATCACATACATGAGTATCGGATGGGAAATTGGTTTTATATCTTACAGTGCAACATTTTTGGGGACACACATTCAAAGAGACTGCATAATAGAGTTGTTATGTTTACTATGATTGATTTAATATGAATCACTTTTAAATATGTTGTTCTAAGAATATAATCTAACGTAATTTGACTGACCAACTCTAATTGAATTTCTGATTACTTTATACATCTACAGTACTTTATACACCTTTTACAATTTCTTTCTTATGTATGTATGCTTCATAAATAGTAAAATGTGAAATAAGCATCCTTTGGCTCCCCAAACCCCCATCCTCAGCCTACAAGGATAGTGAGGTTGGAGCAACCAAAGAAACTAATGAGTTTGAGAAGGGTTCGAACTCCAGTCTGGCGTTCACCAGACAGGAACTTTACCACATCGGTCACCACAACCTTTGTGCTTTCGTTTGTGCGTTGACGTTTGCGTGCTTCATATTTGATTGTGTGATTTATCGGATAAGAATAAAGATACTATACAGAACTTTATAAGAGCTTGTAATAATGTCAGTACATTCAAAACATTTTCTCAGTACAGAAAACTGAGCGAAAACATTGCCTCACCCCATCCTACTTGTGTTAAGAAAGTGGGGGAAGGGAGATGGGAGGGCCTCGGCTTCCAGTGTGGGTAAAGAGTAACAAGACCTCGGGAGATGTGGGCCTCCAGAAAGCACAAAGCAAACCTTCTGAATTAGTCAAGAGGTCTTTATAAGCATATGTCCTGAACAAGCACTTGCTCTCGCTGGAAAGGAGCAGTGAGGCATTGGAATTTCTTTGCTTTTATTTGTTCATGTTTTTAAAATAATCGGCAATAGTATTATTATTATTATTATTATTATTATTATTATTACTAGCTAAGCTACAACCCCAGTTGGAAAAGCAAGATGCTATAAGCCCAAGGGCTCCAGCAGGGAAAAATGGCCCAGTGAGGAAAGGAAATAAGGTAATAAATAAACGATATAAGTAGTAATGAACAATGGAAATGAAATATTTTAAAATCATTAGCAACTTTAAAAAATATATTTCATATATAAACTATAAAAGGGCTTATAACAGCCTGTTCAACATAACATATGCTGCAAGTTTGAAATTTGGATGTTCTACTGATTCAACAACCCGATTAGGAAGATCATTCCACAACTTGGTCACAGCTGGAGTAAAACTTCTAGAGTAGTAGCACAAGTTAGCGAAGATATCAAAGCGCAATTCCTTTTGCGGTGCTCCGAATTTGAATAGTGGTTTCTCAAATAGTTTTGGTTGAATAGGACGCTCGGTAAAGAAGGAGGAGTTTATGATTGTGGTGGCCTGGAGGTAGCGTCCTTGCCTGGTGTTTGCCGCAATGGGGGTTCGAGTCCCGCTCAGACTCGTTAGTTCATTTGGTTGCTGCAACCTCACTATCCTTGTGAGCTAAGATTGGGAGGTTTGGGGAAGCCTATAGGTCTATCTGCAGAGTCATCATCAGCCATTGCCTGGCTCTCCTTGGTCCTAGCTTGGGTGGAGAGGGGGCTTTTGCGCTGATCATACGTAATATTGTCAGTGTCTAGGGCATTGTCCGGCTTGATTGGGCAATGTCACTGTGCCTTGCATATGTTATTCATGAGCGACATTTAAACCCTTTATATTACAAGGCTAGGTTAATGGAGGTAACGTAGATTGGAACAGGAAGTATAACTCTGCGGTGTTTTCCTTTCACGTTTCATTTAAAATACTTTTTTATGTTGACGAGTCTACTGTATTCCTGCACGTATTCTAGTTTCTATTTTGACTTATGGAATTTATGTATTATAAATTCGCTACAAATAGATTTAGTATCTGTGTGTGTTTTTTTATATATATTTTCACATATTTTTCAAAAAATTAAAAAACGGAGATGAGGGGGTGTAGCTTTAACTATCTACTTTAAAATTCTAGTTTACTAAATTAGAGTAATTAATAATAGCTTTAACATATATATATATATATATATATATATATATATATATATATATAAATATATATATATATATACATATATATATATATATATATATATATATATATATATATACACACACACACACACACGAGGGTAATCCAAAATGTTCGGGGAAAACGTTGAAAAAACTTTATTTAGCAAATATTGACTTACAAAGAGTTATCATTTTTCAACATAGCTTCCATTCCTAGCAGTGCATTTCTCCAAACGATGTTTCTAGGCTTTTAATCCATCTTTGTAGAATTCAAAACTTCTAGATCGGAACCACTGCCAAGTTGCAGTTTTGGCATCATCAGTCGAAAGAAACCGCATTCCTTTCAGTTGGTCTTTTAATTTAGGAAACAAAATAAGTCTGAGGGGACTAGATCAGGGCTGTATTGGGGATGAACCAAGATTTCCCACCTAAATTTTCTCATAACATCTCTTGTCAATACTGACGAATGGGCTGGGGCATTATCATGGTGAAAAAGAATGCCCTTATGAAGTTTACCAGGCCTTTTTGTACAAGAGCTTTATTCAATTTCCTTAAAACACTCGCATGATAAACCGCTGTTACTGTTTTCCCTCCTTTAAGGAAGTCAACTAAGATCATGCCCTGGGAATCCCAAAACACTGTGGACATTAATTTCTTAGCAGATCGGTCTGCCATGAATTTCTTAGGGCTATCCTAGTCTTTAGGAAACCACTCTTTGGACTGCATTTTTGTTCTCTAGATCAAAAAGATGAATCCATGTTTCATCATCGGTTACAATCTTTGTGAGAAATTCATCTTAGTTTGTTTCAAATCAATTCAAAAGGCCGCAACGCTTTGGGCATCCATCTTGCTGACAGCTTGCTTGAACCCAAGTTATCTACCAGAATATAATTTGCTGATCCACGTGAAATTCCCATTGCACTAGCTATGTAATCAATGTTAATTCTCCGTTCTTCTTGCTAAAGAGACCTAATAGCAGGTACTCTTTCTTCGGTTATTAATGTGGATGGTCTCCCACTTCAATGTTCATCGTCACAAACGATTCGACTCTCTCAGAATAGCTTAATCCATTTGTAAATCACATTCTTTTTAGGGCCATAGTTTCCATAAACAGTGTGCAAAGCCTCAATTATCTGCTTACTTTCCCAGTTGTTTTGTTAGGAATTTAACATTGGTTCTCCACTACAATTTGGAACACTCCATAATGCTCTAAAGTAGGGGTTGCAGTTAATGTATTTAAAATACGTTAGCGATAACGAATTAAACTGTACGCTGGTTTCCAATACGAAAAAGGATAAAGGATTCGTGAACACAGTTTGTCTCAAATTCAACCGACCATTTGAAATTTTTCAACGTTTTCCACGAACTTTTTGGATTACCCTCGCGTATATATATATATATATATATATATATATATATATATATATATATATATATATATATATATATCCATTAACCTAATGAACAGATTTAAAATATTTGATGAGGCAAATCTTGGCTAATATCCTAAACTATAGAATTCTTGTGATATACCCCAGTCGTAATATTTGTCCATAAACAATACATAGTTTTCAATTCTACCCACCACATTAACAAACAACTAACGAACAAACACACTTTGAAAAGCGCAGGTGAACAGATAATCATCTAACGGTTCTGACCCTATTGACAAAAACAATAAAACAACAAAAACAAGAGCAGAAAGGCCTGCTGTATCACACTCTCGGAATACTAATGCTACTGCAGCTGCAATTGCTACTCCACAGCTACTGACGCCATATTGAAAGTAATGCCGATAATCGATCGGTGGGAATAGATGGAAAAAAATTGTGGTGGAATAGATTGAAAAAAAAATTGTGGTGGAATAGATGGGAAAAAAAATTGTGGTAGAATAGATGGAAAAAAAATTGTGGTGGAATAGATGGAAAAAAAATTGTGGTGGAATAGATGGAAAAAAAATTGTGGTGGAATAGATGGAAAAAAAAATTGTGGTGGAATAGGTGGAAAAAAGAAATTGTGGTGGAATAGATGGAAAAAAAATTGTGGTGGAATAGATGGAAAAAAAAATTGTGGTGGAATAGATGGAAAAAAAAATTGTGGTGGAATAGGTGGAAAAAAATTGTGGTGGAATAGATGGAAAAAAAATTGTGGTGGAATAGATGGAAAAAAAAAATTGTGGTGGAATAGATGGAAAAAAAATTGTGGTGGAATAGATGGAAAAAAAATTGTGGTGGAATAGATGGAAAAAAAAATTGTGGTGGAATAGATGGAAAAAAAATTGTGGTGGAATAGATGGAAAAAAGAAATTGTGGTGGAATAGATGGAAAAAAAATTGTGGTGGAATAGATGGAAAAAAAATGTGGTGGAATAGATGGAAAAAAAATTGTGGTGGAATAGATGGAAAAAAAATGTGGTGGAATAGATGGAAAAAAAATGTGGTGGAATAGATGGAAAAAAAATTGTGGTGGAATAGATGGAAAAAAAATTGTGGTGGAATAAATGGAAAAAAAAATTGTGGTGGAATAGATGGAAAATAAAAATTGTGGTGGAATAGATGGAAAAAAAAATTGTGGTTTTGTGATGGAGATAATTGTTTGAAAACAACAGGGGTGGTGTATTTCCTTGGTCGGTTTTCTTTACCTTTTCTTTTGTTTAGTTTTAAGAAAAATGGTCTTAAGGAAAGGGGTGAATGCGTTTCCTTAAATGTATATTGAGGTTCTAGGAATAAAATTGTAGTTTTAACGGATGTTATAATAAACCGTAAGATAATATATTCAGTGTGAAATTTGTTTTTTTTTATGCTTAAGATTTAACTATGTTATCAATTACTGTATTAAAAAAAAAAAAATTCAGGCAAGATTTATCTATGAATTCAATTACTGTATTTGATTATTAAGAAAACACACTTCCTGAGGATCTAACCTGTAGTTAATTTTGGACTCATGATGAATAAGGTTGCAATGTTATAGAATATAACAAACAAATAATAATGTAAATAATGATGATGCCTGCATATGGGAAGGATGATGACTACAGTGTTAATAAATTGGCTAATTTTCAACAAAGCTCATTTACATAATGGAAGTGATGATGATTTAGTGTAATTTTCGAAAAAAAAAAAAAATATTAGCCAAGCACAATATTATTATCGAGGTGATGGTAAATTAATTGAGTTGGGTTTCCAAAGAAATTGTATATCTTGCAAAAATACTTCCTTTAATTCCTATTTTCTGAACGATAACATTTTCAAATTGTTCAAGGTTTTAATCCACCCATGCATTGTCCAATAGAAATTCCACTACCAGAGTTTCGGTTCAATGACAAAAGTGTTAGTTTCACGGTGAACAAAGTAATTTTTTTTTTCCCAGCTTGTCGTTGCTTAAACGACTGAATCAACCTTGAGTCCCAAATGTTATACAGCCATATCAAGACAAGCATTTCAGTCGCCAATCTAATTAACGGAATATATACAGAGGTAAAATATTCGATAAAAACTTAAAAAACATACGGTATATATTTTACACTTAAAAATATTCACAGCCGTCTCTGTGCTATGTGATTCCATCTATGATCAAAACATTATCTTAAAACAAAATAAATATAATTAAAACTGTGGCTAGGAAGCACAAACACACACACACACACACACACTCACAAACAAAAACACAAACAGGGAGTAAAACATAACCTCCTTTCAACTTTGTTGGCGGAGGTACTAATGATAAGGTAACTAAAATGTTAAAAGAACCTTTACTCTATTCATACCCCTCATGCTATAAAAAAACCCGGTCATTTTGTAAGGTAAAAAATGTAACCAATAGAATGTAATCAACCAAAGCATTTCCACAACATTGAGATCAGTCAGTCAGCAATAGTTCAGAGTGTAAAATGAACTGGCGAAATCCCCACTTCATGCATATGATCAATGACCATAATTCACTGGGTTCGAAATCAATGAAACGGTGCGAATGCAAAAAAAAAAAAAAAAAAAAGTTATTATTTTATTTTCTGCTTTGTGTGAACATTCGTCTATTTTGCTGCAATAACAGGGAAAGGAATCGTTGTTTAAAGGCCGTTCATGAATGGCAGAGGCAAGGGACTAGCATTGCCCTATCAAGCAGGACAATGCCCTCGAGAATGACCATGTATACATATGACCAGCGCCCAAACCTCCTCTCCACTTAAGGTAGGACCAAGGAGGGCAAGGCAATAGCTGCTGATGACTCAGCAGATAGACCTATAGGTTCACCCGAACCCCCATCCTTAGCTCACAAGCAAGCAGGACAATGCCCTAGAGACTGACCATGTATATATATAATCAGCGCCCAAGCTCCCTCTCCACCCAAGCTAGGACCAAGGAGGGCCAAGCAATGGCTGCTGGTGATGCAGCAGATAAACCTATAGGCTCCACCGAACCCCCATCCTTAGATCACAAGGATAGTGAGGTTGCAGCGACCAAAGTAACTAACGAGTTTGAGCGGGACTCGAACACCAGTCTGGCGTTCACCAGTCAGGGACGTTACCACATCGGCCACCACAACCTCTGTACTTGCGTTTGTGCGTTAACGTTTGCGTGCTTCATATTTGATTGTGTGATCTATCCGATAAGAATAGAAATTGTTTTGCCGATATCATCTATGAACGTCTGTTGTTACGATCCGGATAGATCCGGATTATTTTTAGTTGTATCTTTTGTTTAGTAAAGTATGAATGAGCTGGTAGTTCAATAACATTTGTCAAGGTTTTTTTAATTGTACTGTTAACTGTTTCATTTACAGTGACACCGAAGGAAAAGGAAGATATCGATTATAAATTTGTATTCTAAAGAGATTTGGACTAATAGGTTAAACATTGCAAGTAGAAGAGAAGAGAAATTTCAAAGAAAAATAAAGAAAATTACTAGATAAAGGGAAATATATATAGTTCTGTTTATATACGGATAACCGATATAACATTAAGACACGTAATTTTGACCTCGGTAAACAGAGAAACGATGCTGTATTTAATAGATGTCAGTAAGCTTTTAATTTATTTATGGAAATAATAACTAAGGGGTACCAATTCTTAAGTGGAAGACGTGCAATTTTCCTCTTTTTTACATTTCTACTTCTACCTTTCTCCTAGCCCACCAACTCGTTTCATGAAAGTGTATAGTTATCCTGAATATAGTAATGGGTGTTCATAATATTAATATTATAAGTATTACTTGACTTGGAAGAAAAATATGCCGTGTCTAACAATCTTTGATGGTAAAAATCCACAGTTATAGACGTTTCATATTTTTGAAAAAATACAGGTTTCGCACTTTTTACAAAGTGCCTCTTCAGCCAAATCTCCTGTATTTTTTAAATATACAACATGTATAGCTGTGGATTTTTTATACCCAAAATCATTACTATTATATCTCCAAACATTCATTTAAGGTCACTGATGAATCGAAAGAATATTGTTTTTTTTTTTTTCCTTCAATCAAGTTAAGTCAATATCAAAGCATTTATAGGCGACTCTCTCAAGTAATTATTGTTCTCAATGTGACACGCAAGGGAGCTGAAAGCGTCTTGATATCGAAGTAGTGGCTTCGCTTTTGTTCAGTGCTTTGGACAACCCACATAGTGACCTTCTAGAAGATAGGTTACTTGATATCTCCTAAGAAGTCTGCTACAGAGATTTAATAAAAAGATATTGTTGATCTTAGGGTGGATAATAACCCATAAGAGGAGAGATTGGATATGAAAATGAGGCTTAGATATATATATATATATATATATATATATATATATATATATATATATGTATATATATATATACTCACACACAACAAATGTGGCAGTTCATAATCTACTGCAGGACAAAGATCTCAGACATGCCCGTGTATATATATATATATATATATATATTATATATATATATATATATATATATATATGTATATATATATATATATATATATATATATATATATATATACACTAATATTGGTGGTATATAAACATTACTACAAGAATAAGAGAGACAAAAAGACGAAAACATATCACTGATATAAAGCTAAATACATAAAGAAACATTCATATCGAAAAACGCTCAGTCGATAAGCGAAGAAATGAATCCGCGAGAGTCGAGTTAAAGAAAAGAAGGAGAAATTTGCCCACTCTTAATTTGAAGGACGCCTGGAGATAAGGCCGTAAGATAAGAGACGGCGACTTAATTTATTCGTAAGAAAATTTTCTATTCGCCGGACTGGAAGAGATAACGAATTTCGGGCGGGAATCAGTGGCTAATTTAGACGGAAAGAGATAGCTAATTTAGTCAGTAACAGGTCCTTTTAAGTTTAGTGGAAGGGATAAAATAAAGTACGGGTGTAAGGTGATAGATTTTATTTTATATCAGATGTATGTATGTATGTACTGTGTGTGTATATATATATATATATATATATATATATATATATATATATATATATATATATGTATATATATATAAATATTATTCATATATATATAATATATGATATATATATGTATATATATATCGGATATATAAAAGAAAAGTCACTAATATTTAAACGCTTACAGTTAGACTTTTCTTATTTCATTCATCTTGTAGCAACAATATTTTTGGAATTTGGAAATTTGTCGCATTTTGCATTTTTTTTTTTTTTTTTTTTTTTTTTTTTTTTTTTTTTGCTTTGCTTTCAAATTGACAGGAGTTAAACCAGGTACCCAAATATGTATGCAAATTACCAAAAAAATACTCTTAAAACTAAAAATGACAATGAAACGTTCATATAACACTTCGAAAATACCTTGTATCCTAATAAGTAAGACTATAATATCATAAGTCAAACGTTATTTCCCTTTAAGAGTGTTATAAATATTTTTTTTTTTATTGTCAGTACGTGTTATATATAACTTC
>NC_090733.1:118889913-118892413 GCF_036898095.1 Palaemon carinicauda
ATAAGAAACAGCACACTATGTCTGTTCCTAACTGTGTCTGCTTCATATGTAATGAAACGGATGGAGAATGGAGGAAAATGGAAAGTATGTGAATGTAATAGACTCCACATAAGAGATGTGTGCATATCGTGACAGCCATCAGTGAGAATGAACGGAAAAACCTAGACTGGTTATACCCACACTGCGTACGTGAAGCCAGACAAAATAATTTAGTAATATTAAAATTAAAGGAAGATGTAAACGTGAGAGATCTGGCCCTGAACGAACAAGGTGCGAAAATAGATGACTTGGAAAACAAACTTACGAACCTTAGCGCAGACGCAGCAAATTCCACCCAGACCACCGACCTCACTGAGAAAGTTGACATTCTTGCCTTGAATATGAAATCAATTAAAGCAACACTTCAAACATTGATAGACCCAAAACCGGAGAAACCGACATTTGCTGACAAAGTTAAGGAAAAAAAATCTGTTGATAATTAAATCCACTAATACAACAACTAAAATTACTGAAAAAACACGTGAGGTTGGACAAGCACTTAAAGATATTCCCATACTTAACACGAGGTCAACTACGAATGAAAATGTTGTTGTAAACTTTGCAAACAATATGATCAGAGAAGAGGCGGTAAACAAAATTCAGACATTGGTGGCTGACACTGAAACGAGAAAAATCGGAAAACTAAAACCCAAAATAATGATATGCGATGTATACAATGATGAAGATGATGTAGTAAATGCTTTGATTCAAAGAAATCGCTGCCTGGACCAAATCCAAAATATAGAAGATAAATGTAGTTCTGAAGAAATATGCCTCGGGGGGTACCACCCACCATGAGCTGAAATGTGATCCTGAAGTTCGGAGGGCTATTCATGATGATGGGGACAAAGTTTCGTTACGATTGGGTATCTATAACATACGTGATAGGTACCACGTGATCACCTGCTACCACTGTCAGAGGTAAGGACATTTTGAAAAAGATTGCAAGTCTAAGAATGAAGATAAAGTCTGCGGGAAATGTTCAGGGAGTGTAATTCGCAAGTGTTAAAGTGTATAAACTGCACAAGGTTAAACAGACCAAGTGACCACAAAGTAAATTCTAGAGACTGCAATGCTTTTGACTTGGAATTGAAAGGGCTAGCGGAAAATACTGATCATGGTTACTAGGGATGTCATAAACTGTGGCTATGTAAATATACAATCTGTAGGTAATAAGACTGTAAAAATTCGAGAATTGATAAACGAGAAATATGTAGATATGCTAGAATTATCTGAAACATGTTTAAATAACTTGGATAAGGCAAAGATCACTGAAATGACGCCTCCCACACATGCCTTCTTTCACATACCGAGAGAAGGTAGGTCTGGTGGGGTGTCGGACTCTTTATTCATGAAAGTTACTCAAATCTCAAAACGCTGAAAAGAATTAGTGTTTAAATACTCTGAACGAACAAGGTAAAACGACAGTGGAGGGCCTGTAGAGAGCGGGGTTCCCCTGCTGTATGGGACCGGAAAAGCAGCCATCAAAGTAAAAAGTAAGTAAGCAAATGAAGGCAGAATGGTAGAGCATGACCATGAGGTTAGCAATTGACTCATATACTGTTTTATATATATATATATATATATATATATATATATATATATATATACATATATATATATATATATATATATATATGTGTGTGTGTGTGTGTATGTATGTATGTGTGTGTGCACGTGCGCGTACATCCAACATATGACCATACACACATGGCCATATATATATATATATATATATATATATATATATATATATATATAATGTATATATATATATATATATATATATATATACATGATTATACTGTTTATAGTGTATGTACCTGTATACACTGTATGAGTGTGCGCACATGTGTATAAAGTCACAAAAATTAGGAAAACAGAGTTCAGTAAAAGAAATTTATCATGTAAAAACAGAGGAAGGAAGAGAGTATCAAAGTTGCTTTGTAGTTAGTCATAAAATTAATCCTCATTGACATTGGCTGCGATGCTGCATTGCAAGCGAAAATCTCTTGATAGCTGATTCGCTCTGATGACAAATTTATGTAGAGCTGAAATAAACCTTGAATAAAGTGATACTCTTTTTATTCCGTTGACAGCCTGAGTATAAAGTTTAATTATTCATCTGTAGAGAGGACAAAGGAATGTTACTATACTCTTTTTTTTAATGAGGGAGATTTGCACAAACTCGCAGCGGTGCCCTTTTGGCTCAGAAAAGTTTCCTGCTATCTTTTGCAACCAATCAGCGATCAGGAAACTTTTCTGAGCTAAAAGGATACCCCTGCGAGTCGGTGCAAATCTGCCTCACTAAAAAGAATTTACTATAGATGGTCAGACTCTGTTGCATATCATCAACATTGTATCTATTACCCAACATGCAATATTGTATTGCAATTGTAGCATATCGTAATCCACATTGATATTAAAAAAGTAAATGTAATTATTGAAATAATTATCTTAA
>NC_090733.1:118897413-118904913 GCF_036898095.1 Palaemon carinicauda
TTAATATTTGTTTATCAGATATTCAGATATTTGTTTATCAGATATTTTGTGCAAAGAAAAGAGCACTTTGAATGAATCATATTTCATTATGGAAATCAAATATATGATATTCATCAGTAAACTTTCAGACGGAGATTTTAAAACTTTTTCCTCTAATTTGAATATTTTACTTAACTTTAGTTAATTGTGTTAAAATTATTTTACCCAGACATGAAATAGAAATAACTTAATCTTAACCATTCGTTAACAGAGAGAAATTGCAATGAAAGTTATACACATTCATTTACAAGCACCGAAGTATCTGATCGTGCATAATCTAGCGGAACCTAAAGTTTGTCACGCCAAGTATTGCTTACATTCGCCGAAGCTGACTGATAAACATAATCCGATGGGAACTAAACTTTGTCTCGTAATATATATATATATATATATATATATATATATATATATATATATATATATATATATATATATATATATATATATATATATACATACACACACACAAACTAACACTAACTAGATTTAGTGTTAGATCCAATTAGAACTAAACTTTGCCTCTTCAATGCAATATATATATATATATATATATATATATATATATATATATATATATATATATATATATATATATATATACACAGTATATGCACACAAACTGACACTGCTTAAATGTAGCATTAATCGTTCTAGCAAGAACTTAACTTTACCACAACACAAATCCACATAAACAAACACACACACAAACGCTAACTGACATCAACACAGCTGACATTGAACGGCTCCAGCAAGACCAAACAGAACAGAGGAGTTTCACACTTACCCGACCACATTCCCGTGTTTCTGGGACGATGATGATTGTATTTGAACAGGAAACCCATTGTTATGGCACGAAGACCAACTCGAGAGTCAACTGTTTACATTACAGATGAAGTCTTGTGTCTCCTATTTATTCAGATACACTATCGAGAACTATCACTATTGCCGTCTATTTTACCGCATTGTTCTTCGAGGATAAGAAAGAGAGAGGTGTGGGGAGAGAGAGGTAACTCACCCACAACAACAAACTCTCTCAGTACAACGATAGACCGAAGCGTCACCGGCTGGAATGAGCCAACCAACCCCTCCAAAACGACCGGTTGTCAGCGAGGAACTGACTTCAACTGAGCCAGAGAGAGAGCGTTAGTGTATGTGTGTGAGCGAGTCTCGGAGCGCGTGGCTGCCGAGTGTATGTCTGTACGTGTGTGCGTGCGTCCGAGGACGAGCCGCAACGGAGAGTAGAGCTCCAAGTCAATACTCGAATCAATAGTCATGCAGAGAGAGAGAGAGAGGGGTTGAGCGCTCCATATAGCTCCTAACGTTGTTTCGAGGCTTTCGCGCGATTGCTCGTGTGAGTTCCTCTATTCTGTAGTTACTCTCAAATAAATCGGCATTTCGGGTGCTCGCTTTTATCTATATCACAGAAGGGAGAAGTTTAAAACTTCGTCTAGGCCTATGTTTATGTTTTGAGCAAACGAATGATTTATTTACGAATTAGCTTAGAGTCGTTGACCTCTGGCAAAGTAACAATAGTTTATTCCATGTCTATAAATCGATGGATTGATTAAAGGGGTTATTTATTTTTATTTTACTGATACATACATGGAATAAATGAATAAATACATTTTTATTTTCAACGTGCAGAAGGTAATGGGAATATGTGATCTCAAGTGAGATGCACATAAACTAAGACGTGGCATCTTACTTGAGATCACATTACTATGTTTAGATTTGGAGTTTTCTCGTAATCTTTCTGGTTAACGCTACAGTTATGTAATCTTGATTGCATACACACACGCGCATATATATATATATATATATATATATATATATATATATATATATATATATATATATATATATATATATATGTGTGTGTGTGTGTGTGTGTATGTGTGTATATATGAATGAATGAATGAATGAATTGAAATATAATCACGAATGTGAGCATGCGTATATGTATCAAAACAAAACAAATATCATTATATATATATATATATATATATATATATATATATATATATATATATATATATATATATATATATATATATGTGTGTGTGTGTGTGTATGTGTGTAAAAACACGTAAATACAAACTGACAAATAAACATTTATTGGCGAAAACTTTCGTCCTTCCATTAAAAGTATCCACAATAAATATAACCAGAAGACAGTTTTGAATTTGGAAAGGAAAGTCCATCTTGGGGAAGTCTCCCGAGGGATATATTCATCACATTTCCTCCGGAGAAATGAGCAAACTTTATATGACCATCAACTTTTCTATTTCTCCCGCCTCGCTACCAGGTTTAGAAAGTGTCAAATGCGTGTTTTGTATATGTCAGTCTATAAAGTAAAAGTATATCTATAGTTTTGGTAACGGCCCTGTCTGGCGTTCTGCAGGAGTGGGGTTCGAGTCCCGCTCAAGCAGTATCTTGTAGTGTCTGCAGCTTCACCATCCTTGTTAGCTAAGGAATAGGGTATTGGTTTGGGGAAGTCTGTGTCATCAGGAGCCATTGCCTAGCCCTCTCTGGTCCTAGCTTGTGTGGAGAGAGAGCTTAGGCGCTGATCATACGTATATATGATCAGTCTTTAGGGTATTGTCCTACTAGCCAGGGCAATGTCACTGTCCCTTGCCGCTGCCATTCGTGAATGGCCTTTAAAACATTTAAAGATAGGACACTATTGCGAAAAGATACTTACGCTAGCCTTTGATGGCAATTATAATTCTATTTCGAATTTTATCAAATTTACTTAAATTTGTCTATGCAAGTTGATAAAAAAAATCTTGTGTGTTTCTTTAGAGGGATGGGTATGTTCAAATCCCACTAGGATTCCTGGAAAATTTCCCTTTTAAATTCAATGTTTTCAGCGCAAAAAGCACCCCAAGACCTATGTGAAAATGAACAGTCAAGAGGTCATATACAGTTGGACACAGGAATTCCTGGCACACCTGGCCCTAATGAAATGCACCCTCTCACACCCTCACTGTGCGGAGAGTTCCTGTGTTTAGCCCCGCCCACCTCTACCATCTTTCCCCCATGTTGTCTGCTCGGTTACTCTCTGCGCAGTAAGTTAGAAGAGACTCTTTAGCTATGGTAGGCAGCTCTTCTAGGAGAAGGACACTCCAAAATCAAACCATTGTTCTCTAATCTTGGGTAGTGCCATACCCTCTGTACCATGGTCTTCCACTGTCTTGGGTTAGAGTTCTCTCGCTTGAGGGTACACTCGGGCACACTGTTCTGTCTTATATTTTATTTCTCTTCCTCTTGTTTTGTTAAAGTTTTTATAGTTTATAAAGTGATATTTATTTTAATATTGTTGCCCTTAAAATATTTTATTTTTCGTTGTTCCCTTTCCTCACTGAGCTATTTTCCCTGTTGGAGCCCCTGGGCTGATAGCATCCTGCTTTTCCAACTAGGGTTGTAGCTTAGCAAGTAATAATAATAATAATAATAATAATAATAATAATGATAATAATAATAATAATAAGGGTGTAATAGGGTGCGCTTCCTTAGGGCGAGGTGTGTCAGGAATTCATGTTTCCAACTGTACATATAAAATCTAGTCATTTATTCATTCGTTGCCCCCAACAATTTCTTCTTGATGCTAGAGTGAACTAATATTAAAAGAAAACGTAGCCTTTATTAGACATTAGAGTTGATATTCTTTATTAAATTCAATAATGCTGCAAGAGCCTCCACGGCAGTGTTACCACAATGCATTTTCAGCGAACATAATTGTCAAGGATAAACTAGAAGCTGGTCGTGAGAGAATAAGCAAACTGTTACACTCAGTATTATTTGGGTGTGAAGAGCAAGCCGAAATGGGAACTGCTATTATTATTATTATTATTATTATTATTATTATTATTATTATTATTATTATTATTATTATTATTACTTCGCCAAGGAGGTTATATTTTCGAGTCGGTTTAATTGTCTGTGTGCGTGTGTCTGTAGACTGGATTACGTCAAAACTACTCGACGGATTTTGACGAAATTCCGTCAACAGATAGATCTTACATCATGGACGACCCCGTTAAATTTTGCATTTTCGCCATTTTAAAGGCAACGTTAAAATAAACTGACGGATTTTTACGAAATTTTCACCACAAATAGATCTTAAGACCGCCATGGACAACTCCATAAATTTGTTAAGATGATCCGTTACCGAATCCGGATTCTAGATCCGGATTTGGGTTTCTCATAATTTTAAAGATTACGTCAACAACAAATTGACACATTGGATTCTCACCAAATTTTAACGATGGATAGATATTATGCTTCGGAAGAAACCACGAAATTTTGGAGGTGGTATGGATCAATATTACGATTCTGAATCAACATTGCACTTTTCATCATCTACGAAGACTGTACCGTCAGCCAACATATGAAAAGTGGGAGGCGATATCCCTAGACTTCAGTAAAATGTTGGCCATATTCATTTGCGGAGGTCCGAAACCTTTAATTACTCATATTATTATTATTATTATTATTATTATTATTATTATTATTATTATTATTATATATTTTTGTAGTATGGTATTATTATTATTATTATTATTATTATTATTATTATTATATATATTTGTAGTATGGTATTATTATTATTATTATTATTATTATTATTGTTGCTCTTGATGCTATATTTTGAAGGGATATGGAATTATTATTATTATTATTATTTTAGTTGTTGTTACGTATATATATGAAAATAAAAAAGTGAACAATTGAATCTTTTTTAACTTCCAGCTTACCTGAAAAAAAACTCATAATAATCTTGAAAATTTCTTTAGCTTATTTTTAGCCCCACCTTTTACTGAAGTTTAGCCCTGCCTTCTTTTGCTTATTTTTACCCCCGCCTTCTTTTGCTTAATTTTATCCCCGCCTTCTTTTGCTGAACTTTAGCCCCGCCTTCTTTTGCGGAATTTTAGCCCCGCCTTCTTTTGCTGAATTTTAGCCCCGCCTTCTTTTACTAAATTTCAGCCCCGCCTTCTTTTGCTGAATTTTAGCCCCACCTTCTTTTACTAAATTTTAGCCCCGCCTTCTTTTGCTGAATTTTAGCCCCGCCTTCTTTTGCTGAATTTTAGCCCCTCCCTCTTTTTCTGAATTTTAGCCCCGCCTTCTTTTACTAAATTTTAGCCCCGCCTTCTTTTGCTGAATTTCAGCCCCACCTTCTTTTACTAAATTTTAGCCCCGCCTTCTTTTACTATATTTTAGCCCCGCCTTCTTTTGCTGAATTTTAGCCCCGCCTTCTTTTGCTTAATTTTAGCCCAGCCTTCTTTTGCTGAGTTTTAGCCCCGCCTTCTTTTGCTGAATTTTAGCCCCTCCCTCTTTTGCTGAATTTTAGCCCCACCTTCTTTTGCTTAATTTTAGCCCAGCCTTCTTTTACTTACTTTTAGCCCCGCCTTCTTTTGCTGAATTTTAGCCCCCGCATTCTGTTGCTTAATTTTAGCCCAGCCTTCTTTTGCCTACTTTTAGCCCCGCCTTCTTTTGCTGAATTTTAGCCCTTCATTATTTTGCTGGATCTTAACCCTGCCTTCTTTTGCTGACTTTTAGCCCCGCCTTCTTTTGCTGAATTTTAGCCCCGCCTTCTTTTACTAAATTTCAGCCCCACCTTGTTTTGCTGAATTTTAGCCCCACCTTCTTTTACTAAATTTTAGCCCCGCCTTCTTTTGCTGAATTTTAGCCCCGCCTTCTTTTGCTGAATTTTAGCCCCTCCCACTTTTTCTGAATTTTAGCCCCGCCTTCTTTTACTAAATTTTAGCCCCGCCTTCTTTTGCTGAATTTTAGCCCCACCTTCTTTTACTAAATTTTAGCCCCGCCTTCTTTTACTATATTTTAGCCCCGCCTTCTTTTGCTGAATTTTAGCCCCGCCTTCTTTTGCTTAATTTTAGCCCAGCCTTCTTTTGCTGAGTTTTAGCCCCGCCTTCTTTTGCTGAATTTTAGCCCCTCCCTCTTTTGCTGAATTTTAGCCCCACCTTCTTTTGCTTAATTTTAGCCCAGCCTTCTTTTACTTACTTTTAGCCCCGCCTTCTTTTGCTGAATTTTAGCCCCCGCATTCTGTTGCTTAATTTTAGCCCAGCCTTCTTTTGCCTACTTTTAGCCCCGCCTTCTTTTGCTGAATTTTAGCCCTTCATTATTTTGCTGGATCTTAACCCTGCCTTCTTTTGCTGATTTTTAGCCCCACCTTGTTTTGCTGAATTTTAGCCCCACCTTCTTTTGCTTAATTTTAGCCCAGCCTTCTTTTACTTACTTTTAGCCCCGCCTTCTTTTGCTGAATTTTAGCCCCCGCATTCTGTTGCTTAATTTTAGCCCAGCCTTCTTTTGCCTACTTTTAGCCCCGCCTTCTTTTGCTGAATTTTAGCCCTTCATTATTTTGCTGGATCTTAACCCTGCCTTCTTTTGCTGACTTTTAGCCCCACCTTGTTTTGCTGAATTTTAGCCCCCGCATTCTGTTGCTTAATTTTACCCCTGCATTCTTTTACTAAATTTTAGCCCCTCCTTATTTTGCTGACTTTTAGCCCCGCATTCTTTTGCTGAATTTTAGCCCTGCATTCTTTTGCTGAATTTTAGCCCCGCATTCTTTTGATGAATTGTAGCCCCGCCTTCTTTTATTGAATTTTAGCCCCGCCTTCCTTTGCTGAATTTTAGCCCCACCTTTTGCTGAATTTTAGACCCCCCCCCCTTCTCTTGCTGACTTTTAGCCCCTCCTTCTTTTGCTGAAATTTAGCCCCTTCTTTTGATGAATTTATTCCCCCCCCTTTTTTTTTTGCTGAATTTTGGCCCCGCCTTCTTTTGGTGAATCTTAGCCCCTCCTTCTTTTGCTGAACTTTAGCCCCTCCTTCTTTTGCGGAATTTTAGTCCCGCTTTCTTTTGCTGAATTTTAGCCGCGCTTTCTTTTGCTGAATTTTAGTCCCGCTTTCTTTTGCTGAATTTTAGCCCCACCTTCTTTTGGTGAATCTTAGTCCCTCCTTCTTTTGCTGAACTTTAGCCCCTCCTTCTTTTGCTGAATTTTAGCCCCGCTTTCTTTTGCTGAATTTTAGTCCCGCTTTCTTTTGCTGAATTTTAGCCCCACCTTCTTTTGGTGAATCTTAGTCCCTCCTTCTTTTGCTGAACTTTAGCCCCTCCTTCTTTTGCTGAATTTTAGTCCCGCTTTTTTTTGCTGAATTTTAGCCCCTCCTTCTTTTGGTGAATCTTAGTCCCTCCTTCTTTTGCTGAACTTTAGCCCCTCTTTCTTTTGCGGAATTTTAGCCCCGCGTTCTTTTACTGAATTTTAGCCCAGCCTTCTTTTGCTGAATTTTAGCCCCACCTTATTTTGCTGAATTTTAGCCCCGCGTTCTCTTACTGAATTTTAGCCCCGCCTTCTTTTGCTTAATTTCAGCCCCGCCTTCTTTTACTGAATTTCAGCCATGCCTTCTTTTGCTGAATTTTAGTCCCGCCTTTTGCTGAATTTTAGCC
>NC_090733.1:118912413-118919913 GCF_036898095.1 Palaemon carinicauda
ATTATTATTATTATTATTTTTATTATTTTTATTGTTGTTGTTGTTGTTATTATTATTATTATTATTATTATTGTTACTAGTATTATTATTATTATTATTATTATTATTATTATTATTATTATTATTACTAGTATTATTATTATTATTTTTATTGTTATTATTATTATTATTATTATTATTATTGTTGTTGTTATTATTATTATTATTATTATTGCTATTTTTATTATTATTATTATTATTATTATTACCCAAGGTACAACCTCAACTGGTAAAACATGGTTTCATTAGAGAAAGCGGTCCTGTGTGGAAATATATAACCAACATAAAGAGAACATGAATGTTCTTGGTTTTTCTAAGGTTGTTTTTTGGCGCATTTAACAACTTGTATTTTCCTTTGCATTTATTTCTTGGGCAAATTCACGCAATCACCCTTCATGAAAATCAGAAAGCAAAGAAAAATGGGCGAGGCCTAAGCCCTAAGGAAGTGACAGACTCGTGTCTTAAGATCTGGGGTTATTATTATTATTATTATTATTATTATTATTATTATTATTATTATTATTATTACTTGCTAAGTTACAACCCTAGTTGGAAAAGCTGGATACTATAAGCCCAGGGGCTCCAACGGGGAAAATACCCCAGTGAGGAAAGGAAACAAGAAAAAATAGAATATTTTATGAACAGTAACAACATTGAAATAAATATATCCTATATAAACTATAAAAACTTTAACAAAACAAGAGGAAGAATAATTGGGTAGGATAGTGTGCCCGAGTATACCCTTAAGCAAGAGAAACTCTAACCCAAAATAGTGGAAGACCATAGTACAGAGGTTATAGCACTACCCAAGACTAGAGAACAATGGTTTGATCTCGGAGTGCCCTTCTAGAAGAGCTGGGTTTCCGTGAACTAAGAAATAAGAGATCTTAGTAGCTTTCACTTGTCTGGTTGTTTGGCCTCTGTCAATAACGTTTAGCTGTGGAAGTTTACACTCATTTATTTATGAATATTATCTTTATTGTATCATTTTATTTCTTTGCTATTCGCTTTTAATATGTAGGCATTATATCTGGAGAATTACGATTGTTATGGTAATATATTTTTGGGGGGCTGTCTATTTGCAAAGTTATAATAATAATAATAATAATAATAATAATAATAATAATAATAATAATAGTAATAATAATTAAGAAGGTTATGGAATATGCAGGTAGAAGTGGTACCGATAATATAATCATAGAAGCACTATTGACCATTCCTAAGTCATTGGAAAGGAATCTTGAGAAGGTAAGAGCCGACATAGCCCCAGGACTTGTACAGAAGCGCGTGCTACTTGAAACAGCACACACACACACACACACACACACACACACAGTGTGGAATGTAATATATTATTCCTAAGGAAGCTGGATTAAATTCGGAACTCCACGTTATAAATCACCAGTCTCTGTATTATTATTATTATTATTATTATTAGTAGTAGTAGTAGTAGTAGTAGTAGTAGTAGTAGTAGTAGTAGTAGTGGTGGTGGTGGTGGTATTACTAGCTGAGCTACAACCCTAGTTGGAAAAGCAGGATGCTATAAACCCGAGGGCTTCAACAGGGAAAATATCGTAATTAGGAAAGGAAATAAGGAAACTACGAGAAAAGTAATTAACAATAAAAAGGAAATATTTTAAGAACAGTACAATTAAAATAAACAAGAGGGAGAGAAATAAGATAGAATAGTGTGTCCGAGTGTACCCTCAAGCAAAAGAACTCTACCCCAAGACAGTGAAAGACCAAGGTACAGAGGCTATAACACTATTCAAGACCAGAGAACAATGGCTTGAATTTGGATTGTCTCTCTTAGAAGAGCTGCTTACCATAGCTAAAGAGTCTCTTCTACCCTTACCAAGAGCAAAGTAGCCACTGACCAATTACAGTGCAGTAGCTAACCCCTTAAGCAAGGAAGAATTGTTTGATAATCTTAGTGTTGTCAGGTGTATGAAGACAGAAGAGAACGTGTAAAGAATCGACCAGACTATTCGGTGTATGTGTAGGCAAAAGGAAAATGAGCCCTAACCAGAGAGAAGGATCTAATGTAGTACTGTCTGGCCAGACAAAGGACCTAATAACTCTCTAACGGTAGTATCACAACGGGTGGCTGGTGCCCTGGGGAACTTATTACCTACTGTGATTAATTAAAAAAAGTAATAATTCATTAAAGTGCATGCACCGGCTGAGCCATGCAAATGAAGTTCACCAGATCGGTGTATATACAATTTAACTGAAGGCCATCATTTATACCTAAGCAATCAACCGGGAAAAAAAAAATTGCAAGATGAGAAGGTTGGTCGTTTTTCTCGTTACTTCTGCATTTTCGTCTTCTGAAAAGAAAGAGGATATTTTTTGTCTCATGTCATGTTATCGTGAGGGGATACGATGTCATGACAGATGACTACGACCATGACATTACCCTTGAATATACCAAGATTTAAAATTAGATAATATCTCTAGGTTTTACATTATTTATAACGATATGGAAGTTTTCATGTGAAACAACGTCTGCATCGTAGTTAGATATTTTTTTTCATAGCAAATTATTCACCATGATCTTAAATTCCCTACAGTTATAGTCTATTATGTAGAAACATCAGAAAGGGACCATAGTTCAATGAATTGGTTAAATGGACCGTTAGCCCCCTTCGTCCCCTGAGATTGGTTTAAATAATCTGGAAATACTCAAGCATCACGGTGCTAATCTTACCACAGGACAATTTAAATAGAATGAAGAACTTTAACGTAAAACGATTCTAGCTTAGAATAGATATAATCATTCAATTTTGTACTTCCCTATAAATCTTTATCTCTGCACTATTTTGATGATCTGGAATCTTTATCTTTGCCCTATTTTAATGATCTGGGCATTCCATAATGTAGACGCTTGCCATGAAAGCAAACATTTTCCATATGAGAGTGTGTATGAAACGACCAGTTCTGTGGTTTTTTTTTATTTCTTTTTTTACGGTTAATGGATTCATTCATGGTTTTTTTTTTTTTTTTTTTTTTTTT
This sequence comes from Palaemon carinicauda, assembly GCF_036898095.1. NCBI lineage: Eukaryota > Metazoa > Arthropoda > Malacostraca > Decapoda > Palaemonidae > Palaemon > Palaemon carinicauda. Next base: position 118,915,468 of record NC_090733.1, read on the forward strand.
GTGGCCTGATTAGTAACGTCTCTGCCTGATGTTTGCCAGACGGAGGTTCGAGTCCCGCTCAGACTCGTTAGTGTCTTAAGTGTCTGCAACCTTACGATCCTTGGGGGTTTGGGGGAGCCTATAGGTCTATCTGTTGAGTCATCAGCAGCCATTGCCTGAACCTCCCTGATCGTAGCTTAGGTGGAGAGGGGGCTTGGTCGCTGATCATATGTATATATGGTCAGTCTCTAGGGCATTGTCCTGTTTGTTAGGGCAATGTCACTGTCCCCTGCCTTTGCCATTCATGAGCGACCTTTAAACCTTTAAGTAGTCAAGAGATGCGAGTGACAGTCATCTTAAGGAACGCGGCTTAGTATTAAAAAGAACTAATAATGATGATAAATTGTTATAAGCTTTTCTAATTCTAATAGTCAGTCCTTCTCCATCATGATTCTCAATACTGCACAGTATTTTAGAAGTTTTATTCCAGCTGTGACCAAGCTGTGGAATGATCTTCCTAATCGGGTAGTTGAATATGTAGAACTTCAAAAGTTCAAACTTGCAACAAATGTTTATATGTTGAATAGGCTGACATAAGTCTCTTTTTATAGTTTATATATGAAAGATTTGTTTTAATGTTGTTACTGTTCTTAAGACATATTATTTTTGTTTATTACTTTTCATGTAGTTTTATTTATTTTCTTATTTCCTTTCCTCACTGGGCTATTTTCCTTGTTGGGGCCCTTGTGCTTACAGCATCCTGCTTTTGCAATTAGGGGTGTAGCTTTGCTAGTAATGATAATGATGATAATAATCATCATCATCATCCGATAGTCATAGGGAATTATATAGAATAAATATAAAAGGTGAGAAATATTTCCTCTTGTGTAAAGCTACATTTAGTGTCTGTCTGTCTCTTACAATCGTCAATACATTTTTAGAAACTTTAGTATATATAGAAGCAGAAGATGGTTGCAGACAATCACATGTCATTTTCTCCTATGATTCTTTAAATTAAAAATTCATTTCCACAACTGAAGGAAAAACTGAAGTACACAATAAGTTACCCAGAACTGATTTTGATAAAATAGGTAGGTACAATATAATCCAATTGCTTCAATCCATTTATTTTGGAAGAACAACAAATGTAAGTATCAATTTTCAATATAAATATTAAGCTTTTGTAAAAGCAATAGTATTTTTTCTCATAGTTACTGCATTTATTTCCGAGTAAGCTCATTTGGTAATGGCAGTCAGTCGGTGTTTATTTTTTTCATTCTCCTTTTTTAACTGTAGTGAAGAGGAACATTAAAATTCCAAAATTGGATCTTTTGACATTCTCATGATGGTAAGAATTTAAACTCCAATTCAGTTTCGAAAAAAAAAAATTCAATTTCGAAATTAATTATTGCTTTATTTCCACCTGTTTATAAGAACTCTTTTCCATATGGAATACCAATTAGATATTTCATTAACGTTCATAATGTCCAAGTAAATGTTGAGTATAATTTGAATATGTAAAGCCTTTAATAATGACATAATTAATTTAGGATCATGCACTAAATGCACATTTAATATGTTTTTGTAGTTTCTATTTTATTCATTTTTCAATACAACTGTTGCTTAAACATAAACGCCTTGATAATCTATTAAAAATACAACTTTTGTTTTCTCTTCAGTTGGGGAGTCAAACTTTTCTTTATAACAAATTCAAGATAAGGCAAAAAAACTGTTACATACTCATCTTTATCGTAGAAGTTCAAGGTAGAGTTACCTCATATTTCCTATTCTTTACCAGAACAAGGAAGAGAGAGAGGAAGAATCAATATTTATGAAGAGACTGTCTCGAGTTTCATCCCCAGAGACCGAGACCTACTGATCATGGCGATATCACACGGTTTCTTTCCTCCTGAATTCCCCTAGAGACAAATCCTTTCCACCTTATTGAAGACGAAGTCATTCTTCCAATCTGGTATTTAATGGTGACTTTCATCAGTCTTCAATCTCATAAGATTTTACTCAGTAATTATTGGGTAGTTTGACTGACCAGACAGTAGGCCTACTACATTGGATCCCTCTCTCTGGTTACGGCTTATTTTCCCTTTGCCTATACATACACCGGATAGTCTGGCCTATTCTTTACATATTCTCCTCTGTTCTCATACACCTGATAATACTGAGATTACCAGATAATTATTCTTCGTTCAAGGGGTTAACTTATTTCTCTATAATTGTTCAGTGGGTATTTTGCTGAAGATACTCTTTATGGTAAGCAGCTCTTCTAGGAGAAGGACACTCCAAAATCAAACAATTTTTCTCTATTATTGGGTAGTGTCATAGCCTCTGTACCATATCCATCTACTATCTTGGATTCGATTTCTCTTGCTTAAGGGTACATACGGGCACGCTGTTCTATTTTATTCATCCTTTTTTTCTTTTTTCTTTTTTTTTTAAGAATTTATAGTTTTTATATGAAAGATTAATTTAATGTCGTTATTGCTCTTGAAATATTTTATTTTTATAGTTTATTACTCCTCTTTTAGTTTATTTATTTCCTGGTTTCCTTTCCTCACTAGGCTATTTTTTTTTCTGTTGTAGCCCTTGGTCCTTATAACTTCTTGCTTTTCCAACTAGGGTTATAGCTTAGCTAGTAGTAGTAGCATTGGCAGCAACAACAACAACAACAACAATAATAATAATAATAATAATAATAATAATAATAATAATAATAATAATAATAATAATAATAATAATGGTAATAGTAATAGGAAAGATTACATCCCAAGTAACCAAAACAACTTGACAGTATAGACTTTCTTTTCGTCGACGAATTTAACATTTACGTTTTCATCATTGTTTTGATCAGTATATGTTAGTTAATTGCCATTTGATTTCATTCCATTTTTATCCTTTATCTAGTTGATCAATTTATGCTGATTTATATTCATTTTATTTCATCCTGTTTTTCCGTTGTCTTGATGATCAATATATGTCAATTCATTGCCATTTGATTTCATTCCATTTTTATCCTTTATCTAGTTAATCAACGTATGTTGATTTATTTTCATTTGATTTCATCCATTTTTTCCGTTGTCTTTATGATCAATATATGTCAATTCATTGCCATTTGATTTCATTCCATTTTTTCTTTGCCTTGATAATCAATATATGTTAATTCATTGCCATTTGATTTCATTCAATCTTTATCCTTTATCTAGTTTATCAATGTTTGTTGATTTATTTTCATTTGATTTCGTCCAATTTTTCCGTTGTCTTTATGATCAATATATGTCAGTTCATTGCCATTTGATTTCATTCCATTTTTTTTCTTTGCCTTGTTGATCAATATATGTTGATTTATACTCATATGATTTCATTCTGTTTTTCCGTTGCCTTGATGATCAGTATATGTCAGTTCATTGCCATTTGATTTCATTCCATTTTTATCCATTGTCTATTTTTTATATCTTCATATTCTGGCCTTCTCGATTTGTTTCATTACACTGGGTGTGGTGCTCATTAGCAAAATGAGACTCGCGCAGAAGAAAGTATAATCATAACAATCGCATATATTTTCCAATAAAAATTCACAGTTCCCTGTGCGGGATATCATTCCCCCTTCACGCTTGGCCCAAAAAAAAGAGAAAAAAAAAAGCCAGAAGGATCAAAAAATAAGCCGGCAGAAGGCTAAAAAAAGAGCCAGAAAAGGGCTAAAAAAAATAGCCAGCAGAAGGTTCAAAAAGAAAAAGGGCAGAAGGCTCAAAAAAAATAAGAAGGCTCAAAAGCAAAAGCCAGTAGAAAGCTAAAAAAAAAAAGCCAGAAGAAGGCTAAAAAAACGTAGAAGAAGGCTAAAAAAAAGGCAGAAGAAGGCTAAAAATAAGCCAGGAGAAGGCTAAAAAAAGCCAGGAGAAGGCTAAAAAAAAGCCAGAAGAAGGCTTTTTAGCCAGCAGAAGGTTCAAAAGAAAAAGGACAGAAGGAGGCTCAAAAGCAAAAGCCAGTAGAAAGGTCAAAAAGAAAAAAAGCCAGAAGAAGGCTCAAAAATAAGCCAAAAGGCTAAAAAAAAGGCAGAAGGCGGCTAAAAAAAGGCAGAAGGCGGCTAAAAAAAGGCAGAAGGCTAAAAAAAAAAAGCCAGCAGAAAGCTAAAAAAAAAAAAGCCAGAAGAAGGCTTAAAAAAAAAGCCAGAAGAAGGCTTTTTAGCCAGCAGAAGGTACAAAAAGAAAAAGGACAGAAGGAGGCTAAAAAAAAAAAAAAAGAATAAGAAGGCTCAAAAGCAAAAGCCAGTAGAAAGCTCAAAAAAAAAGCCAGAAGAAGGTTAAAAAAAAAAGCCAGAAGGCTAAAAAAAAGGCACCAGAAGGGTGAAAGAAAAAAAAAGGCACCAGAAGGGTGAAAGAAAAAAAAAAGGCAAGAAAGCTTAAAAAAAAAAAGCCAGAAGAAGGCTAAAAAAAGCAAGAGGGTTTGTAGCCAACA
>NC_090733.1:118932413-118937413 GCF_036898095.1 Palaemon carinicauda
GATCATATCTTTATCAGGCGTTTTGTGTATTATTAAAAACTTTTGACTCGAGATGATGGCGTAGGAAGTTGACACAATAATGATTCTTACAATAACAATAAATTTAACATTTTCTTATCTGGGGTATGATCAGTTTTCCTCACCACGCTGGCCATTTCAGATTGGTGATGGTGGGAGACTTTTGACAGATCTCACAGCAAATCAACCTAGTATGGCTGGACCTGACTAGTACAACTTTGCTGATCATGGCGATACACAAACTCTTTCACCCAGAAAGGGTATTATATATATATATATATATATATATATATATATATATATATATATATATATATATATATACATATATATATATATATATATATATATATATATATATATATATATATATATATATATATATATATATACATACTTATATCAACGAGAAGGAATGAATGCAGTAACCTGCAGAACTACTGCAAATATTTCCAAATGTTTCATATGCAATAGATATAATGTCACATATGACTAGACGTTATTTATGTAGCTATTTTGGCCTGACTTAGAACGAACACGAATTGGTGTTTTTTAGTCAAAATAATATAAAGTATAGAAAATTATTATTTGAGAGTAAATTTATGCGCCAGGAATTTATTACTTAATAGATTAATACGCTAATACAGTTTTTTACTTAATAGATTCGTATGCTAATACTTCACCGCGGTATAAATGTAGCTGAAGATGAAAACTAATTGAGAATTAGAACGTTTTAAATATGCACCTGATTTCAAGAGAGTAAAAGGACAGGTGCTAAAAGTATTGGAACTCATTTGACGATTTGTGGTCGCCTGTTGGAATTCGTGGGCGTTTTATTTTCGCTACTGTATTAAATTAGAGTAAAGTACGTGTGAATGGCTGTGAGTGGAAGAAAAAACTGACGTAAAAAGTTGCATTCGATTTACAATATAAATTAATTTATAAGCTGTCCTTACAAATGTACGTTACACAAACACACACTTGCTAGCGCACACACACACGCGCATATGCACACACACACACATATATATATATATATATATATATATATGTATGTATGTATGTATGTATACACATATATATGTGTATGTATATATGTATATATATGTATGTATGTATATATATGTGTATATATATGTGTGTGTGCTGGCAAGTATATATATATATATATATATTATATATATATATATATATATATATATATATATATATATGAGTATATGTGCAAAAAACAAAGGGATGAACGTATAGTGAATCCTGACTAGTTTCATTTTATATACATACATACATACATACATATTAGTGTACAAATGAGTGTAAGACAACATAACCTTAATTTAAAAATTCTTGAAATTACGTATGAGAAATTCCATACAACTGAAGAAGACAATCCAGACTTTTTTTTCGCATATTCTCTTGAAATAATATGAATTGTATTCAGTTCCCTTGTTCTGAAAATACATTATGTCCTTTCAAACGTATAAATATCGTATGCATTCATATTTGCACGTGAATTTCCTTTCATAAGCTGATCGAATTCAGAGTCAGTTAGAATTATATATTTATCTAGACATGCAATTCTTTGCTTTATGTCTATCGCTAGCAATTATTATTATTATTATTATTATTATTATTATTATTATTACTACTACAAGCTATGCTTCAACCCTAGTTGGAAAAGCAAGATGCTATAAACGCAAGGGCTCCAACAGGGAAATATAGCCCAGTGAGGAAAGGAAGCAAGGTAATAGATGAACTACAAGAGAATTAATAAACGAATACTATAAAACATATTAAGAACAGTAACAACATTAAAATAAATCTTTCATATATAAAAAAAAAATAAGAGAAAGAAAATAGAATACTGTCCCCGAGTGTACGCCCTCAAGCAAACGATAGCTGGTATTATTTTTTTTTTTTTTGATTTGTCACGTAGACGTTATTTACTGATACCTTACACTTCAACGTCTTTCTTAAAGCAATAAGAACACCATCTCTCTCTCTCTCTCTCTCTCTCTCTCTCTCTCTCCTCTCTCTCTCTCTCTCTCTCTCTCTCTCTCTCGGCGAAAGTTCAATTTGGTTTCTTTTATTAGTTTATTTATTCTCTTCAATTGATTATTAAGTCTTTCACTTTAGTTGTCCTAATCCTACACAGGAACACACTCTCTCTCTCTCTCTCTCTCTCTCTCTCTCTCTCTAGGGAAAAAGCTAAACTTAGATTATTTTACTATTTTATCAAGTATCTTTAATTAATTGCTAAGTCTTTCACTTTATTTGCCCTAATCATACACGGAACTCTCTCTCTCTCTCTCTCTCTCTCTCTCTCTCTCTCTAGGGAGAAAGCTAAACTTGGATTATTATTTTACTATTTTATCCAATATCTTTAATTAATTGCTAGTCTTTCACTTTATTTGCCCTAATCATACACGGAACTCTCTCTCTCTCTCTCTCTCTCTCTCTCTCTCTCTCTCTCTAGGGAGAAAGCTAAACTTGGATTATTATTTTACTATTTTATCCAATATCTTTAATTAATTGCAGTCTTTCACTTTAGTTGTCCTTCTCTCTCTCTCTCTCTCTCTCTCTCTCTCTCTCTGTTGGGGGGAAGCTCAATTTGTGTTTATGTATTTTAGTATATTTATTCTCTTCGAATAATTACTGTCATTCAATTCAGTGTCCTGACATGTCATGGAACACATACACACACACTCTCTCTCTCTCTCTCTCTCTCTCTCTCTCTCTCTCTCTCTCAGCAACTTGCTCTAATAGATCATTTTACTTCTCCTCCACTTCGAAGACTCTCTCGGTACAAGCACTCTTCGGAAGCCGTGTCTCCCTCGGCCTCCCACACTCGGCGCAAGTGTCTGACGTCGCCCTTCGTTAGCGGAACCAAGTTCCACATATATAGACTTTGAGCGGAACCAGCCACAGCCACAGCCACTCCTCCTTGATTGAATTCGGAGAGGAAGGAGACAATAATGGGAAGATGGAGAGGAGGGAGGGAAAAATGGAAAGATGGAGAGGAGGGAGGGAAGAATGGAAAGATGGGAAGGCATCAGATGCTCCAAGTTCCCTCAATGGAATTGCTGGCAGAAGTTCTGCGGAGGGAGAGGGGACCGAGGATTTCCTTCATATCATTAATGGAAGGAGGAGGGTCTGTCTCTCTCTCTCTCTCTCTCTCTCTCTCTCTCGGAAGAAAGTTAAATTTAGTTTATTATTTTATTTTATCAATTATATTCGTTTAATTGCTAAGTCTTCCACCTTGGTTGCCCTAAAAGTACACGGACCCCCCCCCTCTCTCTCTCTCTCTCTCTCTCTCTCTCTCTCTCTCTCTCTCTCTCTCTGAAGAAAGTTAAATTTAGGTTATTATTTTATTATTTTATCAATTATCTTCGTTTAATTGCTAATACTTCCACCTCGGTTGTCCTAAAAGTACATGGACCCCCCCCCCTCTCTCTCTCTCTCTCTCTCTCTCTCTCTCTCTCTCTCTCTTCCCTGTAATTATGAGCATATGATAACCCTATAACTTTGGTGATATTTCTATAGTACCCTTTTGTTTGTTTACAGTCATTAGTAGCATCTAACAACTATATGGAACTCCATGACATAATACTTTTCTTTTTGTTTCCATACGAAAACAATTACAGATTTAAGATAAACCTGTATTATTTTTATTGCTGTCAATCCCATTTCTAATTGATGCATTCATTTGTTTACTGATATTTTTTTAATCTGTGTGTTATTTCAATTCTAGTATAAATCAAAGATAGATTTTCATAATAGATATCAAGTCGTATTTTACCATTATTGAAATTGGAGAATTGGAGGAATAAATTTATGGAATAAAGATTTCTTAGTTTTTTTAGTTATGGGTTTCTTCCTATGCATAATAAAAATTCAGTTATGCGTAATATATCTTTCTTCCGGTGCATTATAAAGATTCAGTTATGTGTATTATATTGACTTCTTACTATGCATAATAAAGATACAGTTTTGCGTATTAGATGGGTTTCTTCCTATGCATAATAAAGATTCAGTTATATTATGCACATTACATGGGTTTTTCCTATGCATAATGATATTTCAGCTATGCGTAATATAGTTTCTTCCTAAGCATAATAAAGATTCAGTTATGCATTTTTATATGGGTTTCTTACTATGCATAATAAAGATTCAGTTATGAGTATTATATGGGAATCATCCTTTGCATAATTATTATTATTATTATTATTAAAGGCTAAGCTACAACCCTAGTTGGAAAAGCAGGATGCTATAAGCCCAGGGGCCCCAACAGGGAAAATAGCCCAGTGAGGAAAGGAAACAAGGAAAAATAAAGTATTTTAAGAATAGTAACATTAAAATAACTACTTCCTATATAAACAATAAAAACTTCAACAAAACAAGAGAAAGAGAAAATAGATAGAACATTGTGCCTGAGTGTACCCTCAAGCAAGAGAACTCTAACCCAAGACAGTGGAAGACCATGGTACAGAGGCTATAGCACTACCCAAGACTAGAGAACAATGGTTTGATTTCGGAGTGTCCTTCTCCTAGAAGAGCTGCCTATCATAGCTAAAGAGTCTCTTCTACCCTTAACAAGAAGAAAGTAACCACTGAACAATTACATTGCCGTAGTTAACCCCTTGGGTGAAGAAGAATTGTTTGGTAATCTCAGTGTTGCCAGGTGTATGAGGACAGAGGAGAATCTGTAAAGAATAGGCCAGACTATTCGGTGTCTGTGTAGGCAAAGGGAAAGAACCGTAACCAGAGAGAAGGATCTAATATGATACTGTCTGGCCAGTCAAAGGACCCCCTAACTCTCTAGTGGTAGTATCTCAACGGGCGGCATTTAGATTTGTATTTGACGAAAACTTTGCCATTTACAATTCGTAGAATTTAATAAAAAATTTTTTTAGCTTAACTTCAGTTTTCATTTATTGACGTGTGAAATGGATAATTAATATATATATATATATATATATATA
>NC_090733.1:118939913-118947413 GCF_036898095.1 Palaemon carinicauda
AGAACGAGTTCATCTCCAAAGTTTCCATCACTTTGATATTTAAATGAAAAAAATCGAAGATCGAAGTTATTTTTAGAAATTTCGATTAAATTATTTTTTAATAGGAAACCAATTACTCAATAAATGAAAGTAGTTAGTCTTTAATTACTTAATATTATGGGTCTTTAGTGGCAAGGTTTGTGTACTATAATGCCTAAGGGAAGGGCAAATTCACTCGTTCTCCTAACCCTGAAATAACAAAATGGAATTTTTTTTTAACCCTGAATGGAACAATGTATTTATCTACCAAATTAAGCTCTATATGTATCAGGGAAAACCGAAGCATTTATCAAATTCCAAAGCATGTCGAAAGAGGATGATTAAGGAGATGCGGATTCCAGAAATCTGGAGGAAGTGTGGGCTGGATTTGCGTTCATTAAGAACTTGCAGAACATGTGAGAAGTGTTCACGGGTGGGTAAACATTACGTTGATCATTTATCCCAATTGAAACAAGACTTCAAAGTCAGTTTGAGTAATTATTCCTCCTCTCTTATGACCTCTCTTCTATTATGATAATTCTAATAACTCGCGAAATATAAATGAATTAATGCGTGAAGTACTCTATCATTCTTACCACGCCCGGAGGATCCTAAACTGCTGGTTGTTAGGGGAGAGGGGAGGATAATTGAGGGTTATTAAGCGAGACAGGGGCGAAGCTGATGGCTAATGAGAGGAGAAGGGCTCTTAGCGTGGGTAACATTCAGCGATTTAACTGGCTCCTCACAGGCTCTGAAGTTGAGTTCGACAAGACAATTAAACTTGACAATGTCTTTGCTTCACTGCCTTGGGTTAGAGTTCTCTTGTTTGAGGGTACACTCGGGCACACTGTTCTCTCTTGTTTCTCCTCCTCTTGTTTTGTTAAAGTTTTTATAGTTTATATAAGAAATATTTATTTTAATATTGTTGCTGTTCTTAAAACAATTAATTTTTTTTCCTTGTTTCCTTTCCTTACTGGGCTGTTTTCCCTGTTGGAGCCCCTGGGCTTATAGCATCCTGCTTTTCCAACTAGGGTTGCAGCTTAGCAAGTAATAATAATAATAATAATAATAAAATGGAGAGAAGCGAGGTGCAAGTACTCTCTGCCTAAATTCGGTTTTATTCCAAGAGTACAAGACGAGTTCGTGTCTCACAAAGCGATCGATGGTATTAATACGTTAATTATGTAATTCCCAAATCAATGGATGATAAGAGATGGTACAGCTGGACACGGGAATTCCTGGCACACCATGCTCTGAGGACGTACACCCTTTCACACCCTTACTACGCTGTGAGTAACCAAACAGACAAGTGTAGGGAGAGATGGCATCAGTGGGGAGCTGGGCTACACACGAACTCTCGCTCAGTAATGGTGAGATAGGGTGTACTTCCTCAGAGCGAGGTGTATCAAGAACTAATGTGTCCAACTGTACATTTCATTCATATTATTCCATGGCTGTTAATGATGAATCATTAATTTTATCATTCAAGGATCTATGAAGGGATGGCAGATTTCATCAGTAATTGACAATGCGATACATTAGCTTCTAAAAGTCATGGATGACAATCGATGACTCTATAATTATGTTACTACATGATACATGAAGGAACACTAATGATACATGTTCTCTATAATCTATGCATAGTAATGGACTATATATGGACACGATGTGCCTGTAACCTGTATGACAATAAGTGATACATTGGTCTACTTATTCTAAATTTATGGATTGCAATGAATGAAACATAAATCGTGCTGCAAATTTATGAATTGCAATGAATTAACATGGGTCGTGTTCCAAATTTATGAATTGCAAGGAATGAAACATTGGTCGTGTTCCAAATTTATGAATAAAACATTGGTCGTGCTCCAAATTTATGAATTGTAATGAATGAAACATTGCTCGTGTTCCAAATTTATGAATTACAATGAATGAAACATTAGTCGTGTTCTAAATATAGGAATTGCAATGAATGAGACATTAGTCGTGCTCCAAATTTATGAATTGCAATTAATGAAAGATTGATCGTGTTATAAAGTTTATGAAATGCAATGAAGAAAACATTAGTCGAGCCCAAATTTATGAATAGCAATGAATGAAACATTAGTCGTGCTCCAAATTTGTGAATTCCAATGAATGAAACATTGGTCGTGCACCAAATTTATGAATTCCAATGAATGAAACATTGGTCGTGTTCCAAACTCATGAATTACAATGAATGAAACATTAGTCGTGCTCCAAATTTATGAAATGCAATGAGTTAAACATTAGTCGTGCTCCAAATTTGTGAATTCCAATGAATGAAACATTGGTTGTGTTCCAAATTCATGAATAACAATGAATGAAACATTAGTCGTGCTCCAAATTTATGAAATGCAATGAATGAAACATTAGTCGTGCTCCAAATTTATGAAATGCAATGAGTTAAACATTAGTCGTGCTCCAAATTTGTGAATTCCAATGAATGAAACATTGGTTGTGTTCCAAATTCATGAATAACAATGAATGAAACATTAGTCGTGCTCCAAATTTATGAAATGCAATGAATGAAACATTAGTCGTGCTCCAAATTTATGAAATGCAATGAGTTAAACATTAGTCGTGCTCCAAATTTGTGAATTCCAATGAATGAAACATTGGTCGTGTTCCAAATTCATGAATTACAATGAATGAAACATTAGTCGTGCTCCAAATTTATGAAATGCAATGAGTTAAACATTAGTCGTGCTCCAAATTTGTGAATTCCAATGAATGAAACATTAGTCGTGTTCCAAATTCATGAATTACAATGAATGAAACATTGGTTGTGTTCCAAATTCATGAATAACAATGAATGAAACATTAGTCGTGCTCCAAATTTATGAAATGCAATGAGTTAAACATTAGTCGTGCTCCAAATTTATGAAATGCAATGAGTTAAACATTAGTCGTGCTCCAAATTTGTGAATTCCAATGAATGAAACATTGGTTGTGTTCCAAATTCATGAATAACAATGAATGAAACATTAGTCGTGCTCCAAATTTATGAAATGCAATGAATGAAACATTAGTCGTGCTCCAAATTTATGAAATGCAATGAGTTAAACATTAGTCGTGCTCCAAATTTATGAAATGCAATGAGTTAAACATTAGTCGTGCTCCAAATTTGTGAATTCCAATGAATGAAACATTGGTCGTGTTCCAAATTCATGAATAACAATGAATGAAACATTAGTCGTGCTCCAAATTTATGAAATGCAATGAATGAAACATTAGTCGTGCTCCAAATTTATGAAATGCAATGAGTTAAACATTAGTCGTGCTCCAAATTTGTGAATTCCAATGAATGAAACATTGGTTGTGTTCCAAATTCATGAATAACAATGAATGAAACATTAGTCGTGCTCCAAATTTGTGAATTCCAATGAATGAAACATTGGTCGTGTTCCAAATTCATGAATTACAATGAATGAAACATTGGTTGTGTTCCAAATTCATGAATAACAATGAATGAAACATTGGTCGTGTTCCAAATTCATTAATTACAATGAATGAAACATTAGTCGTGTTCCAAATTTATGAAATGCAATGAGTTAAACATTGGTCGTGCTCCAAATTTGTGAATTCCAATGAATGAAACATTGGTCGTGCTCCAAATTTGTGAATTCCAATGAATGAAACATTGGTCGTGTTCCAAATTTGTGAATTCCAGTGAATGAAACATTGGTTGTGTTCCAAACTCATGAATTACAATGAATGAAACATTAGTCGTGCTCCAAATTTATGAAATGCAATGAGTTAAACATTGGTCGTGCTCCAAATTTGTGAATTCCAGTGAATGAAACATTGGTCGTGTTCCAAACTCATGAATTACAATGAATGAAACATTAGTCGTGCTCCAAATTTATGAAATGCAATGAGTTAAACATTGGTCGTGCTCCAAATTTGTGAATTCCAGTGAATGAAACATTGGTTGTGTTCCAAACTCATGAATTACAATGAATGAAACATTAGTCGTGCTCCAAATTTATGAAATGCAATGAGTTAAACATTGGTCGTGTTCCAAATTTGTGAATTCCAGTGAATGAAACATTGGTCGTGTTCCAAACTCATGAATTACAATGAATGAAACATTAGTCGTGCTCCAAATTTATGAAATGCAATGAGTTAAACATTGGTCGTGCTCCAAATTTGTGAATTCCAATGAATGAAACATTGGTCGTGCTCCAAATTTGTGAATTCCAATGAATGAAACATTGGCCGTGTTCCAAATTTGTGAATTCCAGTGAATGAAACATTGGTTGTGTTCCAAACTCATGAATTACAATGAATGAAACATTAGTCGTGCTCCAAATTTGTGAATTCCAATGAATGAAACATTGGTCGTGCTCCAAATTTGTGAATTCCAGTGAATGAAACATTGGTTGTGTTCCAAACTCATGAATTACAATGAATGAAACATTGGTCGTGCTCCAACTATGTGAATTCCAATGAATGAAACATTAGTCGTGCTCCAAATTTGTGAATTCCAATGAATGAAACATTGGTCGTGCTCCAAATTTGTGAATTCCAATGAATGAAACATTGGTCGTGCTCCAAATTTGTGAATTCCAATGAATGAAACATTGGTCGTGCTCCAACTATGTGAATTCCAATGAATGAAACATTAGTCGTGCTCCAAATTTGTGAATTCCAATGAATGAAACATTGGTCGTGCTCCAAATTTGTGAATTCCAGTGAATGAAACATTGGTTGTGTTCCAAACTCATGAATTACAATGAATGAAACATTGGTCGTGCTCCAACTATGTGAATTCCAATGAATGAAACATTAGTCGTGCTCCAAATTTGTGAATTCCAATGAATGAAACATTGGTCGTGCTCCAAATTTGTGAATTCCAATGAATGAAACATTGGTCGTGCTCCAAATTTGTGAATTCCAATGAATGAAACATTGGTCGTGCTCCAACTATGTGAATTCCAATGAATGAAACATTAGTCGTGCTCCAAATTTGTGAATTCCAATGAATGAAACATTGGTCGTGCTCCAAATTTGTGAATTCCAGTGAATGAAATATTGGTTGTGTTCCAAACTCATGAATTACAATGAATGAAACATTGGTCGTGCTCCAACTATGTGAATTCCAATGAATGAAACATTAGTCGTGCTCCAAATTTGTGAATTCCAATGAATGAAACATTGGTCGTGCTCCAAATTCATGAATTACAGTGAATGAAACATTGGTTGTGTTCCAAACTCATGAATTACAATGAATGAAACATTGGTTGTGTTCCAAACTCATGAATTACAATGAATGAAACATTGGTCGTGCTCCAAATTTGTGAATTGCAAGGAATGAAACATTGGTCGTGTTCCAAATTTATGAATTGCAAGGAATGAAACATTGGTCGTGTTCCAAATTTATGAATAAAACATTGGTCGTGCTCCAAATTTATGAATTGTAATGAATGAAACATTGCTCGTGTTCCAAATTTATGAATTACAATGAATGAAACATTAGTCGTGTTCTAAATATAGGAATTGCAATGAATGAGACATTAGTCGTGCTCCAAATTTATGAATTGCAATTAATGAAAGATTGATCGTGTTATAAAGTTTATGAAATGCAATGAAGAAAACATTAGTCGAGCCCAAATTTATGAATAGCAATGAATGAAACATTAGTCGTGCTCCAAATTTGTGAATTCCAATGAATGAAACATTGGTCGTGCACCAACTTTATGAATTCCAATGAATGAAACATTGGTCGTGTTCCAAACTCATGAATTACAATGAATGAAACATTAGTCGTGCTCCAAATTTATGAAATTTAATGAGTTAAACATTAGACGTGCTCCAAATTTGTGAATTCCAATGAATGAAACATTGGTTGTGTTCCAAATTCATGAATAACAATGAATGAAACATTAGTCGTGCTCCAAATTTGTGAATTCCAATGAATGAAACATTGGTCGTGTTCCAAATTCATGAATTACAATGAATGAAACATTGGTTGTGTTCCAAATTCATGAATAACAATGAATGAAACATTAGTCGTGCTCCAAATTTATGAAATGCAATGAGTTAAACATTAGTCGTGCTCCAAATTTATGAAATGCAATGAGTTAAACATTAGTCGTGCTCCAAATTTGTGAATTCCAATGAATGAAACATTGGTTGTGTTCCAAATTCATGAATAACAATGAATGAAACATTAGTCGTGCTCCAAATTTATGAAATGCAATGAATGAAACATTAGTCGTGCTCCAAATTTATGAAATGCAATGAGTTAAACATTAGTCGTGCTCCAAATTTATGAAATGCAATGAGTTAAACATTAGTCGTGCTCCAAATTTGTGAATTCCAATGAATGAAACATTGGTTGTGTTCCAAATTCATGAATAACAATGAATGAAACATTAGTCGTGCTCCAAATTTATGAAATGCAATGAATGAAACATTAGTCGTGCTCCAAATTTATGAAATGCAATGAGTTAAACATTAGTCGTGCTCCAAATTTATGAAATGCAATGAGTTAAACATTAGTCGTGCTCCAAATTTGTGAATTCCAATGAATGAAACATTGGTTGTGTTCCAAATTCATGAATAACAATGAATGAAACATTAGTCGTGCTCCAAATTTGTGAATTCCAATGAATGAAACATTGGTCGTGTTCCAAATTCATGAATTACAATGAATGAAACATTGGTTGTGTTCCAAATTCATGAATAACAATGAATGAAACATTGGTCGTGTTCCAAACTCATGAATTACAATGAATGAAACATTAGTCGTGCTCCAAATTTATGAAATGCAATGAGTTAAACATTGGTCGTGCTCCAAATTTGTGAATTCCAATGAATGAAACATTAGTCGTGCTCCAAATTTGTGAATTCCAATGAATGAAACATTGGTCGTGTTCCAAATTTGTGAATTCCAGTGAATGAAACATTGGTTGTGTTCCAAACTCATGAATTACAATGAATGAAACATTGGTCGTGCTCCAACTATGTGAATTCCAATGAATGAAACATTAGTCGTGCTCCAAATTTGTGAATTCCAATGAATGAAACATTGGTCGTGCTCCAAATTCATGACTTACAGTGAATGAAACATTAGTCGTGCTCCAAATTTGTGAATTCCAATGAATGAAACATTGGTCGTGTTCCAAATTCATGAATTACAATGAATGAAACATTGGTCGTGTTCCAAATTCATGAATTACAATGAATGAAACATTGGTCGTGTTCCAAATTCATGAATTACAATGAATGAAACATTAGTCGTGCTCCAAATTTATGAAAAGCAATGAGTTAAACATTGGTCGTGCTCCAAATATGTGAATTGCAATGAATGAATCAATAGTTGTGCTCTAAATTTATGAATTGGTTCAAATGAATTATTAGTCACGTTGAACAAGAATCAATACACAGTAAGTAATGAAACATTAGTTGTATTATTCCTAAATCCTTGGAATGCAGCTCATAATATATCAATCATGT
>NC_090733.1:118952413-118954913 GCF_036898095.1 Palaemon carinicauda
GTTTAAAATAAATCCGTATAATCCTCACCTGTTGTAAACTGCACTACATAACAATCAATGCCACCTTCAATGCATCCACTCTGAGAGTTTTATCAACAAAACAATGCTCTTTCTAATAAACCAATCTCGTAAAGACAGAACCATGATAAGTGAACTGAAAAATGCAGAAGTTGAGGATTACGTAACTAATTTCAGCATTACTCCGTTGAAGAGTTCAGTTAACAAATCTCACCTTTCAATTTTTAAACATATTTTGATAAAAAGTAAAAATTTCAATTGTAAATATAGTCTATGTAAAATAAAAGATTATGTAAATATACTACGATGTATATGTTATAAATTGTAAGATTGTAAATGTGTATTTCATAATAAAGGATAAAATAAAAAGTTTAATTCCTTTTTTCGTCAGCAGTGAAATGAGGTCATGATGAATTTCAAAGTTAGCGCTAAACGCCAATCTTCACATTCCTTAAACATGGCTTAGCTCTTCATCATCGTAAGCACAATAACGTAAAATTCTAAATAAGATGCTATGATTAATTTCTTTTATATACCCTCCTCTTGGTAATGGTAGAAGGGACTCTTTAGCTATGGTAAGCAGCTCCTCTAGGAGAAGGACACTCCAAAATAAAACCATTGTTCTCTAGTCTATGGTAGTGCCATCGCCTCTGTACTATGCTCTTCCAGTCTTGGGTTAGAGTTCTCTTGCTTGAGGGTACACTTGGGCACACCGTTCTATCTTATTTCTCTTCCTTTTGTATTGTTAAAGTTTATATAGTTTATATAGGAGATATTTATTTTAATGATGTTAACCTTCTTAAAATATTTTATTTTTCCTTTTTTTCGTTTCCTAACTAGGCTATTTTCCCTGTTAGAGCCCCTGGGCTTATAGTATTCACTTTTTCAACTAGGGTTGTAGCTTAGCAAATAATAATAATAATAATAATGATAAAAATAAGCCGCTTATCCATCTTACCTCATTCCATCGTTCAATATAGATATTTGGATACACCGGAATTGCCTAATAAAATTTAATAAATGGAAATTTGAGGTTTCTTTCAATGTGGAATGTTTTTGAAATATTAATTTTGAAATACATAAATACAAAGACTTCACATGGCGACAACAGCTTGGGGAGAAAGGTGGAACTTAGTATTAACCTTCTTTTTCAGCTTTAGTATGTGTCTGGGTGATAAGATAGACAAGTAGCTTTGTAAATAAAAGAAATCATTTATAGTTTCTAATTTTGAATTTTACGTATATATATATATATATATATATATATATATATATATATATATATATATATATATATATATGTATATATATATATATATATATATATATATATATATATATATATATATATATATATATATATATATATATATATATATACACACGAAAATAAGGACTCGGCCATCTTTATGGAATGTGAAGATTGGCGTCTTTCCTTTTGAGGAAAAATGAATTAAAATGCAAAGATTATTATGATGCAAAAATAGAATTTTTTTTTTACTGTAACGCATGTTCTGCCATCACTGATTTTCATATACACCAACTGTTTTTTACCTGGTTAGACCAGATGCAATTGACTGATTACCTGAGCCGGCTCAAACCATCTCCACATACCCCTCATTATGATCTCATCAACATATGGCACTCGAGTAATCTCTCTTATAGTTTCATTTTTAATCCATTTAATTCCCCATATCCTTCTGAGAGCTTTGTTCTCAAATCTACTAAATCTATGGGAGATTGTTTCATTTTCATACCATGACTCATGTCCACAAAGTAACACCGATCTCACTAAACTGATATATAGTCTGATTTTTTACATGTAATTTCAGGTAATTTGATTTCCTATTTTTTTTTAACCTACCCAATTTCTGATTTCCTTCTGCTGTTTGACCAAAAATCTGGCAGTAATTTTGGTCTTATGTAATCCTCAACTTTTGCTTCCTTATCATAGTTCTTTCTTTACGAGATTGGTTTATTAGAAAGAGCATTGTTTTGTTGGTAAAACTCTCAGAGTGGATGCATTGAAGGTGGCATTGATTGTTATATAGTGTAGTTTACAACAGGTGAGGATTATACGGATTTATTCTAAGCTGTATTGGATTATTTTGAATGCTACCTTTCAGGTAAACTACAGATTTATGTTGTTTGCTAGATTTAGTTGCTTATAAGACTATGTTCCTGTTTAAATTTCTTTACTAATCAGATTTTGTTATTAAGCAGATTCTTTTACTTAGATTTTATTACATTTTATATTCTGTTACTTAAAATTTATTATATTTACCTCCGCCAACGAACTTGGGAGGAGGTTATGTTTTCGCTCCTGTTTGCCTGTTTGTGTGGACAACTTTCTGGCCGCAATTTTACTAATAGAATTGTGGAACTTTCAGGGATTGATTGTTAGTTTGAGAGGTGGAAGTGATTTTATTTTAGAAGTCCTGGGTCAAAGGTCAAGGGCGAGGTCAAGAAATAAGCTGCCATG
>NC_090733.1:118959913-118962413 GCF_036898095.1 Palaemon carinicauda
TCTATTCCCAGACAGAGGCAGTAATGGCCTCATTTCGACCGGAATGAAAAAAAGCCAATCAAATTTTACTCTTGAACTTGTGCGTTAACCGAAGCTCCGTAATGGGGAGAGAGTTCCTGTAGAGAGGCAGATTTGATTTGATTAAATGTGATGCCAGATTTTTTTTTTCTTTCAGACGGAAAAGTAAATGAGATTGAGTACAGGGAATATTTGTTTGTTTGATATTGTTACTGTTCTTGAAAGACTTCATTTTGATTGTTTATTACTTCTCGTGTCGTTTATTTATTTCCTTTCCTCACTGGGTTATTTTTCCGTGTTGGAACCCTTTTCCAACTAAGGTTATAGCTTATCTTGTAGTAATAATAATAATAATAATATGTAGATACTTACATGCATATACTTAATACTTTAAGGAAATACATTTAAATCCAGGAAAGGAGGCTTGGGAGGAACCTGTCAGAAGAAGATCTAGAGGGAGGCATAGAATTAGATACAGAAATAAGGTGAAGGATGATATGGAGAGAAGAGGTTTGATAGAAGGCATTGGTGAGGGCGCATAAGCAACCGACCCTTTAATGTAAGATGATTTCAATCCAAAAAAGAAGAATTGAAAGTCTCTGATACACCTTCACCAGACAGCAAGCGAAAATTAAAGACAATTAAAGAACCTCTCTCTCTCTCTCTCTCTCTCTCTCTCTCTCTCTCTCTCTCTCTCTCTCTCTCTCTCTCTCTCTCTCTCTCTCTCTCTCTCGTATTTTTGGCTCCGGACCAAAATCTGGAACTTTGGAATAACTTCGCATATGTCTTAAGATGTCCGTTTCCGTGCGATTTTGCAACACAATCTCAGAACCTTACACAAATTTTGCACAAATTATCTTTAATTAATTTAAAAGTAAGATTGTGAAGTCAAGCAAAGTCCAAGCATTCTCTCTCTCTCTCTCTCTCTCTCTCTCTCTCTCTCTCTCTCTCTCTCTCTAACTAATTTGCGTTATGCAATAATGCAATATTTCGGAGAGTTTGTAGGATGCTCGCATATCCAGATGCGTTTATTATTATTATTATTATTATTATTATTATTATTATTATTATTATTATCATCTATATATATATA
The DNA here is from genome assembly GCF_036898095.1 of Palaemon carinicauda. NCBI lineage: Eukaryota > Metazoa > Arthropoda > Malacostraca > Decapoda > Palaemonidae > Palaemon > Palaemon carinicauda. The sequence goes on from NC_090733.1 coordinate 118,961,025, forward strand.
TATATATATATATATATATATATATATATATATATATATATATATATAGATGTGTGTATGTCGCTGTCATCACCATCATCATAATCAGCAGCAGCAGCCATAACTATTCCACTGCAGGATAAAGGCCTCAGCATGTTTATGGTCTTTCTATACCAGTCTGTAACTCTCAAGAGTGTGGGTGTAGGAAGGCATCGTGAGGTTTTGATACTTGGTATAAAATTCAATGCGTTTTATTCCTTTGAAAGGAATTAAAACTAATAAATTATTATATATTATTTTCACGGTAAATAAAGTGTAATACAGGAAGATATCTGCTACTAAAGGTGTGTAATGACTGTTTGATACACACCATTCTAAAATTATTTTTAAAGTTTTCCATGTAATAAATCAGCCCCTTATTTTTCCTCCGTTATGTAGCACAACCATACGTAACCAGAATATTTGATCTCTGTAGACTATAGTATAGAGCCTGCATCTCTCGGAGGAAAGCATAATTGCGTATTTCAGTGCAAATGTGGATTTGCTTACTGTGAATATATATCCGGGAGACGCATCCTTTCTATTTAAGTGGGTTGTTCTTCAACTTACGAATTAGCAACTTCTCTCCATGATCGAATAGTTCCTTCAGACTTTAGACTCGTTGCATAAGTACCAATTCCAATATGACCTGAAGTAAGATAACATTTCAGGTGATGTGACTCTAGATCGCTTTGCCCTGTCGCTCGCCAATTTAGTCTATCGTATGACTTTTAGTTATCTCTTTTCATTATTATATTCCAGATGTCTCATTTCATTCGTTCTGTTTTTTGGTTTCCTTTTTGTTTTCTTATTTTGTCCTATTCCTATTTATTTTCATCATCATCAGAGCTTTTGAATGTGAATGTGAATGTTATTTTACCGATTCCCTGTGGAGATTGTGAACATCGACCCCACATAAAAGTGGGAAAAGATGCAGACAATGAAGAAGAGGAAGAATTTTACCGATTGATGATTACTATTTGTTTATATTTATGGTGTAAACGAGTGTATTGTATGAGAACAAGTATTCCTTCACTGAGCAAAAATTCATCTATTATAAGTATATTCCTTTTTGATCATGTTTTTTATATTTCCAATAAATAGTTTCAATACTCTCTGTCTCAGTACTGCTGATTATTGTGTTTTTTTTTTTTTCCATGTGATTTATTCATTTGAGTTTCCGCTACCAGTTAATTATTTTCTATAATTACCATTCTTCCATATTTCTGCTTGTTTCCTAATTATTGCACTTCAGTTAAACTTGATCATCCATTTTTTTCAAACTAAAAATAGGCTATTCTCCCCTCTCGTCATCTATCCAAAACCATCTATTTCATCTATTTGTTTGAGTTCAGCTCAGAGAATTATTTT
>NC_090733.1:118967413-118969913 GCF_036898095.1 Palaemon carinicauda
GTTATTATTATTATTATTATTATTATTATTATTATTATTATTATTATTATTATTATTATTGTTGTTGTTGTTACTTGCTAAGCCACAAACCTAGTTGGAAAAGCGGATGCTATCTATAAGCCCGACGGCTCCAACAGGGAAAATAGCCCATTGAAGAAAGGAAACAAGGAAAAAATATTTTAACAACAGTAACAACATTCAAATAAATAATTCCAATATAAACTATAAAAACTTCAACAAAACGAGAGGAAGAAAAATTAGAGAGAATAGTGTACCCGAGTGTACGCTCAAGCAAGAGAACTCTAACCCAAGTCACTGGGAGTTGAATTATGCTACCTACAACTGTGGCGAGAATTGAAGGAAAGCTTTCCAAGTGGACGTATGGGAAACACATGAGATATTGAAGCCAAAGGGAAATCTTATTGGAAATTCGTGGTAAAATGAAGACCCATGTTGTCAACACGATGGGTTTCCCCAGTGGCCGTAGGAAATATGTCTCTCTCTCTCTCTCTCTCTCTCTCTCTCTCTCTCTCTCTCTCTCTCTCTCTCTCTCTCTCTCTCTCTCTCTCTCTCCACACGCGCACACTCATTTTTTGCTGTTCACCATCCTCTCTCTCTCTCTCTCTCTCTCTCTCTCTCTCTCTCTCTCTCTCTCTCTCTCTCTCTCTCTCTCACACACACACACACACACAATTATATATATATATATATATATATATATATATATATATATATATATATATATATATATATATATATATATATATATATATATATATATGTGTGTATATATATATATATATATATATATATATATATATATATATATATATATATATATATATATGTATATATACACAACTCATTTTAAAATCAATACAATGTCACGTTCATTCGAAATAAATTTCTACCTCGCATTGAGATGGAACTCTATTCTCTTCAAATGGAGAAGTTCGTTGATTTGCTTGTAGCAAGTCGATCCACTATTCATAAAAAAAAACTTTTGCTTGAAAACAATAATTTGAAGTCACAAAGACAGAAATAAAAGATGAAATCCTGTTTCAAATGCAAAAGCTCAAAACAAGGTTAGAATCAAGAAGGAAAACTAAAATATCAAGAATGGCTTCAAATGTGTTCAGATGCGTTCATAAGCATAGAACTAAACCATGACAATTTCTCGTTCTCATGAATAATTTTTCATGATATTTTCCAGCATTTTATGATCCCTTGCCTGCATATTACTGTCACGGACTTAGTAAAGATCTCCTGACTCAAGTTCAAATGGCAGACTCGTGAAGAAGTTGAGTTAGGCGAAGGGGAAAGTGATGGAGGTTTATTGTCTCGTATTTCAACGGTTTATCCGTTTTAAGGAATTTCCCTAAATAAGACGGCGGGTTTTTTTTCTCATTGTATATTATTATTATTATTATTATTATTATTATTATTATTACTTGGTAAGCTACAACCCTTGTAGGAACTGCAGGATGCTATAAACCCAAGGGCTCCAACAGACAAAATACCCCAGTGAGGAAAAGAAACAAGGAAAAATAAAATATTTTAAGAATAGCAACAGCACCTAAAGAAATATTTCCTCCGTAAACTAGAAAAACTTTCACAAAACAAAAGGAAGAGAAATTAGATAGAATAGTGTGCCCGAGTGTATCCTTAAGCAAGAGAACTCTAACCGAAGACAGTGGAAGACCATGGGTATGGCACTACCCAAGACTAGAGAACAACGGTTTGATTTTGGAGTGTCCTTGCAGAAGAGCTGCTTACCATAGTTAAAGAGTCTCTTCTACCCTTTCCAGGAGGAAAGTAGCCACTAAACAATTACAGTGCAGTAGTTAACCCCTTGGGTGAAGAAGAATTGTTTGGTAATCTCAGTGTTGTCAGGTGTATGACAGGAGAAAATCTGTAAAGAATAGGCCAGACTATTCGGTATATGTGTAGTGGACCGTAACCAGAGAGAAGGATCCAACGTAGTACTCTCTGGCCAGTCAAAGGCCCCCATAACTCCCTAGCGGTAGTATCTCAACGAGTGGCTGGAGCCCTGGCCAATCTACCACAATAGGTGAACCGTTGTACATATCTTATAATTTAATATTTATTTTTCTTTAATAAAATTCGTTTCTGGTTGTGATATTTTTCTTTGATTCAATTTGTTTGTGGTATTTTTGCTTAAATCGAATCATTTGTGTTTGTAGTATTTTTCTTATGTCAAATCGTTTGTGAGTGTGGTATTTTTTTTTTATTCTGTTCGATTGTGTTTGTGGTATTTTTGCTTAAATCAGTCAATTTGTGGTATTTTTCCCCAGTTCAATTCCTTTGTATTTGCGTGTGAAATAATATTTTCCTATAAAAATTACCGAATGTTTTTTTTTAGCAACAGCATTCATTAATTGAGTTATTTATATTTGATCTGATGCAATAAATGAAAAGAAATAATTATCTCTTCAGAAAAGAAATTTATTTCTTATTTTAATGAATGAAAAAATGCTTC
>NC_090733.1:118979913-119002413 GCF_036898095.1 Palaemon carinicauda
AGCTAAGCTACAACCCAAGTTGGAAAAGCAGGATGGTATAAGCCAAAGGAACTAACGAGTTTGATCTTGACTCGAACCCCAGTCTGGCAATCACAAGGCAAGAACGTTACCAACAGGCCAATCTCGGTTACATCCAAACGCCAACGGACTGTGATGAACTTTTAATGACAGTTGAAGGTCAATTACAGATAGCCTCATTAAAATGTAAGAGGCATTTGCATGAACTCTCATTATCCTCAATGGAACACCGCCCTGATAATCCTCAGAAAATGATTTCCCCTGATTATTACAAAGCAGAGCTGCATTTCTAATCAGATCCTCACTGAATTATCTATGGAATGCGAACGAAGCAGCGCTATCCCCCGTTCACATGTTTAAACGCAAATGGGTAATTAAATGGAAGAGAGTCTTTTTATAGTTTTTGTTGTTGTTAATAGTTTATATATGACATGTCTGTTTTGACGTTGTTACTTATTTTAGAATGATTTATTGTTAATTTGTTCTCTTCATTTATATATTTCCTTATTTCCTTTCCTCACTGGGCTATTTTTCCCTGTTGGAGCCCCTGGGCTTATAGCATCTTGCTTTTCCAACTAGGGTTGTAGCTTGGATAGTAATAATAATAATAATAATAATAATAATAATCCTAGGCAGCAGTTGTGGTGGTGGTGGTGGGAATTCCATCCTCGTGAAAGCACATAATATAATTTTCGTATGACGACAAACCCTCTCGGGAATCAATACCGCTCGATTAGCCCAGACAATCAATATACAAAAGGTCATTGGCATTTCTCTCTCTCTCTCTTCTCTCTCTCTCTCTCTCTCTCTCTCTCTCTCTCTCTCTCTCTCTCTCTCTCTCTCTCTCTCTCTCTCTCTCTCTCGTAGGTCTTCATTCGGTTAAAGTAACATTTAAAACTTATATTTGAAGGCCGTTTTTAGCTTAGCAGTTTGCCTGTTAGTCAGCATCTGCATATATATATATATATATATATATATATATATATATATATATATATATATATATATATATATATATATACAGTACATTTGCAGCTGTGATCAGTGTATTAAAACTTGATGCAATTTTAATTTCAGCTATTTTCAAGATTATATTACATACATGATTTTTATAAAACAGTTTAACAGCTTTACCTCTTGCAAACGTATAGAAGTGCCATATGAAAATGAATAAATTCATACCTTTTTAAAAAGATTTTGAAAAAAAAAAAAACTTATGGAACGTGTATAAAGAGCCAACTAGACGACGGTTCCAGATGTTAATATCCCGATAAGGAATAAGAAATTTAATAGACCGCGAGCTTTTGTCCAATAAATTAAGAAGGGGGTCAGCAGCTGAGAGAGAGAGAGAGAGAGAGAGAGAGAGAGAGAGAGAGAGAGAGAGAGATAGGTTAACAAACGCTAACGGACGAATAAGAAAGTAAAAGAAAAATGATTATTTTGGTCATATGGAAAAGCAGGATGCTATTAGCCCAAGGGCTCCGCCAGTGAAAAATAGACCAGTGAGGAAAGGAAATAAATAATCTATATGAGAAGGAATAAACAATTAAAATAGAAAACATTTTAAGAATAGTGACAACATTGAAACAGGTTGTTCGTATATAAACTATAAGACTTACGTCAGCCTGTTCAACATAAAAACATTAACTGGAAGTTTGAACTTTTGAAATTCTACCATACAACATGATTAAATAGCTTGTTATTTCAAGAGAAAACTATTTCGAAAATTTCTAACTGTTTTATAGAATTTTACTGATTATTATATATTGGTGTTTGCAATCATCCCTAAATATCATAGCAATTTTTAATAAAGAAAGCAAAAATCCAAATGATCAACTCTTATAGAAGTACACAGCAAATAGTTAGTTAGGTCAAGTGTATGTCACACATACCTTACGACATTATTAAAGAGAGATAGTCAAGTCAAGTGTAGTTTATAAGTTATAAACTCTATATCTTTTATTTTATATAATGAGAAGGTATTTTTATATACGTTTGCCTGTTTCCATGGCAACACAGCACCACCACTGGAGGTTCAAGGATTTCTTCAGTTGACCTGAATTTATAGCCTTGTTAGTGGCTAAAAGATGAGATTTACATGAAGTATATTGTTTTACATTTATATATATATATATATATATATATATATATATATATATATATATATATATATATATATATATATATATATATATATATATATGTGTGTGTGTGTGTGTGTGTGTGTGTGTGTGTAGAAATCACGAAAGCTGACACGTGATGAATATAAAATGTATTATAGCCACGAAAGGAATTTGAATCTAAGCCCAGGTCTGTTTTCCGTTAATCCAGTATTATCCTTTTATCTAAAATCTGACTTCTCCGGAATTATTAAGAAACTGACAGCTGTTGGATCCCCTTCTCCAGTATAAATACGATGTCTTTGTATATGTATTCTCATTGCTGAGTTTGATAATGTCCTGAGTGGATGAAAGTACTAACTCCAATCAAGTCTTTTTCATTTTTCCTTTCGTGGCTATAATACATATATATATATATATATATATATATATATATATATATATATATATATATATGTATATGTATATATATATATATATATGTATATATATATATATATATATATATATATATATATATATATATATATATATATATATATATATATATATATATTACATCCAAAAGTCATTATTACCTTTTTCTTGGACCTAATACTATTATTACCTCCCCTAACGAAGTTGCGAGGTGGTTATGTTTTCGCTCTTATTTGTTTGTTTGTGAACAACTTCCGGATCAGAATTTTACTCATAGATTAGTGAAACTTTCAGGGATGGATTTTTATGTTGAGACGTGGGAGTGATTCAATTTTGAAATTCCTAGGTCAAAGGTCAAGGTAGAGCGAAAGGTCGAGAAATAAGTTGCCGTGGCAGAGGTCACAATTTTACTCACAGATAAGAGAAACTTCCAGGGATTATTTTTTATGTTGAAACGTGGAAGTGATTCAATTTTGAAAATCTTAGGTTAAATGTCAAGGTCAGGGTCGAGCAAAAGGTCAATCGAATTAACCCTGGCTTTGAGAAATAAGCTGCCGTGGCAGAGGTCTGTACTTTCAGAGTGCTTTTCTAGTTGTATATTGTATTTTTTTTTAGGCATAGGTCATGGCTGCCGTTACAAAACACGTAACAGGACATGATTCAGATTACAGGTTGTGATGTCTGTCTCTCCCTCTCGCCAGATATGAAATGCAAACACAATGGTCGCTCTCATAGCCAAGCTTCAGCTTAACCCTCTATGACTTCCACGACATTGTCCACTTCTTTTAGCTAGACAGTGGCAAAACCAACAGCACGTCAATTCTTCCGACACTAACTACGTAATTCACTGCTATGAGCTCTCGCTCTTCATCGTATTTAACAGCATTCTTTTTCAGTCCTCCTTCAAAGCAATTATACCAATCACTTAGTAGTTTTTCTTTTCTTGTCTCTTCTTACACTCATTGTCTTCCATTCTTTCCACATGACTAAACCACTCACAACACTTACGATAACCTTTATACCACTTGTATGTATCTTGACACCTCGCTTTTACCTGTATTATTATTATTATTATTATTATTATTATTATTATTATTATTATTATTATTCTGTAGAGAGGGTTCATTCATAATTCATCCGTTAAAGGTTGAATGTTACAGTGACTTGTATTGCTCTTCTTTGGAGGCCCCCATGCTGGTAATACTGCTTAATATTGATATGTATATTTCCTTGCTAATTAATTGAGATAGTTATAGGTTAATACACTCGGGCTCACTATTCTATCTTCTTTCTCTTCCTCTTGTTTTTTCTTTTTCAAGTTTCATGGTTTATATATGAAAAGTTTGTTTTAATGTTACTGTTCATGAGATATTTTATTGTTTATTGTTCATTACTTCTCGTATAGTTTATTTATTTCCTTATTTCCCTACCTCATTGGGCTATTTTTTTCTCTGTTGGTGCCCTTGGGCTTACAGCATCCTTTTTTTTCAATCAGGGTTGCAGCTTAGATGATGATGATGATGATAATAATGATAATAATAATAATGATAATAATAATAATAATAATAATAATAATAATAATAATAATGATAATAATAATAATAATAATAATAATAATGATATTAATGATAATAATGATATTAATGATAATAATGATAATAATAATAATAGTAATGATAATAATAATAATAATAATAATAATGATAATAAGGGTAATAATAAATAATAGATAATAAATAATAATAATAATGATAATAATAATGGAAATGATGATGATGATGAAACTTCTCAACAAAAAGAAATCATCACGAACTCTTTTATTCAAATAAGGCATTATTCATGTATGAAAAACCTGCCTCTACCTCAGTGCAGTGTTAAATATTTAAATTGTAATATTTTCATTATTAAAAAAGGCTTTGTTACGTCTCGCCCGTAGATGCAGATTAATATATGAATCGGCCCTTCATTAATAATAAAAGTCATCTCAGAATAGATCCATTGAATACCCTCTGTTCACAAGGATGGTGGGTGGGCTTTGTTCGTTCAACTGTGGGCGGTGGGCTTGTGGGCGTCTGCCGTGCTCCTTCGGGCGGCACTGTAGGTGGGGATAGACACTGACTTCCACGCCCATATGCTAAATTTTTACCTTGAAATTAAACTTCAGAGGGGCAGTTATAGCAGCTCGTTACAAAATGTTAAAGGCTGACATCGTTTTAAAAAAATGTGAAGGCTGACGTCAGTTCAAAATGTTGAAGGCTGACATCATTCCAAAAAGTTTAAGGTAGGCATCAGTTCAAAGTTTTGAAGGGTAGCAACGTTTCAAATTGTTTGAGGCTGGCATGATTTCAAATTTTTAAAGGCTGACATCATTTCAAAATTTTGAAGGCTGATATCATTTAAAAATTTTGAAGGCTCACATCATTTTAAAATGTTGAAGGCTCACTTCATTTCAAAATTTTGATGGCTAACATCATTTAAAACATTTGAAAGCTGGCATCATTTAAAAATGTTTTTAAGGCTGACATTATTTCAATATTTAAAGGCTGGCATTATCTCAAAATTTTGAAGGCTCACATCATTTAAAAAATTTGAAGGCTGACATTATTTCAAAATTTGAAGGCTGACATTATTTTCAAATTTTGATGTCTAACATAATTTCAAAATTTGAAGGGTGACATTTAAAAAACTGAATGCTGACATTATTTGGAAAAATTGAAGGCTGACATTATATCAAAATTTTGAAAGCTGACATTTAATAAAATTGAAGGCTGCTATCATTAATGCAAGCTTTTATAAAGATGTATTTAAATTATTGATTTATAGGACTTTAGAGGAATAGATGAACAAAAATGCAATGTATACAAAATGCAAGTGGAAGATTGGTAGCCAGGCAATATTGTAATATAACATCGATAATTGATGCTGAAGAATTTAAAGAATTATCTTCAATTATTTCATCAATAAAGCTAATATTTATAGCAGTTAATAACAGCTATCAAGGGTCATCAAAGACCCTTGATTATTAAATAAGCCAATTATATCGATAGTAAATGATTGGATGCTCACGCCATCTATCGCAGAGAGTATTAACTAACATTCAATATATCCAGTATTTTATTGGCCTATTTTTATCAAGCAGTAAATCAAACAAAGCTCTGCAGTGTACGTGATTAGAAAAAAAATAGGATACTAAAGGGGAACTCGGTAGAACGCAGACCTCCGCCGCGGCAGCATATTTCTCGACCTTTTGTTCGACCTTGACCTTGACCTTTGACCTGAACATGTATTAATTGGCGTTGATTTTCATAAACTCAAATATGAACCAAGTTTGAAGTCTCTGTGACAACGTTGTCCAAACTTATGGCTAATTTAGGAATTGGACATTTTGCTTGACCGTGACCTTTACCTTTGAACTTTGACCCTCTAAAATTTAATCATTGTTAGCTTATTATGTAAGTTAATTCCTGCATGTTTCATTACTCTACGATTAGAATTGGGACCAGGAAGCTGTTCACAAACTCATACACAAACAGGGGCGTAAACATAACCTCCTTCCAACTTCGTTGGCGGAGGTAATAAGATCAGTTGGCTGAAATCAAAGATTAGTCCCCCCCCCCAAAAAAAAAAAAAAAATAACAAGTTATCAGAGGGAACCTTGAACTATATGAATTATGAAATCGTTAAACCAGAATGAGAGAATTGAAATAGAATTGGATATTATTCCAAATGAGATATGTATAGCGCAAATGGAGGAATGAAAAATTGTGGGTAATGTGGAATTGGAAATATAGATTAAGAAGGATAGTATTAGTAATAATTTTTACACTAACCGATAAAAACACTTAGTGGAAACGAGTCCTCAGTTTTTTTAAAGACTTGGCAGTAATTTTCATCTTAGAGTAAGGTTTACAACATCATAGGATATATATATATATATATATATATATATATATATATATATATATATATGTGTGTGTGTGTGTGTGTGTGTGTGTGTGTGTGTGTGTGTCTGTGCATATATATATATATATATATATATATATATATATATATATATATATATATATATATATTAGTGTGCTACTGTTATTAACACACATTGAGTATGTGTTGTTTGAGATGTTGAGTCTTGAATTAAAGTCCAGCATGGTAACTTTAAAATGGTTTATTCTCTAAAAACAACAGTGTTAAACATCTCCATCACAGGAGTATAGCTGGTTTGGTCGGATGACCAATTCAGGTGAAGTATAGATAAGAACTGCCTAAAATATCGATATCACAGATATCGTATGTTTAGTTGTCTCAGCATTTAAACACAATATGTAAACTTTACATTCGTCTAGGAAGACACCTGCATCCGGTGACGACACAATCTTTCACACGGTATGCATTTGTGTTTATGCTTCAGAAAAATTTTAAATTGCTGAGAGATGCAAAATACATCCTGTTATGATTCTATCTGACTACAGCAAATCTCACGCTAGCTTCCTCTTCCACCATGACATATTACGTCATGTGTTTTAAACATGTAATAACTAACTATTACATTAATTAATATATATATATATATATATATATATATATATATATATATATAATATATACACATATAGAGTATACACATATATATAGAGTATATATATATGTATATATATATATGTATATATATATATGTGTGTGTGTATATTGTATATATATACGTACATACATATATATACATACATATATACATACATAAATACATAAGTATATGTCTGGATGATCCACAGTACTGGTATGTCGATAAGGATTGAATCTCTCTCTCTCTCTCTCTCTCTCTCTCTCTCTCTCTCTCTCTCTCTCTCTCTCTCTCTCTCTCTCTCTTTATGTCAATGAAGTGTTATCAACCATTACTGTGAGCGACAAATCCGAGCCCTGCCACGCCATCAGCTACATCCCATCCGTGTGATCACAACGACTGATCCAACTTAAGCCTTTTAATTCCTAGATTTACTTTTTCCCCGTAAGTACCTTTCGCTTTAATACTTCCTAATTAACACTAGTAACACTACTTTGGAGAGAGTAAAAGAGTGAAGAAAGCTCTGGGTGATGGGAGGATATATGTGAGAGAGGCAAGAGAGCGTGCTAGAAATAGGAATGAATGGCGAGCGATTGTGACGCAGTTCCGGTAGGCCCTGCTGCTTCCTCCGGTGCCTTAGATGACCGCGGAGGTAGCAGCAGTAGGGGACTCAGCAGTATGAAGCTTCATCTGTGGTGGAAATGTGGGAGGTTGGGCTGTGGCACCCTAGCAGTACCAGCTGAACTCGGCTGAGTTCCTGGTTAGGCTGGAGGAACGTAGAGAGTAGAGGTCCCCTTTTTTGTTTTGTTTCTTGTTGTTGTCGGCTACCCCCCAAAATTGGGGGAAGTGCCTTTGGTATATGTATGTATGTATGTAACACTACTTTGAGAGAGTTGCCCGGGGATAATGTAATTATCTGATTAGTTCGTGTAATATTGATTGCGAGTCTTTTTATACCTGATTCAATGCCATTAACAATTTTTATAATGGTACAGTTACATTGGTATCTCTTGAAATTGTAGTCCTGATTACTCTGATTGCAATAGAAGTTCATCATATTGCTCACTCTGTTATATAGTTTTTCTCGACGGTCCAAAAGACATCCAAATAAATAATACTTGTATAAAGTTTGGGCATGCTCTTCGCACTCCCCAAGAGATAATTAGTTCACCAAACTTTCAACTGGGATCCACAAGGCAATAGAAGAGTTGGAAGACCCAGGCCAGCATGACTGAGGACTATGAAGTGTGAAGTAGAGGATGAATGGAGCAGTATTGATTTAAAAGCTCAAGATAGAGACTACTGACGAAATCTAAATGAGGCCTTTTGCGTCAATAGGCGTAGGGGATGATGATGATGATGAATATTTTCTCATATCACATTAGTAATTAAGAAAATTATTTGAAAACGTTTTTGAAATTCATTTTGAGTAAAAAAATATACACTTATCAATTTGTGCATTCATATAAATGAATATATAATACTTACTGTCGGGGCTTAATGGTCTCATTTTAACCCATCCAAATTAGGTCCTTCGCTTGTGTATTTGATAGGTGTCTGCAGAATAGGACGCTTATCCTCCATGGCATCCTACTTCTCCTTTTTAAGATGTATTCTAGCCTAATCGATATATCTGTTCCCCTGTTCTTGCCTTTACATAATCTCAGGAGGTTGTCTCATGATAAGTGCTATTAAGTAACAATTATTGGTCATATAACCATTGTTCTCAAAACATAGGGTGCAAAATAGTCTAATAGTCAGGCCCTCTCTATCATGAGTGTCAATACTACACAGTAATCTAGTTTTATTCCGTCTGTGACTAAGTTGTGGAAGGATCTTCCTAATCGGATAGTTGAATTAGGTTAATTTTAAAAGTTCAAAATTGCAGCAAATGTTTTCATGTTGAACAGGCTGACATAAGTCTTTTTATAATTTATATATGAAATATCTGTTTTAGTGTTGGTATTGTTTTAAAAATGTTTTAATTGTTCATTACTTCTGATATCGTTTACTTGTTTCATTATTTCCTTTCCTTGTTGGGCTATTTTTCCCTGTTGGAGCCCTTGGGCTCATGGCATCTTGCTTTTCCAACTAGGGTTTAGCTTAGCCAGTAATAATAATAATAATAATAATAATAATAATAATAATAATAATAATAATAATAATTATAAATAGCCTGTGTTCTAGGTTGAAGCTCGTTCTTTTTTTCTTTTCTTTTTTACACTGAATTATTTATCTTTTCCCTTTTTATTTGATTATCCATCTAGTCCTTGCCAGTGGACGGTTAGTAGTTAACTGGTTTAATATTTACGTGGCAAGACATATACAGCGTATTAGCAGCACAATGCATAAGTTGTAGATTTTGGTAAATATGATTAATGATCCTCACTCATTCCTGTAATTATCGATACAAGAAAAGTAAAGGCTAAAGTTATAGCCTCCTCATGTAGACACATTTATATCAACTTAGAGAAAAAATCTTTTTAATAGTAAGATGTCAAAACATTAACTCACTTTTAATGGTAATGAAGGTATAGTTTATCAACCATAACATTTGTCGTTATTTTGTTTTATTCATTTATTCATTTACTTATCCATGTATTTGTCTATTTATTTACTTAATTTTTTTTTATTTGGTCGCCACTATGTAACGCCTTGTCATCTTCAGAATATGTCAATGCATTCGTCGTTATTTTGTTTTATTCATTTATTCATTTACTTATACATGTATTTGTCTACTTAATTTTTGTATTTGGTCGCCACTATGTAACGCCTTGTCATCTTCAGAATATGTCAATGCATTCGTCGTTATTTTGTTTTATTCATTTATCCATTTACTTATACATGTATTTGTCTACTTAATTTTTGTATTTGGTCGCCACTATGTAACGCCTTGTCATCTTCAGAATACTGTATGCCAATGCCATCTGCTGTAGTGACAACGCCAGTTAACTCCAAGTCAACCAATCAATGTTTCCATTCAAAGGCTTCAGTAGAATTTTCTATTACGGAGAGTGAAGAAAACTTTCCTCCTATCTACATATACAATGAACTCTTCGAGATACGTCAACAATGAAATTCACTCGTAAATTGGCTATATATCACTCACGTCAGAAGATCACTTCTCCTGATGGAACATTACAAGTTTCGAAAATTCGAAAAACATTCTATTCCTAATGATGTGTCAAATAATTCTTTGTCTGTTTTTTCAAGAACAAAATTATTTCAATTTATTGAATTTTAAAGCTCATAACAAAATGGTAACACTTCTAGACCGAAAAAAAAACAATCGTGATATCAGTGTTGTATCTGCTGTATTTTTGTATCTGTACATGTACATTTTGAAAATCAAGTTTTTTTTTCTTGTAAATAAAACAGAAGGGAATATTAATGTAGATGCCCCAGTATACGGAGAAGGAAGTTCCTGTGAATGTCTGTACCAATATTAACACAAACTTTGAATTACGTTGTACCATAAAATATTTTACCTAAATTTACACTCTCCATAGATGAATACTTCCAAAAGATGAATCTAACCGATGGTGGCATATGATAGGCAATCTTTACACGGTACGGAAAGTCATTTATCCACCAAGTCAAATAACCCACTTTTTCCACTCTTCGTTCTTTCCCCTCTTGACCCATTCACCTTTTGACGCTTCCCCCTCTTGATTCTTTCCCTTCTTGACTCATTCTCCTCTTCACCCATTCCCCTCTTGACTCATTCCTCTCTTGACTCTTTCCCATCCTGACGCTTTTCCGTCTTGACTCATTCCCCTCTTGACTCATCCACCTCTTAACTTATTCCCATGACTCTTTCCTCTCTTGACTTTTTTCCCTCTTGACTCCTTCCCCTCTTGACTCATTCCCGCTTGGCCCTTTCCCCTCTTGGTCGACTCACAGTTGGTGGAAGATGGATCATTTTGCGGTGGTGAAGAAGAGTTAAAAATTAGTCTCTCCTCCTTCGCTTTTTTCTCATTCAGCTGCATTTTGTAACTCTTCTCTTTCTCTTCCCCCAATCTTTTTTTTTTTTTTTTTTTTTCATCTCGACCCCTCTTAGTTTGTGAAGTCATATTTTCAAGTCGATAGTTCAACAACTTTATTTTTCAAGATATTTCTTGCCCAAGTTGTTTTTATGTTCTTGCTATTATTTTTTTTTTTCACTGGAACCTGTCTAACTCCTCTCTTTCTCTTCCCCCAATCTGTTTTTTTTTTTTTTTTTTTTTTTTTTCATCCCGACCCCTCTTAGTTTGTGAAGTCATATTTTCAAGTCGATAGTTCAACAACTTTATTTTTCAAGATATTTCTTGCCCAAGTTGTTTTTATGTTCTTGCTATTATTTTTTTTTTTCACTGGAACCTGTCTAACTCCTCTCTTTCTCTTCCCCCAATCTGTTTTTTTTTTTTTTTTTTTTTTTTTTCATCCCGACCCCTCTTAGTTTGTGAAGTCATATTTTCAAGTCGATAGTTCAACAACTTTATTTTTCAAGATATTTCTTGCCCAAGTTGTTTTTATGTTCTTGCTATTATTTTTTTTTATACTGGAACCTGTCTAACTCCTCTCTTTCTCTTCCCCCAATCTTTTTTTTTTTTTTTTTTTTTTTTCATCCCGACCCCTCTTAGTTTGTGAAGTCATATTTTCAAGTCGATAGTTCAACAACTTTATTTTTCAAGATATTTCTTGCCCAAGTTGTTTTTATGTTCTTGCTATTATTTTTTTTTATACTGGAACCTGTCTAACTCCTCTCTTTCTCTTCCCCCAATCTTTTTTTTTTTTTTTTTTTTTTCATCCCGACCCCTCTTAGTTTGTGAAGTCATATTTTCAAGTCGATAGTTCAACAACTTTATTTTTCAAGATATTTCTTGCCCAAGTTGTTTTTATGTTCTTGCTATTATTTTTTTTTATACTGGAACCTGTCTAACTCCTCTCTTTCTCTTCCCCCAATCTTTTTTTTTTTTTTTTTTTTTTTTTTCATCCCGACCCCTCTTAGTTTGTGAAGTCATATTTTCAAGTCGATAGTTCAACAACTTTATTTTTCAAGATATTTCTTGCCCAAGTTGTTTTTATGTTCTTGCTATTATTTTTTTTTTACTGGAATCTGTCAAAGGAATTTATTTTAGTGGACGCCATTCCCATTCCTATTCTATTTTACGGATGAGGGATACAGGATAGTCTGTATCATTCGTCAACCACAGATATGGTTTTGGCTTTTATCCGTTTTTCACATAGTCCTTGGAGATAGAGAAAGGGGGGGGGGGGGCATTGCAATAGGAATCTTGATTTGCAACTTTTACATGTGTTCTATACGTTTTTTGCATCCATATTCTGTATTTATTTATTATAAGATCTGAAAATCGACGACACTTTATTATTATTATTATTATTATTATTATTGTTATTATTATTATTATTAGCTAAGCTACAACCATAGATGGAAAAGCAGGATGTTGTAAGCTCAAGGACTTCAAAAGGTAAAATAGTCCAGTGAGGAAAGGAAGTAAGGAAACAGATATAATGGTGTGCCTGAGTGTACCTCGAACAAGCGAACTCTAAACCAAGACAGTGGAAGACCATGTTACAGAAGCTAACTGTATAACACTACCAAAGACTAGAGAATAATAGTTTGATTTTGGAGTGTCCTTCTCCTAGAAGAGCTACTAAGTAGTAGTAGTAGTAGTAGTAGTAGTAGTAGCAGTAGTAGTAGTAGCCATTTGAATTGCAAGGTAATTAATTCACATCGTCCTCTAAGCAAAAATAAATTCCACTATAGCCGTTACAAAGAGTCCAGGCGAAATAAACTCCAATAACGTTGTCTCCCACAGTACCAACGGCCACAAAACCTCCCATTACAAATTTCAAACTATATTAACTTATAATCACTTTAATGGGATGTCTTGTGACCGCCATTAACGCGGGAGACAACATGACTGGCTATGACGTCATCAGGGGTGTGGCTTATTTCGCCTGGAATCTCTGCCACGACTACATAAATGTCAAAATATATCTCAACATCAGGGCTTTCTTATGGTGTTCAAGGGATTACGTCAGAAATTACCTCAAATATAGAAAAATTACCTTAAATACTAGAAAACTCATAATACGCAAAAGAAATTATATCATGATTAAGAAAAGCTCTCTATTTTGTGAAAAATCGGAAAGATAAATTTTAGAAACACAGTGTTACTCTCTAATCAGAAGATTACCAGGTGAAAAAAATACTTTAATAAAGTTACCGTGGAAGTAACATTACTCAAGAAATTTCCTTAGATCAACCAAAATTACTCAATCTGAGACAATTACCTTGAAAATGAGAGCACTGCTCAACATATACTCCGATGTTGCCAAATTTATCCTCCAATGTGAATTAGCCCTTTCCTTCTTTTGTGAATCCATTCAAGTCTTGACTGCTCGCCCCCCCCCCTCCCCATCCTCTAGATAGGAGGGGGGTTATTTTGTTATGGGAAAGTGTGGAGTCTTACTCGCACTTTCCCCTCCCGTTGCCATCCCTCATCTCCCTTTCAATACATTTTCTTTTTCATCATCCTTTCCTTTCCTCTCTTGTACCTTACATTCTCCCTCCTTCCCCTACTTCTATCTTTTCCGTTTTCTCCCCTCATTTTTCTTTCCCTCTTTCCATCCTTCCATCCATTTTCCATTTCCATCCCTCCTGCTCTTGTCCGTTGTGTTGTTCCTCCACCTGTCCATTCCTCTCTCCCTTTCCATCCCTCATTCCTTTTTACGTCCTCCTTCTAACCCCTCCCTCCCCCTTGCCCTTTCTATCATTTCCTCCTCCCCATCCCTATCCTTCCCTCCCCATTCTTTCTTTCCCCTTCCCTCTATATTCTATCCACCCCTTCCTTCCCTCCCTCCCTATTCTATCCTTCCCCTTCCCCATCCTTCCCTCCCTATTCAATCTTTCTCTCCCTTCCCCTCCCTATTTTATCCTTTCCCTTTCCAATCCTTCCCCTCCCTATTATACCCTTCCCCTTCTTAATCCTTCCTTCCCTATTTTATCTTTCCCTTTCCTTCCCTTCCCTCCATTTCCTCCCTATCCTTCCCTCCATCGTCCTTCTTCCCCAAGGATACCCGAATCCTTTGATTGAATAATCCTTGGCCTGTCTCAAGCGTCATTTCCTTTCAGTTTCTGGAGTCAAGTTTTCAAGGCGATACCTCAGCCATTTCCTTTTTTTCCCTGAAGGATTTTGTTTCAGGAATAGGATTATTTATGTCCTATGAAATTCCTAAGTTTTTCAGAGCCCTTCAAATTTATTGCTCTCTCTCTCTCTCTCTCTCTCTCTCTCTCTCTCTCTCTCTCTCTCTCTCTCTCTCTCTCTCTCTCTCTCTCTCTCTCTCTAATTATATATGCAGTATATATATATATATATATATATATATATATGTGTGTGTGTGTGTGTGTGTGTATTTAGATATATATATATGTATATATATATATAGATATATATATACATATATATATATCTAAATATCTATATATATATATGTATATATATATCTATATATATATATATATTTATATATATACATATATATAAATAGATTACATATATATATATATATATATATATATATATATATATATATATATATATATATATAAGAAAGAAGTGCTTCCATTCTTCTTTCTTTGGGGGAATTCCCACTCCATCTCCATCACATTTGACGGAGGATTGTTGCCAGAGGCTTTTTCTCTCACTCACTCGCCAACATCAGTTGTGTGGTTCCTCTCACCTGCTAGAGGTTTATTGCAAGTTTGCTTTCCTCTTCTGAACATGGCAGATTGGAAAACTGTGTTTTCTTTTGCTCCCAGTTCATCCAGTATTTTACTCACGAGAGAGAGAGAGAGAGAGAGAGAGAGAGAGAGAGAGATATTTTAATTTATTTAACTTCATTCTCTTACCTAAATCAGTTCGTTTTGCTCTCCTGCTATCCTGCTTACTTGGCACACGCAAAGAGAGAGAGAGAGAGAGAGAGAGAGAGAGAGAGAGAGAGAGAGAGAGAGATTTTCTAACTTTATTCTCTTACCTTAATCAGTTTATTTTGCTCTCCTGCAATCTCTTGCTTCCTTGGCTCACACACACACACACACACACACACACAGAGAGAGAGTGAAAGATTTATTCAACTTTATTCTTTTACCTTAATCAGTTCATTTTGCTCTCCTACTATATCCTGCATATTTGGCACACGCAGAGAGAGAGAGAGAGAGAGAGAGAGAGAGAGAGAGAGAGAGAGAGAGAGAGAGAGAGAAATTTGCATACATGCAGTGCAGAAATTGGGTTGTAAACCTTGTTTGTCTTCATGAATTGTTCCTCGCGTGTTTATATATTAATTCTTCCTTATATTTATATATTTATTCTTTCGTTTGTTTATATATTCCTCCTTCCTTGTATTCATAAATTAATTTTTTTCGTGTGTTTATATATTCATTCTTCATTGTATTTATATATTTATTCTATCGTATGTTTATTTACCAGAGGACTACTCCCCATTACACACGTATGTCATTAATTTTATCCTTATCTTCTGCTAAGTGAAAACTTTTAAAGACAGAGACGAAATATCAACTATTTATATATATATATTTATTTATTTTATTGAATCTAAAAGCCATTGCTTTTCCCGTTCCACACTAAAAAAAATTATCTGAACAACTATATATATATATTTTTTTTTTCTTTTTTATTTGCGGAACGACATCGAATATGCCCTCCCTTATTCAGCATTCCATCTTTGGATGAATGCAAATTTCCGTTTTCTCTTTTTGTTTATTTATGTATTTCCATATTCTTTGTTAGTCTATTCATGTATTTACGCGTTCTTTTCTAGTTTATCTATGTATTTACGTATTCTTTTTTAATTTATTTATGTATTCCCATATTATTTAGTTTATTTCTGTACTCTTTTTTAGTTTATTCATGTTTTTACGTATTCTTTTTAACTTTATTTATGTATTTATCCATTTCTGCCTAATGTATGTCTTATCCCATATTATTTAGTTTATTTCTGTACTCTTTTTTAGTTTATTTATGTTTTTACGTATTCTTTAACTTTATTTATGTATTTATCCATTTCTGCCTAATGTATGTCTTATCCCTCTTCATGCAACTTTTTTTTATTATGGTTGCTATTTGAAAATTTCTTGGCTTGTGAATTAAAGGAAAAGTGTGTTTTAATCTCACATATTCTCCTCTCTGACCCCACCAGAAAAGAGAGAGAGAGAGAGAGAGAGAGAGAGAGAGAGAGAGAGAGAGAGAGAGAGAGAGAGAGATTTACATACTTCCCTTCAGAGGGAAAGATTTGCATAGAAACACTGTTGGTTTCAGTTTGTTTTTAAGCTTTGTTTCAGTGTTACGGAATTGATTTTGTTTTGAGGCTTAGAAATAATCATGATGAAAAAAAAACTTAATTGCATAACTATATGGGTTCTTTTTCCAAACCTTGGATCCATTTATTGCGAATATTCTTTTATTCATACCACCTTGATCTCCTTACAGGTCAAGGGAATAAATCAAGTTATAATTAGCCTCAAAGCATATTGCTTGGTAGTGCAAAGATTAGTATATTTTAAGCTTTAAATTGTAATATTGGATAAAGAAAAGATATAAAGAAAAAATAGAATCAATAATGGGTAAAGAAATAGAAAGTAAAATTAATCATGGAATAAAGAAAAGATAGTAATCATAAATAATAATGGATAGAAAAAAGATTAGAATAAATAATAGTTATCAGAATTTCAGTTAAGAATACTTCATGCAATCAAGTCACCTTTGAGAGACCAGACACCAGTGTCACATAAGCTCAGTTAGTTGATACTGAGAGGCGAGGTAAATGCAAATAAACTCTATTAAACAATCATCAAGTTTATATACAGCGACTTCCGAGGAAGAAAGACACAAAAGTTCAAATATAAAAAGCTTGTTGTTGTTATTATTATTATTATTATTATTATTATTAAGCTACAACCCTAGTTGGAAAAGCAGAATGCTATAAGCCCAGGGGCTTATCATGTGCTAGCATGATAACACAGGATGGTCTATTAACTTTTTAGGGAAGATAAGAAATCAAAACCGTTACATTGTACGAGCGTGTACGAAACAAGTGGTACACCGTAAGGAGGAGGTGGGATAGGTGTAAGGCTAACAACCCCATCCCAGAAATTATTGGATAGAAATGTGCATCAACATTAACGTTCTGTTGAGATGAAATAATAATTTCAATAAATAAACTTCAGTTTTCATATCAGAAAGGGTCAACAAGAAACGCTAATTAAATAAAGTAATAAATAGATAGGTGAATGAATAAATTAATATGAAAGATTTAACGCAAACCGTAGCATTTTGATTTTGATGAAAGTGAAAGAAATTGTTTTATAGTCAGTTTTTCCCCTTCATGTTGTCCTTTCTCAGAGTCCCAGATGTTTTGTATAAACATTATTACTTTATGTAATTGTTTTGTTAGAGTAGATTAATATTTAAATGGCTTATTGGTGGAGAGAGGAAGATGCCGGAATCTGTTTCAGTTTGGAATACGATATCTTGCTTAGGGTAAAATTAATTGAGTTATGAGAGATGGATATACTAACAAAAGGTGAATTGGATGGACAAATGATTGAGCCGCTGTATTCTCTTTCTCTTTGATAATAGTACATTGATTAGGAGAAAAACTTAAACGTTGTCCATTTTATTCTTATTTTATTCCTCAAAGAAACTTGTTTATTGTTTTTATCCCATCTCTTTAAGGATTTCTCAATATTGTTTGTCAGTTCTACGATCATACTATTCACACTTGAATGAACGTGAAATTTTAATGTAAGCTGTCAATATACGTGAAAAGTATGAAGTCATGTAGTAGGTTGGCCAAGGCATCAACCACCCGTTGAGGTGATACTACTAGAGTTATTGGGCCCTTTTGACTGCCCGGATAGTACTATATTAGTTCCCTTTCTGGTTATGGTTAATTTTTCTTTTGCCTACACATACACAATCTTAACACATTCTCCTATTTCCTCTTACACCTGACAACTCTAAGATAACCGGAAAATTCTTCTTCACTAAGGGGTTATCTACTGCTCTGTAATTGTTCAATGGCTACTTAAAATTCTTCTTCACTAAGGGGTTAACTACTGCACTGTAATTGTTCAATGGCTACTTAAAATTCTTCTTCACTAAGGGGTTAACTACTGCACTGTAATTGTTCAATGGCTACTTAAAATTCTTCTTCACTAAGGGGTTAACTACTGCACTGTAATTGTTCAATGGCTACTTAAAATTCTTCTTCATTAAGGGGTTATCTACTGCACTGTAATTGTTCAATATCTACTTAAAATTCTTCTTCACTAAGGGGTTAACTACTGCACTGTAATTGTTCAATATCTACTTAAAATTCTTCTTCACTAAGGGGTTAACTACTGCACTGTAATTGTTCAATGGCTACTTAAAATTCTTCTTCACTAAGGGGTTAACTACTGCACTGTAATTGTTCAATGGCTACTTAAAATTCTTCTTCACTAAGGGGTTAACTACTGCACTGTAATTGTTCAATATCTACTTAAAATTCTTCTTCACTAAGGGGTTAACTACTGCACTGTAATTGTTCAATGGCTACTTAAAATTCTTCTTCACTAAGGGGTTATCTACTGCACTGTAATTGTTCAATATCTACTTAAAATTCTTCTTCACTAAGGGGTTAACTACTGCACTGTAATTGTTCAATATCTACTTAAAATTCTTCTTCACTAAGGGGTTATCTACTGCACTGTAATTGTTCAATGGCTACTTAAAATTCTTCTTCACTAAGGGGTTATCTACTGCACTGTAATTGTTCAATGGCTACTTAAAATTCTTCTTCACTAAGGGGTTAACTACTGCACTGTAATTGTTCAATATCTACTTGAAATTCTTCTTCACTAAGGGGTTAACTACTGCACTGTAATTGTTCAATGGCTACTTGAAATTCTTCTTCACTAAGGGGTTAACTACTGCACTGTAATTGTTCAATGGCTACTTAAAATTCTTCTTCACTAAGGGGTTAACTACTGCACTGTAATTGTTCAATGGCTACTTAAAATTCTTCTTCACTAAGGGGTTAACTACTGCACTGTAATTGTTCAATGGCTACTTAAAATTCTTCTTCACTAAGGGGTTAACTACTGCACTGTAATTGTTCAATGGCTACTTAAAATTCTTCTTCACTAAGGGGTTAACCACTGCACTGTAATTGTTCAATGGCTACTTAAAATTCTTCTTCACTAAGGGGTTAACTACTGCACTGTAATTGTTCAATGGCTACTTAAAATTCTTCTTCACTAAGGGGTTAACTACTGCACTGTAATTGGTCAATGGCTACTTAAAATTCTTCTTCACTAAGGGGTTAACTACTGCACTGTAATTGGTCAATGGCTACTTAAAATTCTTCTTCACTAAGGGGTTAACTACTGCTCTGTAATTGGTCAATGGCTACTTAAAATTCTTCTTCACTAAGGGGTTAACTACTGCTCTGTAATTGGTCAATGGCTACTTAAAATTCTTCTTCACTAAGGGGTTAACTACTGCTCTGTAATTGGTCAATGGCTACTTAAAATTCTTCTTCACTAAGGGGTTAACTACTGCACTGTAATTGTTCAATATCTACTTAAAATTCTTCTTCACTAAGGGGTTATCTACTGCACTGTAATTGTTCAATGGCTACTTAAAATTCTTCTTCACTAAGGGGTTAACTACTGCACTGTAATTGTTCAATATCTACTTAAAATTCTTCTTCACTAAGGGGTTATCTACTGCACTGTAATTGTTCAATGGCTACTTAAAATTCTTCTTCACTAAGGGGTTAACTACTGCACTGTAATTGTTCAATATCTACTTAAAATTCTTCTTCACTAAGGGGTTAACTACTGCACTGTAATTGTTCAATATCTACTTAAAATTCTTCTTCACTAAGGGGTTATCTACTGCACTGTAATTGTTCAATGGCTACTTAAAATTCTTCTTCACTAAGGGGTTAACTACTGCTCTGTAATTGTTCAATGGCTACTTAAAATTCTTCTTCACTAAGGGGTTAACTACTGCACTGTAATTGTTCAATGGCTACTTAAAATTCTTCTTCACTAAGGGGTTAACTACTGCACTGTAATTGTTCAATGGCTACTTAAAATTCTTCTTCACTAAGGGGTTAACTACTGCACTGTAATTGTTCAATGGCTACTTAAAATTCTTCTTCACTAAGGGGTTAACTACTGCACTGTAATTGTTCAATGGCTACTTAAAATTCTTCTTCACTAAGGGGTTAACTACTGCACTGTAATTGTTCAATGGCTACTTAAAATTCTTCTTCACTAAGGGGTTAACTACTGCACTGTAATTGTTCAATATCTACTTAAAATTCTTCTTCACTAAGGGGTTAACTACTGCACTGTAATTGTTCAATATCTACTTAAAATTCTTCTTCACTAAGGGGTTAACTACTGCACTGTAATTGTTCAATGGCTACTTAAAATTCTTCTTCACTAAGGGGTTAACTACTGCACTGTAATTGTTCAATGGCTACTTAAAATTCTTCTTCACTAAGGGGTTAACTACTGCACTGTAATTGTTCAATGGCTACTTAAAATTCTTCTTCACTAAGGGGTTAACTACTGCACTGTAATTGTTCAATGGCTACTTTCCAATGGTAATGGGAGAAGGGACTCTATCTATGGTAATCAGCTCTTCTAGGAGGACACTTCAAAATTAAACCATTGTTCACTTGTCTTCGGTAGTGCCATAGCCTCGAGACCATGGCCTTCCACTATCTTGGGTTAGAGTTCTCTTGCTTTAGAATACACCCTTTCCTCACTGGCCTATTTTCCCTGTTGGAGTCCTTAGGCTTACAGCATCTTGGTGTTCCAATAACGGTTGTAGCCTAGCTAATAATAGATATTTTTCATGTGACAAAGCTTTAGCAAATAACAGCAAAAACAAAAATGAAAATCGAACAAAAATCAATCCTCCACATTGTTTCCGGAATCTGCCTCCATAATGTATAGTTTTTGTAATGTAAAACAATATATTCAAGAAAATGTTAATACAAGTAATAATTTATACTCGTATTTGTAATATGATTTATTTTGGTCACAATTTTCAACGGGAAGATCTAAAAAATACGCAAGAAACGGTGCCTATGTCACTCCGCCTATGAATGCTGGGAGGATCCATCGTTCCAGACGTTCAAGGAACGTTCTAATATTCGCATTCACTCTTCTTTCTTTCTTTCTCGTTTTGCAAAATCCCAATAAGGATTTTCTCAGAATGCAAGGCAAGTCTGCTGACCTTTGTATTGGGAATCAATTGCTCAGTTTCTGAAATCCTTCGCAGTCGAGTAGATTTCAAAATCGAAAAACGAGTTTTCGGTAAAAACTAGATTTGAAAATGAAAAAAATCTTGGAAAATTTTTTGGAATTGATGCTTTTATTTGAACCCTTCATCTTCTTCTTCTTCTTCTTCTTCTTCTTCTTCTTCACTCTCTCTCTCTCTCTCTCTCTCTCTCTCTCTCTCTCTCTCTCTCTCTCTCTCTCTCTCTCTCTCTCATGTATACCCATTTGCAATTTTTCATGTCATTCCATACCACTTTTCACTTACGCTAGTCATTAGTCATATTGTAGAGGTATCCCATTATTAAATATTAACAAGTCAATTATTTTCATGATTGCCCTGTAATGAGAATTTTATTATTGTGATATCATGACAAGATAAGAAATTATTTACTATCATATCAACATGTTATTTATTCTTCCTTTGTTGAGGACTTACCTCGACATGAAATGTACAGAAAGAAAAAAAAATATCCTTTGCTGGAACCGTGTCTAAAAAAACACATTGCAATTTCCTCATCAAGGCTCCAGGAGTCCAGGTTTGAGGTAGAATGTACTGAAGGAAATATGGAATATGCAGTATTGAATTTTTAAGTAAGGGATTGCAAAGAATTTTTCTTGATGGTCACAATAGTGAGTGAATGTTATATACGGTGTTCCTCAGGGTAGTGTTCTTGGCCCATTACTTTTCATACTATATACACATGATTTGTCGTTTGCCCCAGAGGAAAGTTTGTTACTTGTGCAGATGATGCTACTCTCTTTGTATCGGTTTCTTCTCATGAAAACAAGGTTGGGGATTTGTAGAATCCCTAAATAGAGATTAGCTAAACTTAGTGTATCGTGCAAATTATGGTGCATTAAGTTGAACCCTAACCAAACTCAAAATATGATTACAAGTAGGTTAGAACATTGGCTCCTCAATGTTCAGATATCTGCCTCGATAGTGTTTCTTTAACCATATACAGTACAGTTCCTTTAAAATTTTAGGTGTGATTCTTGATTGCAAATTTACATTTTGG
>NC_090733.1:119004913-119012413 GCF_036898095.1 Palaemon carinicauda
GCTAAAGAGTCTCTTCTACCCTTACTAAGAGGAAAGTAGCCACAGAACAAATACAGTGCAGTAGTTAACCCCTTGAGCGAAGAAGAATTGTTTAGTAACCTCAGTGTTGTCAGGTGTGTGAGGACAGAGGAGAATCTGTTAAGAATAGGCCAGACTATTCGGCGTATGTGTAGGCAAAGAGAAAGAACCGTAACCAAAGAGAAGGATCCAACGTAGTACTGTCTGGCCAGTCAAAGGACCCCATAACTCTCTGGCGGTAGTATTTCAACGGGCGGCTGGTGCCTTGGCCAACCTACTACCTCATATATATATATGGGTGTGTGTGTATTTATATATCTACATATATATGTATATAAGTATATATGTATATATATATATATATATATATATATATATATATATATATATATATATATATATATATATATATATATATATTTATATGTGTGTGTGTGTTACAGGCAAACTGTGTAACCAGGCATTTCACAAAATGCCTAAATATTTTAGGCATTTCGTGAAGTGACTGATTCTCTTAGGGATTTCGTGAAATGACTAAAATTCCCAGGCATTACGTGAAATGACTGGTTTTATAGTCCAGGGATTTCGCGAAATGCCTGGTTCATAAGAATTTTAGGTCAATAGTGTATATTTGCTCGTATGTTGTATATGCTTAGGGCATTTTAGTAGCAATGTTTTTCTTTGTTATTTACAAGGGCAGGATTTTAAGTTAAATAGTATATATTTGCAGGTATATTGTATATTTCTAGGGTATTTTAGTAGCAACAATTCTGTAACAACATATTTTTTAAAACCATATATTGTTTCTTCTTTCATTAAATGTACAATTAGACAGAAGGGTCTTTCTTCAGTGCCTCACGAAGAGATACTTGCTGTTCTTGGTTGATTTCATCAACAATCGTTGGGGGCACAAGTTGAATTTAGACCTTGTGAATTTAGCCCTTAGTATCACCTCCTTTACCCCAATAGTGTATAAGTTATTTTCATGTCCTTCCACGTTGATTCCTAGAAGATATCTTGGATCCTCCCTTCCCCTGTCAACATATGGAGCTGGCACAGTGACATTGTCCCCTATTTCCCTGGCTTTTAAATCGATCCTATTACACTTGACCATACGTTCTGCCTGGCACACTTGACCCTTTCTGGTCCTCTTGCAGTTCTTGGAAATTTCTTGTTGTCTTGATGCAATATGCGGTGCTGAACTAAGTGGACCTGGGTTGGCTCGGTGAAGATGGTGACTGGTTCATCAAGGGACTGGGGTGGCTGGGTGGTGATGATGACTGGCTCACAGGCCTCGACTGGCTAGTCAGTTAGATCAGTAGGAGGCTGGGCTCCTAGAGCTGCAAGATCATCTTCTGTCTCTAAGCGGTCAATGACCTCCTGAAGCAAGCTAGTGGAAGAGAGTCCATCTTTTGGATTCTCTACAAGCAAAGTAGCATAGGGGTTACTCTTAATGCCTGAATGGCATGATGAGTTCTTCTGGTTTTGAACAAAACGAAGGCCTAGAGAACTATCTCGGGTGTTGTTGTCAGAGAGCCAAGCAGCCAGCATGTCTTTGATGTTTGAGTTGGCTTGTTCGACTGAACCTTGACTCTTTGCCTCTCTAGGGGCTTGCCATGCGCAAGATACGGGCAGAGATCCTTCATCTCTCGAACCACCTAGGCAGGGAACTCATATCCATTATCTGATTGTAGGATGCATGGAGCACCAATCAATAAGAAGATATCCAAAAGCTGAACAGCAACCTCAGCTACTCTCTTGGATGTGAGTGGGCGCAGTATGACAAACTTGGTCAGATGGCACTGGTACACCATAATCCACTTGTGTTGGGCTTGTGGAGATGATGTCAATTAAATCGACTTGGAAGCGACAATTTAAATCTTAAATCTTAAATATATATATATATATATATATATATATATATATATATATATATATATATATATATATATATATATATATATATATATATACAGTATATATGTATTTCACAGTATTTATTTCTATTTCACCAATGTTATAGATTCTATACTTATTTCCATTTTACCATAAATCTTATAATCGTCTGTAATTTAAGGGGCAATATATTGCTTTATTTTTCTAATAATAATAATAATACATACATACATACATATACCAAAGGCACTTCCCCCAAGTTTGGGGGGTAGCCGACAACAACAAGAAACAAAACAAAAAGGGGACCTCTACTCTCTACGTTCCTCCAGCCTAACCAGGGACTCAGCCGAGTTCAGCTGGTACTGCTAGGGTGCCACAGCCCAACCTCCCACATTTCCACCACAGATGAAGCTTCATACTGCTGAGTCCCCTACTGCTGCTACCTCCGCGGTCATCTAAGGCACCGGAGGAAGCAGCAGGGCCTACCGGAACTGCGTCACAATCGCTCGCCATTCATTCCTATTTCTAGCACGCTCTCTTGCCTCTCTCACATCTATCCTCCTATCACCCAGAGCTTTCTTCACACCATCCATCCACCCAAACCTTGGCCTTCCTCTTGTACTTCTCCCATCAACTCTTGCATTCATCACCTTCTTTAGCAGACAGCCATTTTCCATTCTCTCAACATGGCCAAACCACCTCAACACATTCATATCCACTCTAGCCGCTAACTCATTTTTTACACCCGTTCTCACCCTCACCACTTCGTTCCTAACCCTATCTACTCGAGATACACCAGCCATACTCCTCAGACACTTCATCTCAAACACATTCAATTTCTGTCTCTCCATCACTTTCATTCCCCACAACTCCGATCCATACATCACAGTTGGTACAATCACTTTCTCATATAGAACTCTCTTTACATTCATGCCCAATCCTCTATTTTTTACTACTCCCTTAACTGCCCCCAACATTTTGCAACCTTCATTCACTCTCTGACGTACATCTGCTTCCACTCCACCATTTGCTGCAACAACAGACCCCAAGTACTTAAACTGATCCACCTCCTCAAGTAACTCTCCATTCAACATGGCATTCAACCTTGCACCACCTTCCCTTCTCGTACATCTCATAACCTTACTCTTACCCACATTAACTCTCAACTTCCTTCTCTCACACACCCTTCCAAATTCTGTCACTAGTCGGTCAAGCTTCTCTTCTGTGTCTGCTACCAGTACAGTATCATCCGCAAACAACAACTGATTTACCTCCCATTCATGATCATTCTCGCCTACCAGTTTTAATCCTCGTCCAAGCACTCTAGCATTCACCTCTCTCACCACTCCATCAACATACAAGTTAAACAACCACGGCGACATCACACATCCCTGTCTCAGCCCCACTCTCACCGGAAACCAATCGCTCACCTCATTTCCTATTCTAACACATGCTTTACTACCTGTGTAGAAACTTTTCACTGCTTGCAACAACCTTCCACCAACTCCATATAACCTCATCACATTCCACATTGCTTCCCTATCAACTCTATCATATGCTTTCTCCAGATCCATAAACGCAACATACACCTCCTTACCTTTTGCTAAATATTTCTCGCATATCTGCCTAACTGTAAAAATCTGATTCATACAACCCCTACCTCTTCTAAAACCACCCTGTACTTCCAAGATTGCATTCTCTGTTTTATCCTTAATCCTATTAATCAGTATTCTACCATACACTTTTCCAACTACACTCAACAAACTAATACCTCTTGAATTACAACACTCATGCACATCTCCCTTACCCTTATATAGTGGTACAATACATGCACAGACCCAATCTACTGGTACCATTGACAACACAAAACACACATTAAACAATCTCACCAACCATTCAAGTACAGTCACACCCCCTTCCTTCAACATCTCAGCTTTCACACCATCCATACCCGATGCTTTTCCTACTCTCGTTTCATCTAGTGCTCTCCTCACTTCCTCTATTGTAATCTCTCTCTCATTCTCATCTCCCATCACTGGCACCTCAACACCTGGAACCGCAATTATATCTGCCTCCCTATCATCCTCAACATTCAGCAAACTTTCAAAATATTCCGCCCACCTTTTCCTTGCCTCCTCTCCTTTTAACAACCTTCCATTTCCATCTTTCACTGTCTCTTCAATTCTTGCGCCGGCCTTCCTTACTCTCTTCACTTCTTTCCAAAACTTCTTCTTATTCTCTTCATATGACTGACCCAGTCCCTGACCCCACCTCAGGTCAGCTGCCCTCTTTGCCTCACGTACCTTGCGCTTTACTTCCACCTTTTGCTCTCTATATTTTTCATACTTCTCTATACTATTACTCTGCAGCCATTCTTCAAAAGCCCTCTTTTTCTCTTCCACTTTTACCTTCACTCCTTCATTCCACCATTCACTGCCCTTCCTCATGCTGCCTCCAACAACCTTCTTGCCACATACATCACTTGCAATCCCAACAAAATTTTCTTTTGCTAACTTCCACTCCTCCTCTAAATTACCAGTTTCTCTTACTCTCACCTCGTCATATGCCATTTTCAACCTTTCCTGATATTTACTTTTTACCCCCGGTTTTATTAGCTCTTCAACCCTCACTAGCTCCCTTTTACATCCACCTACTCCATTCCCCCACTCTTTTGCTACAACCAATTTTCCTTCCACCAAAAAATGATCAGACATACCGTTAGCCATACCCCTAAACACGTGCACGTCTTTCAATCTTCCAAACATTCTTTTCGTTATCAACACATAATCCATCAATGCCCTTTCTACTACTCTTCCATTTGCCACTCTTACCCATGTATACTTATTTTTATCTTTCTTTTTAAAAAAGCTAGCACTTATTACCATCTCTTGTTCAACACACATATCTACCAGTCTCTCACCACTCTCATTTTCACCTGGTACGCCATATTTCCCAATGACACCTTCTACCTCTCCAGCACCCACTCTAGCATTTAAGTCACCCATAACAACTACATAATTCCTTCTACCCAGTCCTTCTACACACCTAGTTAATTCACTCCAGAACTCATTCCGCTCTTCTTCACTTTTCTCACTACCTGGCCCATACGCACTGACAAACGCCCAACATTCCCTACCCAACCTAACCCTTACCCACATTAACCTAGATGATATCTCCTTCCATTCCACTACTTTACCTGTCATCCATTCACTCAACAATAAAGCCACACCCTCTCTCGCTCTTCCCCTTTCAATCCCAGACACTCTACCAGACATTTCACCAAACATCACTTCACCCTTTCCTTTCATCTTTGTCTCACACAAGGCCAATACATCCATCCTTCTACTTCTAAACATACTTAAAATCTCACATCTTTTACTCTCTATCGTACTACATCCACGCACATTCAAACACCCCAAAACTAGAGTGAGGGGAGCAGTCACTCTCCCCCCAGCTCCATAATAATAATAATAATAATAATAATTAATACTTCTGTTTGCAGTGCACCATTAGGAGATTTGTATTGTATGAAATTTATTCAATTACGATGACTTCTTTAATTAACTCTTCACAAGAACTACATTGATGTTGAAAAAATAAAGAAACAGAAATATTTAGAACCACCTAAATTAATCAACAAGTGTTAACAAATGAAAATTTTAAGTTTCCAATTCAATGAATCATAAAGTTTTCATTTATTCATTTTGTTAATTAATTTCGGAGTGAAGGAGTGACTGAATATATATATATATATATATATATATATATATATATATATATATGCCATTGTGGTTGATATTTACATTGATTAAAATGACGAGTGTTAGTGATGTGTATATATATATATATATATATATATATATATATATATATATATATATATATATATATATATATATATATACACATCACTAACACTCGTCATTTTAATCAATGTAAATATCAACCACAATGGCATATATATATATATATATATATATATATATATACATATATATATATATATATATATATATATATATATACTGTATAAGTCTTCAAGATTACGGGAAAATTGTCTTCAAGCGCGCGCGCGCGCGCGTGTGTGTGTGTGTGCGCGTGACGATCTTCAAGAGATTCAAGAGATTTGTAAATAATTTATTATTATTATTATTATTATTATTATTATTATTATTATTATTTTTATCATTATTATTATTATTATTATTATTATTATTTTTATTATTATTATTACTACTATTATAATTATTATTATTATCATCATTATCATTATTGCTACCATTAGGAAAAGTAACTTTATAAATAAACATACAAATCAAATAGAATAAACTAGAAAAAAAACAAAGAAGCGAATATCACTAACATCTGCTATAAAAACACGTTTAAAAACTCGCTACTTCGAAAAGTTTTTTAAACAATTCGTGTCATCCATCGACACAGCTCAAATAACGGAACCTTCTGAAAAGTACACTTCTTGAAATATAGTTCTTCTTTTGATACTTTCTAATGTACCAATTTGAGACCAAACCTTTTCGTATCATTTATATTTTTTTCTGGTTTATTTCTTTTGCTGTCATGTGTTTCTTTTTCCTACTGATTATCCGTCACAAGGGACTCGAAGAGTTGTGTGACGGAGCCGAGAGAGGGTTTGAACTCAAAGGCAGGATGCAATCAACTGAGTTGTTTATTAAGGAACACTCTCCTTTATATACAAAACCTCAAGGCAACAGGACATAACCTGTTCGAGAGACAGACAATGTTACAGAGCAAAACGGAGACATGATCATTCAGGTTCTTTTTAGTGCGAGGGAAGAGCGCAGATACAAGCATAATATATACAAAATAATTATGTACAATTGTGTGACACACGGTTGGTACAGTTGGAAGACCCAGGCCTACATGGCTGAGGACTATTAAGCGCTTGGTTCTTTTTGTCTTTTCTTGGCAGGTGATGTAGTAGGACTTGATCAGGGCGACAGCCTCCCTTGTGATGTTTGCATATTTAGAGTATGATACTAGTTTTAGTTAAATCTACATTCAAAATTTTCTCAAACTGCTTATATTGATCAAGGTCCTTACTTTTTCAACTGCCTGCTCTTATGGTTAAAAGAAATCAAAATGAGTGAATTACCTGCTCACGTATTTAAAAGAAATCAAAATGAGTGAATTACCTGCTCACGTATTTAAAAGAAATCAAAATGAGTGAATTACCTGCTCACGTATTTAAAAGAAATCAAAATGAGTGAATTACCTGCTCACGTATTTAAAAGAAATCAAAATGAGTGAATTACCTGCTCACGTATTTAAAAGAAATCAAAGAAAATGGTCATTTCAAACAAAACTGAATTAACTTCTCAGGAAGTTAAATTTAAATTGAACACCTGTGCTTGAAACAACTCTGGCTACAATTTTTATGGAAATGAAATATATGAAAATTATATGGAAATGTTTACCAGATATACATAAATCTATTCTAATTATAAATATTCAAAACCAACTTTCAGCGTATAAGAATCCGTGTCAACACCCATATATACTTAAAACCACATAAAAGTGGTGTTTGCAAACAAATATCAGAATTACACA
>NC_090733.1:119017413-119189913 GCF_036898095.1 Palaemon carinicauda
TCCAATTCACGTAATCAGCCATAAGTGTGGACACTGTTGGCAAAGAGACTTCAAACTTGGTTCATATCTGAGTGTATGAAAATCCACGACAATTAATACATGTTAAAGTCAAAGGTCAAGGTCAAGGTCGAGCAAAAGGTTAAAAGATAAGCTGTTGCGGCGGAGGTCTGCGCTCTACTGAATGCCCCTGTAGTTATTAATGCAGGGGCTGATGGGAAGGGCAGCTATATTCCTGAGAACTGTGGACACAAATAAAACTGGTGGGAGTAAGAGATAAAGGCTTAAGGTGAAATTAAACACGTCAGCTCGGTAAGTATTAGGATGACAAATCCTCGGGAGAGAGAGAGATGGTATTTTATAATCCTTACCTTTCTTGATCTTTCTTAGTTCTTAGTTTTCTTTTGTCTTTTGTGCCATCCTGCGTTGGTTAATTTGACGTGTAGTTACAAAAGGTTCTTCACAACATATGTGTATTTCAAGTGAGTTTGTCAGGTTCATTCGTTTTAACTCTCTCTCTCTCTCTCTCTCTCTCTCTCTCTCTCTCTCTCTCTCTCTCTCTCTCTCTCTCTCTCTCTCTCTCTCTCCATTGAACGTAATCAAGTCTTGTCGAAAACAAATTGAAACTAATTATTTGAAGCAGGAGTGTCATTGCAAAATCCGCAAGCGAAATTTTGTCAAAAAAAAAAAAAAAAAAAAAAAAAAACGAGCAATCAGCCAGGTTGAAACTGAGAACTCCGAAG
Source organism: Palaemon carinicauda (assembly GCF_036898095.1). Lineage (NCBI taxonomy): Eukaryota > Metazoa > Arthropoda > Malacostraca > Decapoda > Palaemonidae > Palaemon > Palaemon carinicauda. Next base: position 119,018,154 of record NC_090733.1, read on the forward strand.
ACTGAAGTGTGAGCTTTTCCTGATAGCGGTTGGTCTAAACGAGTCTCTCTTGATTATCCAATTGACGCTTTGAATAAGAGTGAACGCGCTCCTCCGTAAAATTCTGACTCGGGACATCAAAGGTAATGAAACACGAGCACGTGCTCTTGCATTTAAAACCCTTTGCCTGTGAAAACTCCTTGCCTCTAGGGGTATCTTGCCTGTGAGAAAGGTGCTTGTCCTTAAAACTACTAGCTTCTAAAAGGCGTTTGCTTCTAAAGGAACCAAACGGTCGGTGAGAAAAGTTTTTGCCCGTAAAACTATTAGCTTCTAAAAGCCCTTTGATTCTAAAGGTACCGAAACGCCTGTAAAAAAGGGTTTTGCCCATAAAACTACTAGCATCTAAAAGATCTATGCTTCTAAAGGTACCAAAAACCCTGAGAGAAAGGTTTTTGCCCTTAAAAATACCAGCTTCTAAAAGCCCTTTGCTTTTAAAGGTACCAAAAATCCTGTGAAAAAAGGTGCTTGACCCTAAAAAATACCAGTTTCTAAAAGCTCTTCACTTCCAAAGGTACCAAAAAGCCTGTGAGAAATGTTTATGCCCTTAAAAATACCAGCTTCTAAAAGTCCTTTGCTTTTAAAGGTACCAAAAATCCTGTGAAAAAAAGGTGCTTGACCCTAAAAAGTACCATTTTCTAAAAGCTTTTCACTTCCAAAGGTACCAAAAAGCCTGTGAGAAATGTTTTTGCCCTTAAAGCTCTTTACTATCTTGACTATAAATTTCTTCTAAAGCACCATACCTCTAAAACCTCCTGTTTTCTAAAAACGATATTTATCCAAACCTTGCATAAATTTCTCGATACTTTCAAATGACAAATCAAGATCAAAATTTCTAGTGTTCGCACGAATTCAATATAACCCACCAATATGAGCAGCTTGTTGTAAAGTTTAGGCACACAAGATTTTAAGGGCGCTGATGAATGGCAATGGCAATGGCAGTGACATTGCCCTATCGAGTAGGACAATGCCCTAGAGCAGTGGTTCCCAACCCTGGGGTCGCGACCCCAATTGGGGTCGGCAAGCTATTTTTTTGGGGTCGTGAAGGCATGATAATTATCTAAAGGGGTTGGCTGATATCATTGGATTAAGAGGATTCAGTAGGCTTTACCAAAAATTCTCCCCATTCTTACCTAAGGTGGTATATATAAATCTTTAAAAGGAGGAATAGAATGACTACTTAAACTAAGTTGTTTCCCATTTTTGCATATATCTTTATCTGACGATCAACAGGCCCGATCGTTCACGTGTACATACATTACATTGCTGTCTCTCTCTCTCTCTCTCTCTCTCTCTCTCTCTCTCTCTCTCTCTCTCTCTCTCTCTCTCTCTCTCTCTCTATATATATATATATATATATATATATATATATATATATATATATATATATATATATATATATATATATATATATATTTATATGTCTGTTTCTGCTCATTTTTGTTAATTAAAGAGATTGCATCTGGCATGTCTGTGTCACTGTGCTACCGGTAGGCTTGAACAAACAATGAATTTGTATTTGGAAATGCGTAGGTATGGAGCATTTTTTATGTTCAAGATTGTTATAAATTTAATTATTTAAGTTTATAACTGAGGTTTTTGTTTGTATTCGTGTAATAGAAAGTTTTTGATATGTGGATTATCTATTAATCCTAATATTTATTAAAAACTATATCTTAACTACAAATTAGGAAACTCATAATAGTCATATATGCCGAAAATATTGTTATTTATAAACCTATGCTGCAGTAAGATATGCATATATAAGACAGAAATGACAAATGAGTTGTTGGTGATTACTTAAAATGCAGATACGTAGTATAGTCTAATATTCCTTTACAAAAAAATGTAAATGAAAGAGAAAACGAGAGAAGTGTGTATGTGTATGTATCTGTGTATATGCAAGTGTGTGTGCACTACATACATATATAAAAGACACAAATGCAGAAACATTTGTGTTTATAATTATGTTTTCATAGCATTTTCCCTGCTATCATCATAGTTATCATTATCAAGTTTTAATTGACTGATTTTAATCTCTCTCTCTCTCTCTCCTCTCTCTCTCTCTCTCTCTCTCTCTCTCTCTCTCTCTCTCTCTCTCTCTCTCTCTCTCATTTGGTTTTACAATAGGTTGTTGCAATTATGGCAATGGCAAACAACAGAGGAAAGCAGAAATATATAAGAGAACTACACTAACAACGGTTACACTTGCTTTTTTTTTCAGCAGGAAAAAAAAATCTAAATTTTTGATGTGCAGTGAAGTGCCTTCAGAAGAATCAATGACTCAAGATAAGTTAAGACTTCATTTTGAGTCGAAAAATGCAAAGTTCAGTTAAGAAAGCCCATTTTTTTTTAAGAATAAGCATGTGGATCTAAAAAATTCTCTTCTTGGCAGGGATAGAAATTTCAAAAAAAAAAAAAAAAAAAACGCATGTCATTGGTGAGGAATTAATTTCAACTTTTGCAAAAGACATCGTTCATGACATAATTGAAGATAAGGGAGTTAAATCCTTGGAAATGACAAAGCTTTCTAATCATACTGTACATCTCCACTTGAACTCATCACATTAAAAGTTGATGAATCAACATATATAGGTAATCTTCCTCGGTTATTAGTTTATGGCGATTTTAAGGATGAATTTCTTTCTTGCAGACCATTAGAAAAAACTAAAGCTTTGGTATATATATATATATATATATATATATATATATATATATATATATATATATATATATATATATATATATATATATATATATATATATATATATATAAACAGCATAATTTCTTAAAAAAGGAGGATTGGTGTGGGGAAATGTCGTAGGTATGTGTACTGATGGCGCACCTTCTATGCTAGGTTGTAGAAAGATTTCAACAGAAGATAAAGAATATTTCTCCTGAAGTTGTTGGAATTCATTGCATAATAAATCGTTAAGTATTTTTGCAGAAGCATTGCCAAAGATTTGAAAAGTTATGCAATCAGTTGTTAAAGCACTTAACTTTATAAAGTCAAATGCATCGAACAACCACGTGTTTGCTAATGTGTGTCATAAAAATGGATTCTAAGAATGAAGTTGTTACAAACTGGAGTAAGGTAGCTAGCAAAAGGTAATCCCCTTTTAGTTGAATAGTGAGGTGAGAGAATTCCTATCTCAGCAATGAAGAACAGAATTTTCCAGTTTCTTAGGTGATATGAGTAATTGGGCAAAAACAGCATACTTAATAGATTTTTTCACAATTTTGAAGTCCCTTAATCTTTCACTTCAGAAAGAAAAACTAATTGCCTTCCAAATGAAGCTGGATCTTTTGGAGTAAATGAAGAAAGAGAAATTTGTGCATGTTTCCCACATTAGATGCATCTGTTGAATAAAATGATACTGATATTCCATTCAAACTGTTTTCAAAGTTTACTCATTCTTCTTCTTAGAGACCTTAAAAGAGGTATTTAGCCAACGTTTTTCAGAAAAGCCTCAATTATCACACACGTTACCTCAAATAAACCCTTTGAAAATTTTCCTGAAAGATATCCATAGGAATTCACTGATCTTATTAGATCTGACAGTGCCAAAGCTGACCTTGATTCCCTAACAAAGATTCAGTTTTGGATAAAGCAGTTCCGTCGATATCCAAATTTGGCTGAAGGTATGCTTAAAATGTTATGCCCTCTTCTTCGACATATGTGTGAAGTGACCTTTTCCTTTGTACTTTTAATAAAGTCGAAGCTGAGAACTAATCTCCATACTGAAGATGAACTACGTTGTGCTTTATCGAAAACCTCATTGCGGATTAAGATATTGGCGATGGGAAAGCAGTTCTAACCATCACATGAATCACATGAACATCATTTTGTATTATCATGATAATGCTTGTGTTACTCAAATCAATGACATTCTATTATGCAGTGTGTCTTATATAAGGAAATTATATATTATATATAAGTGCATTTTTGGGTTTTTGCTATTCAATGATGAACAGTGTACTTTAATCAATTATATTCTTTTATCTAAAAAAAAAGAATATACAGGTAGTCTTGATATTTGAGTGGGGTCGCAAAAAGTATGGTCAAGCTGAAATGGGGTCACCAGTCGAAGAAGGTTGGGAACCACTGCCCTAGAGACTGACCATATGCACATATGTTCAGCGCCCAAGCCCCCTCTCCACCCAATCTAGGACCAAGGAGGGCCGGGCAATGGCTGCTGATGACAGCAGATAGACCTATAATCTACCCCCAAACACCTCACCCTTAGCTCACATGGATGGTGATGTTGCAGCGACCAAAGGAACTAACGAGTATGAGCGGGACTCGAACCCCAGTCTGGCGTTCACCAGTCAGGGACGTTACCGCATCGGCCACCACACACCTAGGATGTGAAAAGATGTTTATGATGTCAAGAACTTTTCCTTGTAACATCTTATGGGAGAAAATGCTGTTTGAGTGGGAGTAAGTCAGGAACTTAAGCTAAGAAGCTGTTTATATATATATATATATATATATATATATATATATATATATATATATATATATATATATATATATATATATATATATAATATATATATATATATATATATATATATATATATATATAAAATTGAAATTATAATTAGTAACACCAGTGGTTATTCAAACTACAAATAGCTCGTTTAATGTTTTTTTTTTCTCTCTTTAATCAACAACGCTTCAATGTTAACGAGTATATTCAAAATGCTCACTGTGCCGTAATAGGAAATGTCAGTTAGAAAAAGGCGAGAACCTTGTGAATGATGATTATGCATAGAATTCACTAGATTTATAGGAGGTAGATGTCATAGATATGTGGTACTTGTTTGCGTATACTTACGCGAATGCCACGGTACGCATTTATACGCAATGACGTACACTGTTAGAAAGAACCCGTAATTTTTATCAGAAATTCTCCGTAAAGATATACTGTTCTCAACCGTATTTCAGTAAAATACAGGCGACCGTAATTTTACTTTACTTTATTATCTTTTACGGGTTGGTGACCGTAATATCACTCCTTTGCGTTAATTTATCCGTTTTTAAAAAGCTAAAAATCCTGGAATAAATGTTGCCAGACATTTACGGTTTTTTCAATGCAAATTTATAACAGGCTACAGTATGAAGTAATGAAAAATATAAACAAAAGGAGTTTTTATAATCAATTTTCATTTGTCTTAACTCTCGTTTTATACAGACAGTTATTTGGAAGTGTATATCAAGTTTCAAACAGAATCAAACCTTCATTTATATAAACACTCCAAATCTCTTCAAACCTTCTACGGAAGCCCTGCAGCCTTCCTTGTTTGTGTACAAATATGTAACAGAAGTACAAAGAACAAACTTATTAACTCCGTAGGCCTTGGGATATTTACATAAACCAATATGAAGAACTAAGAACGAAAAAAATGTAGGTAAGAAAAATTTTAAAATACAAATTCAATCATTCTTTCCCTTGCGGCTATATTCCAGGATTCATTTATCCATGTTGCCTGTCTTCAGACACTCGCTGGCTAAGGATAGAGACGGTGAATATATAACTTAAAAATATGAGAAAGTAGAAAAGCACTCTGAGAGTGCAGACTTCCTCCACGGCAGCTTATTTCTCAAAACCAGTTTGCCTTCCCCAGAATCAACATAGACCTTAGGTGTATTTGAAGTCTGTGTGACAATCATGTGCGATTTGGGGTTAAGGTTAGGTTTAATTCTGTTGACATTTTGCTGGACCTTGACCTTGACCTTCGACCAAGGAGTTTCAAAATTGAATCTCTTCCATGACTCAACATGAAAATTAATCCCTCAAATTTTCACTACACTATGAGTAAAATTGTGACCAAGAAGTTGTTCATAAAAACAAATGAACAAACAGGGGCGGAAACATAACCTACTTCCAACTTCGTTGGCGAAGGTGATATCTGTAAAACATAGATTTGGAAATCCTGGAAGATTTTCTGACAGGAGAGCTAGTTGACACACATACTGGACCGTCTTCATGACAACCAGCTACTAAATACTGTATTTTATTACTCTGTATTGCTTGTTATGGACATGTGTAAGTATGCTATTACACGCTAATATGGATAAAAGAATATTTATGTATTATTTGAAAAGCTCTATTTTCCATAGAACAGATTTGTCTTTATAATTAACTAGAGGGGGACTCAGTAGAACGCAGACCTTGACCTTTGACCTTAACATGTATCAAGTGGCGTGGATTTTCATACACTCAAATATGAACCAAGTTTGAAGTCTCTGTGACAACGATGGCCAATCTTATGGTAGATTACGTGAATTGGACATTTTGCTTAACCGTGATCTTGACCTTTGACCTTGACCTTCCAAAATTTAATAATTTCCAGAGTTTTACGTAACAGTTAATCCTGCAAGTTTCATGACTCTGTAAGATTAAAATTGTGGCCAGGAAGCTGTTCACAAACAAACAAATACACATACAAACACACAAATAGGGGCGAAAACATAACCTCCTCTCAACTTCGATGGCGGAGGTAACAAAGTCACTGGCACTGATCAGACTCTCAAGAAGTCATGAACAAAAAAATGGAAGGATAAAAGGGTCACTGTAAAACGAAGAAATAACAGGATTCCAGAACTTAGAAGTACATAGAAAAGAGCAATGAGAGAAGAGCGTGTTAACAATTTTTGGAACATCACAACGCATTATTACTAGAAATGTCGATTTGGAATGCTTTGAATCACAAAAAACAAAAACAAAATATATTGCTACAGTAAACATAAGAGCTAATTTAACATTTTCAGCATAACATGGAAATATATAGGCACATTTTAATAAAACTCCACCAAGTTACCCTTCCTTCCGAAAATAGCGAATAGAAATCAAAACACGATATAGGCCTATTTCCCTTAATTTGACAAGATTTTAATATACTAATACTCTAGCAATCAAAATCCCCATGAATACTTATGAGACACAGGTGAATGGCACGATGTGTGTAGAGGGATTCGACGCAGTGCTAATGATGCTCTTGTATTGCTGTAGACGTAGGGTACTAATGCTTGGAGGTTTTATATATATATATGTATATATATATATATATATATATATATATATATATATATATATATATATATATATATATATATATATATATATATATATATACAGAATGGTTCATCCTAATAGCAGTTAAAGTGGGAACGTGGTTATGATCATTGCATTTACTTTCAGCCCCCTTAGTCTTGGGTAGTGCCATAGCCTCTGTACCATGGTCTTCCACCGTCTTGAGGTAGAGTTCTCTTGCTTGAGGGTACACTCGGGCACGCTATTCTATCTTATTTTTCTTCCTCTTGTTTTGTTAAGTTTTTATAGTTTATATAGAAAATATTTATTTTAATATTGTTACTGTTCTTAGAATATTTTATTTTTTTCCTTTTTTCCTTCCCTCACTGGGTTATATTTCCTGTTGGGCCCCCTGGGCTTATAGCATCGTGCTTTTCTAACTAAGGTTGTATCTTAGCAAGTAATAATAATAATAATAATAATAATAATAATAATAATGATATAAATAAATATATATATATATATATATATATATATATATATATATATACATATATATATACGTGTTTTTGTTTGAGAAAAAATAAAGGACAAACTTTCATGACTACCCAATATTTAATTTCTTGAACCTAGTAACAACGGTTCGCGTTCATTCTCATTTGGGGGAAATATTTCACAAGCACCCATCCCATTAAGAGGAAATTACTGTTAATGAGTTTTCTGTGTTGTTCGTGGACACAAAGGAACCCGAGAGCAGGTCTCGCCTATTCCTTTATTACGTTGCCTATTTGAGAGGGGTTTTCTCTTTTCAATGAATACTTAAATAGCATTTGAGTCTATAAGGTTACGGAGACTGCGAATGAGTCAATTTTAAGAAATGAGAAGTTATAATAGTTCAGACTCTCTCTCTCTCTCTCTCTCTCTCTCTCTCTCTCTCTCTCTCTCTCTCTCTCTCTCTCTCTCTCTCTCTCGTTCTTGATTCTGAGATTAGGATACCGACGTTCAATTGTTTTATTGTAACACAAACAATAGATGTATTCATTCATGTTATTTATATCTTTATTAGTTTACATATGAGCTTTCGTGTGTATGTTTCACCTAGTGCGATTTTAGGATTTTTTTATATTTTCTTGCATATCATAGTATTTTTTTCATATAGTAAAGATTATTAGATTAGATAGATGACCAGCCCACACACACGTTATATAATATATATATATATATATATATATATATATATATATATATATATATATATATATATATATATAGATAGATAGATAGATAGATAGATATAACCCACACATTTTACATACCAGAAGGTGCTACCATTTCTATATCCACCAAGAAATTTTGCATAAAGTTAAAGCCCTGACTATGGCCTACTGAATTCAACTTCCTAACATACAACTTTTCTGCCTAGATCATGTCACATTAAGATTAACATGTGTTTAAATTTTACTTACGGCGACTAAATTTAAAGGCGATTTCAGATCAGGCCTTCAAATTATTTGCATAATTTACATAAGTAGTAGGTTGGCCAGGGCACCAGTCACCCGTTGAGATACTACCGCTAGAGAGTTATGCGGTCCTTTGACTTGCCAGACAGTATTACATTGGATCCTTCTCATGGTTACGGTTCATTTTCCCTTTACCTACATATACACAGAATAGTCTGGCCTATTCTTTACATATTCTCCTCTGTCCTCATGCACCTGGCAACGCTGAGATTACCAAAGATTTCATTGTTCAGTGGCCACTTTCCTCTGGGTGAGGATAAAAGAGACTCTAGCTATGGCCAGCAGCTCTTCTAGGAGAAGGACACTCTATTATCAAACCATTGTTCTCTAGTCTTGGGTAGTGTCATAGCCTCTCTACCATGGTCTTTCACTGTCTTGGGTTAGGGTTCTCTTGCTTGAGGGTACACTCGGGCACACTATTCTATCTTATTTCTTTACCTTTTGTTTTGATAAAGTTTTTATAGTTTATATAGGATATATTTATATTATTGTTGTCACTGTTCTTAGAATATTTTAATTTTCCTTGTTTCCTTTCTTCACTGGGCTATTTTCCCTGTTGGAACCCCTGAGCTTATACCATCCTGCTTTTCCAACTAGGGTTGTAGCTTATCAAGAAATAATAATAATAATAATAATAATAATAATAATAATAATGATAATAATTTGTATTTGTCTATTTAGAATTCCAGGTGGTTATATCTCTTATATACAAATTAACTAGAACAACAAATTAGACTACATGAATATCCGTCTTAATTCATCATCATTAAAAGGGCATTAGCCATGCAGCTCAGAATTTACAATGAGGGAATTCGAAATCCGCCGAGTTTTTGCGAAATTTGGCAGGTGTTAAAGCCCTTCATCCTGATGAAGTTGTCATCACCAATTTGAGTATGCAGTTCGTTGAGGTTTTGTTCTTCTTGCTTTTAAAATCTATCAATATCATCATCATCATCATCTCCTCCTACGTTTATTAACGCAAAGGGCCTCGGATAGATTTCGCCAGTCATCTCTATCTTGGGCTTTTAATTCAATACTTCTCCTTTCATCATCATCTACTTCACGCTTCATAGTTCTCAGCCATGTAGGCCTGTGTCTTCCAACTCTTCTAGTGCCTTATGGAGCCCAGCTGAGATTCTTAATGAAGTAGATTGTAGACTGATATTTTTAGGAATGTCTAAGGCCGAAAAGTTATTTCCTTTTATTTTAGAAGACTGAAAATACATCAACAGTACATAAAGTTAAAAAAAAAATTCAAACAGTTTCTAATTAAATATTTTATGACAAGAAATTTATACTTACATTCAGACGTATACATCCGTCAAGCATTGATTTACGTCAAGTAAAAAATTGATTAAGTTTTAGACAATATTAATGAGTTGTGAATGTTTGGGAACTGAATTCAAGAAGTAGATTATTAATTTTTCCACTCTGTAATTGAACAATTTAATAATAATTCTTCACCTTAAAGCAAATAAATTATTACTTTAGTATCATCGTAATACTCTCTCTCTCTCTCTCTCTCTCTCTCTCTCTCTCTCTCTCTCTCTCTCTCTCTCTCTCTCTCTAATTGAAAAATTTGATAACAATTCTTCACCCTAAGGCAAAGAAATTATTTAAGTCGGTATTATCGTAATGCACTCACACTCGTTCTTAACCCCCTCTCTCTCTCTCTCTCTCTCTCTCTCTCTCTCTCTCTCTCTCTCTCTCTCTCTCTCTCTCTCGAATCTAAAACTTGTTATCCCTCATTACCGACTGTGAGAAACAAGCATGTTAATCCAGTGTCCGATTCGGAAATGCAAATGACATCCATTTGTGGATCGCTTTCCGTTGATTTGCTCAGCTAGTGAAGCGGAAAGCTTTCTCTTGTTTGCAACGAGCTATTGTCAGTCCTCAGTCCTCCGGGCCCCGGGGCTTTTGTTTGTATAAAGCCATTAATACCCCGAGTGCACAGTGCAGATTGAGAACTGAATGAATGGGTGTCTAGCACAACGCTTCACTCCCTCGATGAGTGCCAATCAAAGGGGATATAGCGGAGGACAGTTAAAGTGAAGGTTTTCTTTTTTTTTTCTAGCTGTTCGTTGTATTTTTGCCAGAGAACTTCAAATCATTTATTCGTTTTATTTTTGTTGTTCTTGGTGTAGTTTTTTTTTTGTAAGGGTATGTTTTCACCCCATGTCGTCTGTTTCTTTATTTATTCATCTATTTGTTTGTTTATGAGCAGCTTTGTGCAGTTTTGTGACTGATAAGTAATATGAAAAATCTATTTCAATGTTGTTACTGTTAAGTATTTTAATTCATTGCTTCTCTTGTAGTTTAGTTATTCCCATGTTTGCCTTTCCTCACTGGGCTGTTTTTCCATGTTGGAGCCTTTGGGTTTATAGCATCCTGCTTTTCCAAATAGGGTTGTAACTTAGTAATTATAATAATAATAATGATAATAATAATAAGAACCTTCTTATCCGATCTACAGTATTTATAAAGAAGATGGGCTTGTGTATGCCCCCTGTGGCCGCGGGGGCATATAAAAATTAGAATAGCGCCAACGTTATCCCTGCGTGTCGTAAGAGGCGACTAAAAGGGACGGGACGAGGGGGCTGGGAACCCCCTCTCCTGTATCTACATCCTGTGAGACAGCAACAAAGAGATGGAGCTGGGGGGAGAGTGACTGCTCCCCGCACTCTAGTTTTGGGTAGTTTCATTTGTTGATGTCGGCTACCCCCCAAAATTGGGGGAAGTGCCTTGGTATATGTATGTATGAGCAGCTTTATACAAAAACTTCTGTACCAATTTTGACCAAACTTGGTAGTCATATTGGTAAGACCGAAGGATGAATCCGTAACATTTTCGATACAGTACATCGAATTACAAATACGCAGCATTACTTTGAAAATAATCGCAATGTTAAGCAAATATTTTTAGTTTATGTTTTGTTTGTGAACAACATTACGCAAAAACTACAGATCCAATTTCAACGAAATTTGGTGGACTTGTGGGGGTATGACCAATTGACAAATCATTAGATTTTGAAGAAAATACATCGAAGTACAAGGACGCAGTTTAGTTAAGAGCAAAATAAGACTAAGCGTAGCGAAGGCATGCTCTCTACTGAGTACTATTCCAGTTATTATTTTAAGTGTTCCGCTTGTTATTGTTGTTGATGTTGTTGTTGTTGTTGTTCTTGTTGTTGTTGTTGTTGATGATGATGATGATGATGTTTTTGTTATAGCCTTTGTCGTAATTATTGGCACTTTAGTTCCTTCACGTTGCTGTTGTTATTATTATTATCATTATTATTATTATTATTATTATTATTATTATTATTATTATTATTGATTGCTAAGCTACAACCCTAGTTGGAAAAGCAGGATGGTATAAGCCCAGGGGCTCCAACAGAGAAAATAGCCGAGTGAGAAAAGGAAACAAGGAAAAATAGAATATTTTAAGAACAGTAACAACATTGAAATAAATATCTCCTATATAAACTATAAAATTATATTATAATTTTACTTACGCTTACTTTCATGCTTTTCTTTTTTTCTGGTATTGTTGCTATTTTGCAAGTCTATGCAACAATACAGTTGGTAATATATACAATCCTAATACATATACTGCTTCATTAACAGCAGCAAAACTTCTATTAAAAGTAATTACAGTAATATAATTATCCTTATTCCAGTTTCGCAAAGCCAAAGTTTTTATCTTTAGAATCACTGCATTCGTTATATACATAAATAATTATTCAAATCCTTATTAAATAGGATTAATATTTGAATATCACTGACGTGAACTGCATCCTGCTCATAGGTATTATAATCAAAATAATACTGGATTAGATTTTGGTTACGTTTCGATGCTGATTAAACTAGATTTTGATTAAAATTAATTCGTTTTTAATAATGATTAAGTCAGATGTTTTATTTACATTTTATGCCGTTTTATGTAGACTTTGAAAATTAGATTTAGAGAGAGATTAAGTAACCTTTTGTATATGAAACTGTCTTTATTTATTTTGATAGTATTAAGATAACCTTTTTTTAATCAAATGTTATCATTATTAGGTTAGTAGTTGAAGATTAGAGTTTTATAAAGGAGTTTAAGATCAGAGTTTTATAAAGTAGTTAAAGATTAGAGTTTTATACAGGAGTATAAGATCAGAGTTTTATAAAGTAATTAAAGATTAGAGTTTTATACAAGAGTATAAGATCAGAGTTTTATAAAGTAGTTAAAGATTAGAGTTTTATACAGGAGTATAAGATCAGACTTTTATAAAGTAGTTAAAGATTAGAGTTTTATACAGGAGTATGAGATCAGACTTTTATAAAGTAGTTAAAAATTAGAGTTTTATACAGGAGTATGAGATCAGACTTTTATAAAGTAGTTAAAGATTAGAGTTTTATACAGGAGTATGAGATCAGACTTTTATAAAGTAGTTAAAGATTAGAGTTTTATACAGGAGTATGAGATCAGACTTTTATAAAGTAGTTAAAGATTAGAGTTTTATACAGGAGTATGAGATCAGACTTTTATAAAGTAGTTAAAGATTAGAGTTTTATACAGGAGTATAAGATCAGACTTTTATAAAGTAGTTAAAGATTAGAGTTTTATACAGGAGTATAAGATCAGACTTTTATAAAGTAGTTAAAGATTAGAGTTTTATACAGGAGTATAAGATCAGAGTTTTGTAAAGTAGTAAAGGATTAGAGTTCTACAAAGTAGTTAAAGATTAGAGTTTTATAAAGTAGTTAAAGACTATTGTTTTATAAATTAGTTAATGATTAGAGTTTCATAAAAATTAGATTCATGCTTATAAGAATAGGATTTTGATATCAATCTTATAGGATTTGGTGGAGATCGGAATAGTTTGTAATCAGATTGAAATTCGATGATAATATCTGGGTTGATTTTGATTTGGACGGGATTCGATTACATCCTTGATTCGGATCTAATCCGATAAAGGACTTTTGTGAAGAACGTTTAGGAATTCGTCGGTTGTCAAAAACCTATTTGAAACGTCCATTTCTAGCGATCGCTGGACTAGGGTTCGAGTCCCGCTCAAACTCATCAGTTCCTTTTGTCGCTGCAACCTCACCATCCTTGTGAGCTAAGGATAAGGGGTTTGGGGGAGCCTATAGGTCTACCTCCTGAGTCATCAGCAGCCATTGCCTGGCCTTTCCTGGTCCCAGCTTGGGTGGAGAGAGGGGCTTTGACTCAGATCATACAGTATTTATGTCGGGTCAGTCTCTAGGGCGTTGTCGTGCTAGATGGTACATTGTTACTGTTCCTTCGCCTCTGCCATTCATGAGCGGCCTTTAAACCTTTAAAGTTTGTACCTACAAGAATCACGTTTTTTACATCATTGACAACTTTAGAGAATATTAACGATAAATTTTCGTATTGTCGTTTCTTGTAAGTTCTTATCATTTCGGGATCTTCATTATCATTATTATTAATACTATTGTTTCACTTACTACTTTTATTGTATTTTTATAATGTTATAATTATTGTTATATCTTAAAAAATCTACGTAACGTTACAGGAAATTTTACGTCCCTTGAAAACTTACACGCATATTAAAACTCTCTCTCTCTCTCTCTCTCTCTCTCTCTCTCTCTCTCTCTCTCTCTCTCTCTCTCTCTCTCTCTCTCTCTCTCTCTCTCTCTCTCTCTCTTTTCTTATATATATATATATAATATATATATATATGTATGTATATAAATGTGTCTATATATGTAAATATATATATATAAATATATATAATATATATATATATATATATATATATATATATATATATATATATATATATATCTATATATACATATATATATATATATATATATATATATATATATATATATATATATATATACACACGATAAAAGACGTGATCAAAGGAACAGATAAACCTACTCAAAGGTGTAGTTTCTCAGAGACCCTTTCATCTTAGGTGCAGTTCTCGACAGAGGTAAAACAAAAGAAATCCATTCGGGTGAGGGCAACAATATTGATTCAACGGGGGCTCCGATAGCACTCCTGAGGCGTCTACTAGGAGAGAGAGAGAGAGAGAGAGAGAGAGAGAGAGAGAGAGAGAGAGAGAGAGAGAGAGAGAGAGAGAGAGAGAGAGAGAGAGAACATGTATCTCTCTCCCCCGTGCTATCCAATCATCTTGCCTAATGCAATCGCACCTTTGGTTTATAACTAACCCCACCCACCCCCTCCCTCCTTCCCCTCTCCCTAGATATCTTCCTCGTAATGGAACCCTCTTCGCATTTTCATCCCATCTTTATGATCCTTTTCCTTTTATCTTCCCTCTGCTCCTTACCCTTACGTCATCAGGAAAGAAGGAAGGGCATTAAGCCCATATGGAACGAGGCCTTCATCTTCCCTATTCCGTCTTTAGGAGAAGACGAACCGACGGCTTCGTATTTTTCCCGAGGGTCTTCGCCATCTGGGAGCCTGAAATATGATTGAGAAAGTACCGAGAAGAAAATAGAGATAATATATGAATCGTTAGCAGGAAGGGTGTGGGATTATGTACATAAAATGAGCTATAGGTTTTTTATTGGTGTTCTATTTTTTCTCTCTTCTGTTGTTACGGATGTTATTTTAAGTTTTTTTCTTTTTCTTTTTTATTTTTTGTAAGATGACGTCTGTTAGGCTTTACACGAGGACATGAAAAGATAATTGATTGACAGTTATTTGTGGTAACGTCCCTGACTTCTAACTGCCAGACTGGGGTTCGAGTCCCGCTCAATCTCGTTAGTTCCTTTTGTCTCTGAAACCTCATCATCATTGTGAGCTATGGAAGGGGGGTGGTTTAGGGGATCCTATAGGTCTATCTGCTGAGTCACCAGCATCCATTGCCTGGCCCTCCTTGGTCCTAGCTTTGGTGGAGAGGGGCTTGGACGCTGATCATATGTATATATGGTCAGTCTCTAGGGCATTGTCCTGCTTGATCGGGCAATGTCACTGTCCCTTTGCCTCTGCCATTCATGAGTGGCCTTTAAACCGGCGTCGCAGTAACTGGCAACGAAGGTCTGAGAGTAAGAGAAGGACTCTCATTAATTCATGAAAATTTCAGAAGAATTCCTGTTTTTACTTTTAACTATTAGAGCTTAAATATCATTGTTACCTTGAGATTTAAACACTTAAATATTAACCTTTGGGTTTCTTGCCTGTCTTTCTTTATATCATCATCATCATTATCATCTCCTCCTACGCCTATTGACGCAAAGGGCCTCGGTTAGATTTCGGTAGTCGTCTCTATCTTGAGCTTTTAATTCAATCCTTCTCTATTCATCATCTCCTATTTCACATTTCATAGTTCTCAGCCATGTAAGCCTGGGTCTTCCAACTCCTCTAGTGCCTTGTGGAGCCCAGTTGAAAGTTTGGCGAACTAATCTCTTTAGGGGAGTGCGAAAAGCATGCCCAAACCATCTCCATCTACCCCTCACCACAATCTCATCCCACATTTGGCACTCGAGTAATATCTCTTATAGTTTCATTATTTATGTTATAAGTCTATTTGTTTGTTTGTTTTAGCAACTAATTGCGTATAGTTATTAAATTCAACAGTATATAGATTTCAATTTTCTCAACTTTTTTTTTTTTTTGCCATATCCATTTGTACTCGGAAAAGTTCGTTTTCTTTAAATTGCTTTTAACTCAAGTATGAGCACCAATTATTACCTCAGTCACTGAAGTTGGAAGGAGGTTATGTTTTCGCCCCTGTTTGTGTTGGTTTGTGTGTGTGCGTGTGTGTGTATTTGTTTGTGAACAGCTTCCTGGCCATAATTATAATGGTAGAGTAATAAAACTCGCAGGGATTAACTGTGTTGTTATTAGCTGGAAACGATTAGATTTTAGAAGGTCAAGGTCACAGTCAAGCAAAATGTCCAATTCACGTATATATATATACATACATACATACATACATATATATATATATATATATATATATATATATATATATATATATATATATATATATATATATATATATATTTAAACCTGGTTCATATTTGAGTGTAGGAAAATCCCCGCTAATTAATACATGTTAAGGTCAAAGGTCAAGGTCGAGAAATAAGCGGCCGCGGCGGAGGTCTGCGCTCTACTGAGTGCCCTTCTACTTGATT
Organism: Palaemon carinicauda; assembly: GCF_036898095.1. Classification (NCBI taxonomy): domain Eukaryota; kingdom Metazoa; phylum Arthropoda; class Malacostraca; order Decapoda; family Palaemonidae; genus Palaemon; species Palaemon carinicauda. The sequence continues at coordinate 119,034,889 of NC_090733.1, forward strand.
AGTGTAATAAGAATTATATTAATACGTAATTACGTGATACCCGTTACGAAATAACGGTCATTTTACTTAATATTGTCATTAGTAATAATTTACTAAATATTTTGTATCAAAAGATTTTTGCTTCGATTAAATTATATTTGCAAGATGCCTGGTTGTTGATTATCGCCTTGTCTTATTATTTTTTTTAGGTTGTATATCATAGCAACACAATATTGATGTGTAAACTATGGAAACTGTTTGGTGAAAGAAGTACTCTTTTTATAGGTTATATATGAAAAATCTATTCTAGTGTTACTGTTCTTAAAATATTTTAATTGTTCATTACTTCTCGTGTAGAGTATCTTTTTCCTTATTTCCTTTCCTCATTAGGCTATTTTACCCTGTTGGAGCCCATGGGCTTATAGCAGCCTGCTTTTCCAACTAGGGTTATAGCTTGGTTATGAATAATAATAATAATAATAATTATTATTATTATTATTATTATTATAATAATAATAATGATATTAATAATAATAATAATAATAATAATAATAATAATAATAATAATAATAATAATAATAATAGTAATGATAATAATATTAATAATGATAATAATAATAATTATTATTATTATAATAATAATGATATTAATAATAATAATAATAATAATAATGATATTAATAATAATTATAATAATAATAATAATAGTAATGATAATAATATTATTAATAATGATAATAATAATAATAGTAATAATGATAATAATAATGATAATAGTAATAATAATAATAATAATAATAATAATAATAATAATAATAATAATAATAACTAGAAAAGACAGACATTTATAGTGAAAAGAAGCCGTAAACTCAACGGCCTTTGGGCAGAGAGAAAAAAGGACAAAATAATTATTTTTAAAGTATGCGAAAAAAGATCAAAGCAAAATAGCCCTAATTAACATGGGTCCTAGACTGAAGGCAGCACTAGTCGCCTCAGGCCATAATATGCTTTCTTAGGAAATGCCAAAATGCATTTTTTTTCCCCAAGTTTGATGCTTTATTTTTTTAGGGGGGGGGGGTGTTTCAGTGTTCCCAAATTCGATGCTCTTGTTTTCAGTTTTCCCAAATTTGATGCTCTTTTTTCTTTTTTCTTTTTTTTCTTTTTTAGTGTTCCCCAATTTGATGTTGTCTTTTTTTTCAGTGTTCCCAAATTTGATTTTTTTTTCCCTCCAAATTTGATGCTTTATTTTTTTTTTGGGGGGGGTTGTGTTCCCAAATTTGATGCTTTTTTTTCAGTTTTCCCAAATTTGATACCTTTTTCTTTTTTTTCAGTTTTCCCAAATTTGATGCTGTTTTTTTTTTCAGTTCCCTTTTTTCTTTTTTTTTTTTTTTAGCTAGGCTGCGATGGTTTGGTGTTCAGCGTTCCCAAATTTGATGCTGGTAATGTATTTGTGTGTTTAGAATGGTGTGCTTGATATATGTCCATTTATTTTATATAGGTGGTAAAGGGAAATATATTTGTCTTTGTGTTTAAAATAAAAACGACCAGCGTAGAAGGATCGTAATTAGTATTAGTTATTTGTTATTCAAGTTTAATTCTTCAACTATAAAGACTTAATGAGGCAACAAAATTAGAGAGAAATAGAGAGTTTAAACTGCATAAATAAAGAAGCAAACCAAATTATAAAACGAAACACTTTGGAAAAATAAAAAGAAATAAAAATTTCTCTCCATCAGCATTCCAATACCAAAGTTATTCCATGTTCTATAAATCTTCCATTTACCAGGAACTACCTGAAGGTGCCGTAGGAAACTACCCATCTGGAAGTGAGTAACAGCCAAGCGCGTATTGAAACCCGGCGCTCCTTCTTCGAACAGCAGAGAGACTCATTACTTCCCCTCTAATTTGCCCCGAGAAATCCATTGTTTAGTCTCGAGAGCGTCCGGAAAACACAAAGGCCAAAGCACTGCAAATAAGAGAGAAATGTCGAATCATTTCTATTTCCTCGTTCGGATAAAAGACAAAAGGTATGACATGACGCCTGTTGTAGGGAGATCTCGTTTCAGGAAAAGGACAATGCAATACGCAGAATTATTTGCTATCGAGTTCTGTCTGCTGTTTGTTCCTGTAAGATCAATTTTTAATTAGGTGCGTTGACAGCTCTTTGTCAACTAAAGGTGTGTGCGAGGTGAAGAGAATGTTACACTAGAAATGATTATTATTGGTGAAGATGTAAGACAAAAACTTATTACGAAAGTTTTTTTTTTTAAGTTTTAATAATTTTTCCCACATTGTCAACTATCTTTTATTACCTCCGCCAACGAAGTTGGAAGGAGGTTATGTTTTCGCCCGTTTGTGTGTTTGTTTGTGATCAGGTTTCTGGTCACAATTTTAATCCTAGAGTTATGAAACTTGCAGGAATTAACTGTTATGTAAAGAGCTGGAAATGATAAAATTTTGGAAGGTCAAGGTCACGGTCATGCCAAATGTCCAATACACGTTAATCAGCCATAAGTTTGGACATCGTTGTCACAGAGACTCAAACGTGGTTCATATTTGAGTGTATAAAAATCTACACTATTTAATACATGTTAAGGTCAAGGTTGAAAAATAAGCTTCTACGGTGGAGGTATGCACTCTACTGAGTTTCCCTATAGTTTACAATATTTTCACGAGTAAATCAGTTTGTTTACGATGTGAGCACAAAGTATCATTCAAAATTTCAAGTAAGAAAATTAGCAGGAAATAATTATTGTATGAAGTCGAGTTGTAGTATGTCTCTTAATAGTTTCTGATTCATTGCAGAAAGAAACAATCTTTAGAGCAAAGCATTTTGTAACTTCACGATCTGATTGAACACTTGTTTTCACGCTGAAAATTATTCTTTAAACAGCTCTCTACCTTTAGGTAAAACCTATGTTTCTCATTAGATTATACCATCTGACGTTATATCTGAAACATGATTTTTTTCTATACACACTGTTAGTAAAAACCGTAATTTTAATCGGAAATTTTCCGTAAAAATATACTGTTCTCAACCGTATTTCATTAAAATATAGGCAACCGTGATTTCACTTTACTTTGTTATTGTCTTTTACGGGTTGGTGGCCGTAATATCACTCCTTTACGTCAATATATCCGTTTTTAAACTGTTAAAAAATCCAGGATTAAATATTGCAAGTCATTGGCTGTTTTTTAATGCAAAATTTTAAGTGTAGAATTAGAGAAAAAAATTGTTGAACCTAGTTTAAATAGCCAGTAAGTGTCAGGAGAGAATAAGAAATCTCCTTCATCGTTGCCGCTGAGATGACAAACCTTTGTGTCTTTGATCTGGTTGGAAGACAAGCAGGTAGAAGCGTTTTTTCCCTTCTTTTATCAGGTCATCAAGCGACGGATGGGATATCTAAGGTCTCGCTAGAACGACAACTAAAATACGTTTTGTTAAAAGCAGCGAGGGCCTGTAGGGAGGGGTGAGGAGTACCGAGACAATGTGTCTGAATCGAAGTGAAGGGCGAATATTAGAAGATTACTTACCTTTGTTCGAAGGAATATGGAGGTCCATAGTTTAGGTAAGTAGTGTGCACTTGTATTTGCTTTTTTAGTGGAGCAAATGCTGTGTATATTTCCATACGGACAGATGTAGGCTTACCTTTGATTGAACTTTTAGCGCGTACCCGAATTTGAGAAACTGTAATCTTTTGTTTGACGAATAGTGTCTAATTTTGTTTTAGCAAATAATGCATATACCCTAAGTGGGGCTTAATTTGAAATCTTGGGTATGCCTTCGCACAAGTAGTCTCATTGTGAAGAGAAGAATATCTGTACAGATTTACTTAAGTAGAATATATCTTCGTATGCAAACACTTATCTATATTGAAGATGAATATACTGTACATGTGAAAAAAAAATGTGCTAAAAAGAAATTCCCTCAACAATTCCTTTAGAAAATAAGGAGATCAAAATGTACGTTGACGAAAATAATATGAATAGAGAAATGAAGCGGAAAAAATATATAAAAAAAAATCCTGGCAACACTAATTAAACTGTGTTTCCAGTGTCACAATGAAAGTCCCACGAGTGTAAGCTCAAGAAAAATTCCACGTGACAAGACCCTCTCACAGTACAGTTACCAATTCGTAATTTTCCTTTCTCAGAGAAGAACAAGGCGAGTCGAAATTTTTGAAGCAGTGGTTTTGTTGTCTTCCTTAGTTTTGCAGATGACAGAGAGGTCAAGAGAGTTTTGAAAATTTGCGTAAGTAATTGTCCTTTATAGAAATTATTATTATGGGGATCACTTCATTTTCGAACAATATCATCTCGGCAGTTATTCCATCGAAGGCTTTCCATCTCTTTAGTCTTTTAATGACAGCTTCGTCTTCAAACACACTGAATTCTTTTATGGGCACATCAAGGTCTTCCTCAGCTTCAGGTATATCAATCAAAGGCGTAGGAGGAGATGATGATGATAGAAAATCAAATTTCAAGGGTCAGCTTGTTGAAGAAGTCGAGTGGAGTGATGTCAGCGTATATATATATATATATATATATATATATATGTATATATATATATATATATATATATATATATATATATATATATATATATATATACATATATATATATATATATATATATATATATATATATATACATACATATATATATACATACATATATATATATATATATATATATATATATATATATATATATAAACGGATCTTTAAATCATCTCCAATAATCTTCTGTGGCCAGCGTAGTGATGAAATGGCCAAACCCCGGTCATGAATAATGACATACCTGAGGTCTTTGTCCTGCAATTGTCTAGAAACGGCTGCATTTGTTGTTGTTGTTGTTGAAGCTTTACATACATCCTCTCCAAATACATCGCTTTTACAAATATTTATTTACTTATCTTCCTTTACTCTGAGCCAAGAACTCAAACTGCACAATAACATCAATACTAATGATAGTAAAAGGTCATGATATATGTTCATTGCCTCTTTCCTGGAAAGAGCCTTCAGAAACTCTAAATAACGAACATAAATCGATACACTTCCTTTCACCAATAATCGCAAGAATGTTAATATTCCCCATAAAAGTTCGTGATTATGTATCGTGCAATATATTTTTTAGATGTATGAATTAGCTCTCCTCTACTCGGGCAGTAAACATATATCATCTAAAGTGATCTTCTGCTGGAGTAAAAGAAAGAGCAAGGTCTTTTAAAGGTTTAGAGGCCGCTCATGAATGACAGAGGCAAGGGACAGTGACATTGCCCTATCGAGCAGAACAATGCCCTAGAGACTGACCATATTACGTGTGATCAGCGTCAAAGCCCCCTTCTCCACCCAAGCTAGGACCAAGGGGGCCCAGGCACTGGCTACTGATGACTCAGCAGATAGACCTTTAATCTCCCCAAAACCGCCCCATCCTTAGCTCACAAGGACGATGAGGTTGCTGCGACCAAAGGAACTAACGAGTTTGAGCGGGACTCGAACCCCAGTCTGGCGTTCACCAGTCAGGGACATTACAACAGTGATTCGAACTTCGAATAGTGTCTCATATTTATAAGATAATGTTCATATTGCATAAAATTGCACGTTTACTTTAAAAGCGTTCTTCGATATATACGGAGACCGAGAAAATAGGAAAAAAAAAAAGTAGGTGCTTAGACTTTGTGGACAAATTTGCCATCCTTTGCATTCAGATCTTCCCAGAGAGTAGCATGCATCAAGTAATATTAGGTATGCAGTTCATTTTAACAGCCATGGCATCTCCTTCGCAAGGCTCAATATTGCATAGTATTCTAAAAGTTTCATTCCACCTATGACCAGATTGTGGAAGGACCTTCCTAATCAGGCAGTCGAATCGGTGGATCTTCAAAAGTTCAACCTTGCAGCAAATGTTTTTATGTTCAACAGGCTGACTTAAGTCTCTGTATAGTTCATATGACAGATTTATTTTAACGCTGTTACTGATCTCAAAATATTTCATATTAATTATTCATTACTTCTCATGTAGTTCATTTATTTCCTTATTTCCTTTCGTCACTGGGTTGTTTTTCCCTGATGAAGCCCTTGGGCTTATAGCATCCTGCTTTTCCAACTAGGGTTGTAGCTTGGCTGATAATAATAATAATAATAATAATAATAATAATAATAATAATAATAATAATAATAATAATAAAACCGGAAAAATTTACCAGTTCCGGGAGATGTAATGTCGTTCTTATCAAACAAGATTCACTACTGTTGCATGTAGGCTTCCATCTCTATCATAAGTAAATATGTGCCTAGAGATTGCAAAGGAAGCAGGGTGAAGGAAGGGAAGACGGATGGATTGACGAACTAAGAAAGTTTGTGGGTGTGGACTGGCATAGAAAGACCATAAACAGGCAGGAGTGGAAGGCCATATCTGAGGCCTTTATTATTATTATTATTATTATTATTATTATTACTTGCTAAGCTACAACCATAGTTGGAAAAGCAGGATGCTATAAGGCCAAAGGCTCCATCAGGGAAAATAGCCCACTGAGGAAAAGAAATTAGAATATTTTAAGAAGAGTATCGACATTAGAATGAATATCTTCTATATAAACTATAAAAACTTTAACTTTGTTCTGCAGTGGACTAATAATGGCTGAGGATGATGATGATGATGGCGTGTGTGTGTTTGTTTGTTTGAGTGAGTGTGTGTGTGTGTGTGTGTACAAAAGGTGTCATGATGATACATTGTGAATTGAAAACTGAGTTTGAACTATGAATCTCTCTCTTTATGCCAGAAAGAGTGGTCCTTTCTACTTGCGTCTGTAATTTTAAATCAAACAATTCACAAATTATCTTGAAGATGATATTTGCAATATTTTCAGTAATTATACACTTCTTATTTATACTCTTGCCTTTTAGGAATCTTTTACAAGATTTTAACCGTTATGGTAAATAAATAATGTCTGAACTGATGCCTAAAGCAGTTAATGTCGGACGCTTTTGCGCAACTATAATCAGTCTTTTATCTTTAATGAGACAACTCTTATCCTCTCTGGGGAACATGAGTACGCTCAGAAGTAATTAAAACTTTTAATTCTCTCTTTCTCTCTCTCTCTCTCTCTCTCTCTCTCTCTCTCTCTCTCTCTCTCTCTCTCTCTCTCTCTCTCTCTCTCTCTCTCTCTCATCATAGATATCATAGATATGTATGAAAAAATTAAGAATTTACTCTTACGACCGTACTGTCCAGAGGTAACGGATACAAAATGGAATAGAAAAGATACACCACCACTCAATGTGGTACATCCTTTATATACAAAATAGTAAACATGTTGAATAGACTTCCAGCTGATGTAGTGAACAGTACCTCGGTAAGCAAGTTCAAGAATAAGTTAGACACGATCATAAGAACTCTCTAAATGATTAAACTAAATCGCTCTACCCAAGAGCAAATGGAGTCTCCGCGGATGGACTAAGAAGTCTTTGAGACATCCAAAATCCTTGTAACTCTCTCTCTCTCTCTCTCTCTCTCTCTCTCTCTCTCTCTCTCTCTCTCTCTCTCTCTCTCTCTCTCTCCTGCATTGTATTAATTTATCTATTACAATGTTATCTTCCTAGTCATCAATAAACTTATATAATCTTTTTGACAAAGTACTTGACTTCATCCCAACAAAAAATTCACGAAAATGCTACTATGAAAATTTGTTGCACTAACTATTATACTGTATCTAGCTTAAAGTATTTTAATAAGGCTATTAAAATATAAAGTACATGCTGCGTACGAGAATGCGATTTCTTTTGCGAAGGTTCAAAATTTTGCAATTGCCTTTCTATTAACCAAGTTAAAATATGTCTCGTTTTACAGTTTATATACAACTTATCTATACTTGTGACTTATGTCAATATATTTCACTTTCATTTTTACTATTTAGTTGAGCCCTTGTGCTTACAGCAGTCTATTTTTCCAACTAAGGTTGTAGCTTGGTTAGTAATGATAATAATAATAATCAGCATTAGTGATTAATTTAATTTGTATATCCACTTATTTACTTATTTGTTTTAGCTAGAGCTTATTATATATTCTGTTCATAACTATACTCGTCCATCTCTTTGTTCTGTTGTTTTCTATTTTACTGAAAATTTTTTCAAAGATACACACACACACGTATATATATATATATATATATATATATATATATATATATATATATATACATACGTATGTATGTGTGTATCTTTGAACAAAATTCTCTGTAAAAAAGAGAATAGAACAAAGAGATGGGTGAGTATAGTTATGAACGGAATTTATAATAAGCTCTAGCTAAAACAAATAAGTAAATAAGTGGATATAAAAATCAAATTAATCATTAATGCTGTTCATTATTATTATCATTACTAACCAAGCTACAACCTTAGTTATATATATATATATATATATATATATATATATATATATATATATATATATATATATATATATAATATCACTATGAATATAGATATACAAAGGATAAAACAACAGCGAAAGGAAGACGAGCGAAAACAGAATTCAAACCTGGAGTTTGGACCAGGTATTAGCTTAAACAAATTATCACGTTGTCCTTCACTAAAGTACCTATATAAAAAACCCTTCACTATTGCACACACCTACCAAAGGTTGCCATCCTTAAAAAAAATCAAGTATAAAATCATAATATAAGTGTAAAAGGCGAAATAAAGATTAACCACAGCATCATCACCATCTCCTTCGTCCATTGATGCAAAGGGCATCGAATAGATTTCGCCAGTCGTCTCTTATCTTGAGGTTTAAATTCAATACTTTTCCATTCATCATTTCCGACTTCACGCTTCATATTCCTCAGCTATGTAGGCCTGGATCTTCCAATTACAGTTATGTCTTGTTCATAATTCCATAATTATGGCCACTTATATACCAAATGGAAACAAAATATGTATTCATTCACATAATTACTGCAATTTGATACATTATATATATATATATGTATATATATATATATATATATATATATATATATATATATATATATATATATATATATATATATATATATATAATATATATATATATATATATATATATATATATATATATATATATATATATATATATATATATATATATATATATATATATATATATATACATACTACCGCTAGAGAGTTATTGGGTCCTTCGACTGGCCAGACAGTACTACATAGGATCCCTCTCTCTGATTACGGCTCATTTTGTCTTTGCCTACATATCCACCGAATAGTCTGGCCTATTCTTTCCACATTCTCCTCTTTCCTGGTTTAGCTAAAGCACTGTAATTGTTCAGTGGCTGCATTCCACTTGGTAAGGGTAGAAGCGACTCTTTAGCTGTGGTAAGCAGCCCTTCGAGGAGAAGGACACTCCAAAATCAAACCATTGTTCTCTAGTCTTGGATAGTGCCATAGCCTCTCTACCATGGCCTTCCACTGTCTTGGATTAGAGTTCTCTTGCCTAAGGGTACACTCGGGCACGCTGCTCTATCTTATTTTTCTTCTGGTTTGTTTTGAAGTTTTTATAGTTTATATATAAAAGATCTAATTTAATGTTGTTACTGTTCTTAGAATATTGTATTTTGATTATTTATTACTTCTCTTGTATCTTATTTATTTTCTTATTTACTTTCCTCACTGGGCTATTTTTCTCTGTTGGAGCCCTTGGGCTTATAGCTTATATATATATATATATATATATATATATATATATATATATATATATATATATATATATATATATATATATATCATACGGTGCAATGAATATAATAATCAATATATAAAATCAATTATTTGAACTGTCACAAAATTAATCATCGTAGTTAAACCCTTCCTATAAATATAGCATGAATTATTCTAATTTACCATCAAATTTTAATTATGGATTGTGCAGGAACATTTATAATCAAATCACCAATAGGCCTAAGCTATTAAGAAACAATTACTTTAGATATTTTGGACCTGTTCTGATAAATGTAGGCTGTGAAGCCTACCTATGGGAACTTCGACCATGATAGTAAGAATGAATGCAATAATTCAGTATAATGTTTGCATTATTTTTCGTTAAGGTTAAGCTTGCAATAATTCAATAAATATATTAAACATTTGTAAGTTCAAAAGTTTATTGTGCTTAGAAATTGATAAGGTGGGAAATAACAATGCATTACAATAACCTATGCAGTCAAATACAGCATAGCATAGTCCTACAAGTCAACTATTCATATAATAGTTGACTTGGAGGACTAACTACGATGCAGAATGTTGAACGACTTCTAACCCAATTTGACACTAACGCTTGTTTGTTGAAACGCACGGGATATATATGCCCCGTATTTGTGCTTATATCCCGAAATTTTCACAAATTTCAGAAATAACTAAGTTGTCATATGTAATTTCATGTTTGTAGTTAATTTAATTTTTTTTATTTTTCTCCATATATGAAAAACGTTTATTTTTCTTTTCAATATAATATTTGGTGAATAAGCTTTACCATGTAATTTCACTTTTTTTCTTAACCAAATATCATATTTATATATGATTTTGTATTTTTCTTCATATATGAAAAACTATTTTTCTTTTCAATATAATCTCCGGTGAATAAGTTTTACTCATGTAATTTCACTTTTTTTCTTAACCAAATATTATATTTTATTTATATATAATTTTGTATTTTTCTCCACATATGAAAAACTTTTATTTTTCTTTTCAATATAATCTCCGGTGAATGAGCTTTACTAAAGTCGATGCTCCTTTGTCTCCGCCACGCTGCTGATGACAGTTGAGCATCGCTGTTGCATCCTGAATAGGTTTCGGGTGTCCTAAACATTCTTATTACTTATTAAAGGTCTGACAATTGTAAACAAACAAAACAAATGCGTTGGTGAACTTTGTGTGATGCAGTGATGGACCTATGACCGACAGAAAAGCAATTGCTTGCGAGTTTAACTGGTGATAACTATAGAAATATCATCAACGATGTTCTTCCTCTTTTGATAGCAATTCGCTTGGTAAGCTGCATTTATTAGTTAGATATATGTGATTGATTCTACCGGTAGGTTGTAGCCTAGCATAGGGTATCTAATTTACCAATGTCAACTAACCTTTCATGATATGCTACCAAAACCTAGGCTTTGAAGAGAAAAAGTTAAAATTAGGATCTATATGGTATCCTCAGTTAGCCCTTTGTAGTATAGTGAATCCCTCTTCCCGACCATAGTGAATTTTCCCAATGGGTTTTAGTACTGGTAACGTAGCCTATGGGCTCATATTGGTATTATTTAGTGGTGGTTTATGTATGATAGCGGCCACCTGTATGTATTATTATGGCCAACTTAAAATACGATAGTATCGGGGATTGCAAGGAGGCGTTCCCGCCACCCCCCGATTGGTAAGTAGGTTAGGTTAGGGGGGAAAGTATAAGATAGTTGATGTTCTTTTGGGGTGTATGTATGATAGCCGGTGTGACGGTCTGAACGATCCCCCAGTCTCAGAATTCTCCTTGACATTGTATAATGGTTCTTTTCCGCCATTAGCTCGCTTCGCTCGCATGAAAATAAAACATCAAACTCGTATGTACTGGCAAGCGGTAATGTTGAGCTGCGCACGCTAACATTACAGGAAAATAAAACATCAACCTCGTATGCACTGGCAAACGGTAATGTTCGCGCATGCGCAGATTATCAAGGAGAATTCTGAGACCGGGGGATCGTTCAGACCGTCACACCGGCACCTGTATGATTATGGCTAACTTAGAATACGATAGTGTAAGGGGTTCGCCGGGGGCCGTTAGCCCTCCCCCCCAGTAGGTAAGGAAACGGCTTGTAGGTTAGGGACATCTGGGAAAGGATTTATCTCTTTCCCCCGGTGAATCTTTTACTGAAAGTCCTAGACAAACTGAGATCCTTCAAGGGACGAGTAGCCTTGGTCGCACCCAACTGGCCCAAGAGCAATTGGTACCCTCTCCTGCGAGAATTGAGACTACATCCTCACCCGATACCCAATCCGGTTCTGTCTCAGATAGTACAAACACGCGTTGTGTACGCTTTCTCAAACATTCAGAGCGCCCTAACTTTATGGACTTCATGAAGTTTGCGGCCATGCATGGTGCCAATATCGATCCTCAAAACACCCTGTTCCTAGAATCAGATAAACGGGATTCCACCATCCGCCAATATGATTCTGCGGTTAAAAAGTTGGCTAAATTTTTGATAGACTCAGACGTACACTGTATAAACTTAAACCTTACAGTCACTTTCTTTAGAACTTTATTAGAATCAGGTCTGGCAGCCAATACTATCACCACTATTAAATCTGCTTTGAAAAAGATCTTCCTAGTGGGTTTTAACATAGACTTAACCGACTCTTTGTTAGCTTCAATTCCGAAAGCCTGTGCCAGACTGAAACCGGTTACTCGTCCTACCCCGGTTACCTGGTTCCTTAATGATGTACTCAAATTGGCTTCTGATACCATTAACAGTTCTTGTGATTACATTCCCCTTCTCAGGAAAACACTTTTCCTGGTGAGCTTGGCTTCCGGGGCAAGAATTTCTGAACTGGCAGCTTTGTCAAGAGACCCGGGTCATATTGAGTTCCTTCCTTCGGGAGAGGTCCTTCTTTCACCTAACAAATTCTTTTTAGCTAAGAATGAAGACCCTCAGAACAGATGGTCCTCCTGGAAAATTGTTCCCCTCACGCAAGATCCGTCTCTGTGCCCTGTTACTACTCTTAGGTCTTATTTATCCCGGACCTCCTCTAACTCCTCGGGGCCTCTATTCGTTAGAGAACAAGGCGGGTACCATTACCATTAAAGGGATCAGGCAACAAATCTTGTATTTTATTAAACAAGCTAGCCCTGACTCTTTTCCTCTTGCACATGATATCAGAGCGGTTGCTACTTCGGTGAACTTTTTTCACCACATGAATTTTACGGATCTTTCCAGGTATACAGGGTGGAAGTCACCCTCAGTGTTCAAGAAACACTACCTTAAACATTTGGAAGCCCTTAAATTTCCTACAGTAGCTGCAGGGAGCGTAGTTACCCCCAGGTAACTCATATGTTAATTCCTTGTTATTTTATCTCTCCCCCTTACCTGCCTCATTTATACCCTATTTGTATTCGTTGGTTTCGCACCTGATTACTATTATTATATTTGTAAATTTTTGACTCCTGAGTATCTGTATATATCATCACTCACGGCATTATTATACCTTACCTTTTTTGGTCAATTGTTCTACCAAGTGGATTTATGTTCCTTTTAAGATACCCTTATAGCTGTTTTTGGCACTCATCTCTGATTAAAGCAACTTGTATTTCCCTTATGTTTATGTTTTTCCTTTATTTTGCAAGTTTGGTGACATTTCTCTTGTATATATTCACTGGCCGGCACAGGTTCAAGCCCAGAAAAGGGATTTTGACGTAGGAAAAATCTATTTCTGGGCGAGGGACCTGTGCCGCCCAGTGAACCCTCCCAGCTCCTCTCCCTTGGAGTCCCCAAACTTTGGGTGCTAAGGAGTTGGGTTCTGAGCGGATGCAGAGTTGCTGGTGCCGAGTGAGGTTGAACGGCTCTCCTCTATTGGGGTCTTTGTCGTGGATGAATCTAAATAGTGCGGGACCTCTGGATTATACGCCCAATTTTATACCGACACCAATAGGTGAGCGAGCTAGTTAACCTAGCACTCCTTTACATTTTTTCTCTGGTATATTTAGCAGTAAATTACCTAAGAATAAGTGCTAATAGGAGCTTATTCACTGGGCGGCACAGGTCCCTCGCCCAGAAATAGATTTTTCCTACGTCAAAATCCCTTTATTTTCCCAATTACTAACCTTCGCAGTGGCACTAACTATATCTTCTTCAATTTTATTAATTTCTTTCATGCTCTTGTTTCAATAGGATGTTTCTGGGGGGCTCCCTGTTCGAACGTTTCAATTACCATCATTTTCAAATGTTTCAAATAAGAAGAAACTTATGATAAGTTGTTTTTTAATCGTTAATTTTGTAAAGTAACTGAACTTTGATAGTTCCCTGTATGTAAAAGGGAAAAAATTCATGTTTGGAGGTGCCACAAGAACTTTTGTATTTCAAATGACAAAGAAATGGTGCTGTTGTTTATATACCTTTTCCGACTATAAAGGCAATCTTATTTTGGTGAAATTTAAACTGTCCCCATCCTCCTCTTGTGCTTAGGTTTATATTTTTCTTGGGTAAAACTCGTGAAAACATATCACCTCTCAATACATTGCCTTCCCAAATGCATACTGTACTTACAGCGAGGTAAAAAATTACAGAGAAATAAATAAAATTATGTAGGGAATTTTTCTAAGTTCTTTGTTAATGTTCCCAGTGTCATGAAGAGTAGCTCTCATTACATTCATATGTTTGTTCCCAGCCTATTCAACTCTTATCCATCAAACACTGACAATTTTCAATATTAAACTTACCCGATAATCATGTAGCTGTCAACTCCGTTGCCCGACAGAATTCTACGGGAGGGATACGCCAGCTATCACTATACTAGAAGGGGGTGTACTCACAAGCGCCACCTGTGGCCAGGTACTACAGTACTTGTTGTTGACGCCACCTCACTTTTTCCTCTGTCGTGCTTCCGGCAAGACGTTCTTGGATACGCTTATGATTTTGGAGTATTGTTCACGGTTTGGTGAAGTATTTCTCTAAAATTTGCAGCTATTCGCTATACTGGAAACTTCTATATTAGCTTAGTTAGCTTTTGGAATTAAATTGATTAATTATGGTGACGAAGAGAGTATGAACTCTCTTTCACCTTTTAATGGCCGACCCTTCCCTTAGACGGAAGTGTTGGTGTCTAAGAGAGTATAGACTCTCTTTCTTAATTTTGCTTAACAAAAGTTATAGATTTATTTTATATCTCTCCGCCTTTTATAGGCCTCTTCGATTAACTTCCTTTTATTATAAAATTATTAAAATTAATTTTTATATTTGTTTATATTCGACCTTTCCTAATAGTAGGCGGTCTTTTCTTGTACCGAAGTTAATTAACATTGAGCCCGTCATTTCGGTTTTACCTGTTAACATATTATGCTATTTTAATGTTTTTGAAAGAATTTCTTTGATAGTCTCGTACTGTTTTCAAAGTTGAACTAACGTTTTGTTTTGTCTCTGCAGTTGTTGACGTTTCAGAACGTTCAACTTGCGCTCTATCGTTACGATAGAGAGAGAATTTTCACGGTGTCACGTTGCAGTAAGAGTAACCGTGTCTAGCGTTTTGTTCATTCTTTCTTAACTTAATGGTTTTAATTCTACAAAGGAACTTTTCATTTTGGGAAATATTTTCCTTTAACAATAATATGTTTTAACGATATATATGATTGGGCTCTTCTCTCAGGTTCTAAGTCAGAGAGAGAGAGAGAGAGAGAGAGAGAGAGAGAGAGAGAGAGAGAGAGAGAGAGATAGAGACGGAGGGAGAAAGAGGAGGATAAACGTTTCGTTCAAGCGAGTAACGTTGTTATCGTTTTTACTCTTCTCCCTAGTCTCTTTAGGGGAAGAAGGTAAACGTTTCTAGAGTTTTTTCTTGTTCTCAAGCTTTATGCGGTGAGAGAATTTAAACGTAGTTTATTTGATCTAGTGTTTAGTCTCTTTCCAGCCACTGAATTATTTATCTTTCATTAGATTTTTCTGTTACATTGTAATTCTGTTTTCGCAATTACTAACTTTTGAGAAAGGATAGAATTGCGTGTTTCAGGTACAAACCACTTAAAGTTTCGAGTTCAGTGAAATAAGTGCAAACAGAAAATCAAAAGTGATAAGTGATTAGCGCAAAGTGTCAGTGTTGTGCGTGAGGGTACTTCTGTGCGTGTCAGTCGTCCTCCCAGTCCGGGACCTCTTGCAAGCTCCCAAGCCCAGGGGAGAAGCAATGTCGAAGGGCAAAAGGGTTCGGCAGGCCTTGATCGGCGCACAGAAGTATCCTCGGTGGTTGCGGGCGTGTCTTCCAGAGACCGTCACTCCCACCTGCAGACGATTGAGCCCGTCTTTTACTCGTCCGCTGATCAATTGTCAGGGAAGAAACACTAGACTCAGGTCTCTAGACCACTCAAACGCAGAGTCCAGTCCGCGAGTGCTCAACCGGGCTGCAGTCATTGGCTCAGCTCTGACTCGCCGCAGTCATCTGTCGACTGCACTCCGCCCAAGAGGAGTAAGGTTCTGCCGCAACAGATCTCTGCTGTTAAGGCTTTGCCTCAGCAGACCTTAGTGTCTGCCGACCCCAAGTTGGCTATACTGCAGTCCATGCAGTCACAACTTTCAGTATTGATGCGTGAGTGTCGGGCTGAGAAGGTTGCGCCTCCGCCTCCGCCTGCACTCGCTCCGCCTGCGCTCGCTCCGCCTGACCGCAGTACCGCCTGCCAGGCGTACGATGTTGAGCCACGTTCTGAGTTTACTGTTCCCAGTGGTGTACAGCTCCCTCCGCCTTCCTTAAGGCAACCTCAGCATGGGATCAGGAGGCTTATACCTCTCTTCCTCCGCTTCCACTTGCTGCTCCACCATTGATGCAACACTCGGTTGAGGTACAACAACCTCTCCCATCCATGAGTCAGTCTCTCAGCTCTCGCTGCAGCGAGCTCAACCCTCCTCAAGGCAAGCTCCACAACACCTTAGCCTTGCGCCTCAGGAGCCTCAACTCGCGAGACTTTTACTACGTTCTGCGCAGCCTCTACCTCATCGCTCTCCGCTTGCTACTCCGCTTCCGCCAACCACTCAGCAAGCGCAACCCTTGAGTTCAGTCACTCATGCTATGAGTCAGCCACCTCAACGCATGCATCTGCCACTTTCCCTCAACTTGAGAAATTACAAATGACAATAATAACACCTCATTACTTTCATAACTTGCATTTGTAATCATATACATGTATGCCTACACAAACATTATGATAATGGAGGTTATTTGTCTTACTTATATAAAAATATATATGTATTCCTTGCAATATATTTTTAACAATATCGCAAAATATGGCAAATATCTTCAAAACAAAAATGAATCATGAGTTATGAATGTAAGGTAAATATTATGTTGATATTAAAACCCCATGCAAGCATGCATGAAGCACTCTAGCACTGGTCATGGAATTTCTGAGAAATGTTAAACGCCATGCAACACGCTCTGCTTACCTTACAGCATGCTCTACATACAGCATGCTCTGCATACAACATGCTCTGCATACAGCATATTCTGCATTCAGCATGCTCTGCATACAACATGCTCTACATACAGCATGCTCTGCATACAGCATGCTCTGCATACAACATGCTCTGCATACAGCATGCTCTGCATTCAGCATGCTCTGCATACAACATGCTCTGCATACAGCATGCTCTGCATTCAGCATGCTCTGCATACAACATGCTCTACATACAGCATGCTCTGCATACAGCATGCTCTGCATACAGCATGCTCTGCATACAACATGCTCTGCATACCTTACCGCATGCTTCTCAGTCATTCATCTTTGGTTGTTGCCAACTCACTAGACTGTCAAGCAGTTTCATAACGTTGCCTTCTAGTCTGCTGCTTTTGCACCATTGAAACCCTCACTGAGAGAACTTAACTTTTCTCGGATATGGTCCCTGTAGATGAGAAAGTGCTTTTCTCCCTCCTTCTGATATTCCCTTGAGGACTCTGTCATTTGGAGAGGAGCCTTTAGCTGCGTAGCCTCCTATGGACTTTTATTTAAGCATAACATGCTTCCAGGGAAGGTAATGGTTCCACTTCAGTCACTAACCCCGTCTGTTACCACACCTGCTCCCATAGACCTTGAGCTGTGTTGCAAGACATGCAGTCCAAGCTTAGTCCTTGTTAAAGGATTTTTTGTTTACGGAGTCAGTGTGTCACTGGGAAGACGTTCAACAACCAGCAGAAGTGACTTGTTGTGACGCAGTGCGGCAACCTCAGCAACCCGATAAGGAGTTGTCTGTACGACCCAGACAGTCTAGACAGCTTCGGGTTGTCACTGTACTTCCTCGCTTCCCCATGGTTGACAGTTCACAGACTGTGCAGCAGTACCATGATCTTGTGTCCGGCTCCGTCAGACGACTGGCTTTTAAGAGCTCCCACAAGTCGTCGCTGTCTGGAGATTCTCAGATGGACTATGGATCTGACCAAGGAACTGGGCCTCCTGGTCAATTTTGAGGAGTCTCAGCTCATCCCATCCCAGACCATTGTCTCCCTGGGTATGGATCTTCAGAGTCGAGCTTTTCAGGCTTTTCCGTCGGCCCCAAGGATCTTCCAAGCCCTAGAATGCATCCAGAGCATGCTGAGAAGGAACCGATGCTCAGTCAGGTAGTGGATGAGTCTAACAGGGACACTTTCATCGCTGGCCCTGTTCATCGTGTTAGGGAGAATCCACCTCCCCCCCTTCAGTATCATCTAGCTGCTCACTGGATAAAGGACATGACGCTAGAGACGGTCTCAGTTCCTGTTTCCGAAGAGAGGAGGTCTTCTCTCGCGTGGTGTAAGAACAGCTTTCTTCTCAAGGAAGTCTACCTTTGGCTGTTCAGAAACCCGACCGCCGTCTCCTCTCGGACACATCAGACACGGGCTGGGGTGCGACTTTGGACGGACAGGAATGATCGAGAACATGGAATCAGGAGCAAAGGACACTTCACATCAATTGCAGGAGTTGTTGGCGGTTCTTCTGGCCTTGATAAACTTCAAGTCCCTCCAGCTTAACAAAGTGGTGGAGGTGGACTCTGACAACACCACAGCCCTGGCTTACATCTTCAAGCAGGGAGGGACTCTTTCGTGAAGTTGTTCTAGATCGCAAGGGACCTCCTCATCTGGTCTAAAGATCGAAAGCTCACGCTGGTAACGAGGTTCATTCAGGGCGGTATGAATGTCATGGCAGATCACCTCAGCCGGAAGGGTCAGGTCATCCCCACAGAGTGGACCCTTCTCAAGAATGTTTGCAGCAGACTTTGGGCCCTGTGGGGTCAGCCAACCATAGATCTGTTCGCTACCTCGATAACCTAGAGACTCCTGTTGTATTGTTCTCCGATTCCAGACCCAGCAGCAGTTCACGTGGATGCTTTTCTGCTGGATTGGTTCCATCTCGACCTGTATGCATTCCCGCCGTTCAAGATTGTCAACAGGGTACTTCAGAAGTTCTCCTCTCGCAAAGGGACACGGCTGACGTTGGTTGGCGCCGCTCTGGCCCGCGAGAGAATGGTTCTTAGAGGTACTGCAATGGCTGGTCGACATTCCCAGGACTCTTCCTCTAGGAGTGAACCTTCTACGTCTACCTCACGTAAAGAAGGTACACCCAATCCCCCACGCTCTTCGTCTGACTGCCTTCAGACTTTCGAAAGACTCTCAAGAGCTAGGGGCTTTTCGAAGGAGGCAGCCAGAGCGATTGCCAAAGCAAGGAGAACATCCACTCTCAGAATCTATCAGTCTCAAGGGGAAGTCTTCCGTAGCTGGTACAAGACCAATGCAGTTTCCTCAACCAGTACCACTGTAACCCAGATTGCTGACTTCCTGTTACATCTAAGGAAAGTAAGATCCCTTTCAGCTCCTTCGATCAAGGGTTACAGAAGTATGTTGGCAGCGGTTTTCCGCCACAGAGGCTTGGATCTTTCCACCAACAAAGATCTACAGGACCTCCCTAGGTCTTTTGAGACCTCAAAGGAACGTCGGTTGTCCACTCCAGGCTGGAATCTAGACGTGGTCCTAAGGTTCCTTATGTCATCAAGATTTGAACCTCTCCAATCAGCCTCTTTTTAGGACCTCACATTAAAAACTCTTTTCCTCGTGTGCTTGACAACAGCTAAAAGAGTAAGTGAGATCCACGCCTTCAGCAGGATCATTGTTTTCACATCTGAAACGGCTACATGTTCCTTGCAGCTCGGTTTTTGCTAAACGAGCTTCCTTCACGTCCTTGGCCTAAGTCGTTCGAGATCCCAAGCCTGTCCAACTTGGTGGGGAATGAACTGGAGAGAGTACTTTGCCCAGTTAGAGCTCTTAGGTACTATCTAAAAAGGTCTTAACCTTTACGAGGACAATCAGAAGCCTTATAGTGTGTTATCAAGAAACCTTCTTTTCCAAGTTCTAAGAACTCAGTTTCTTACTATTCAGGCTTCTGATTAGAGAAACACATTCTCATCTGAAGGAAGAAGACCTTGCTTTGCTGAAGGTAAGGACACATGAAGTGGGAGCTGTGGCTACTTCAGTGGCCTTCAAACAGAGCCATTCTCTGCAGAGTGTTATGGATGCAACCTATTGGAGAAGCAAGTCAGTGTTCGCATCATTCTATCTCAAAGATGTCCAGTCTCTTTACGAGTACTGCTACACCCTGGGACCATTCGTAGCAACGAATGCAGTAGTAGGCGAGGGCTCAGCCACTACATTCCCATAACCTTTTAACCTTTCTCTTGAATACTTTTTATGGGTTGTACGGTCGGCTAAGAAGCCTTCCACATCCTTGTTGATTTGGCGGGTGGTCAATTCTTTCTTGAGAAGCGCCGAGGTTAAAGGTTGTGATGAGGTCCTTTAGTATGGGTTGCAGCCCTGTATACTTTAGCACCTTTGAGTTGATTCAGCCTTCCAAGAGGAACGCTGCGCTCAGTAAGGAAGACGATCTTATTAAAGGCAGAGTAACGGTTCAAGTCGACTTCCTTACCAGGTACTTATTATTTCATTGTTATTGTGGATAACTGATTATATGAAATACGGGATACTTAGCTATCCTTTAGTCTTGTACACTGGTTTTTCACCCACCCCCCTGGGTGTGAATCAGCTACATGATTATCGGGTAAGTTTAATATTGAAAAATGTTATTTTCATTAGTAAAATAAATTTTTTAATATACTTACCCGATAATCATGATTTAATTGACCCACCCTTCCTCCCCATAGAGAACCAGTGGACCGAGGAAAAAGTGAGGTGGCGTCAACAACAAGTACTGTAGTACCTGGCCACAGGTGGCGCTTGTGAGTACACCCCCTTCTAGTATAGTGATAGCTGGCGTATCCCTCCCGTAGAATTCTGTCGGGCAACGGAGTTGACAGCTACATGATTATCGGGTAAGTATATTCAAAAATTTATTTTACTAATGAAAATAACATTTTTCACTTAAATGTAAAGCAGCTCCACCCACTGAGATTGGTGATTCAATGAAAATGTTATACCTTGTCTAAATGCATTACTCTACTATTGGCTATTATACTTTGACACTTCACTTGATGATTTTTTTGTCCATGACCTGTTTACGCATGCGTTCTAATTCCTAAAGCTTCTCTCTCCTGTTTTGACCGACCTTTACTTTGAATTTGCCAATCAGAATCCAGATGTATTTTAATCACTCCTCTTAATTGGTTTTTCATGAAATTTGTTAAACAATGCACTTCAGATGTTGTTTCAAATAAAAAATTCTTTGTTCAGTCACAGTTACCCGTTTTGATAATTGTGTATATACCTGACACGAAGCCATTACACTATTTTTAACTAATGAAGAAACTGAAATTTCTACGTAATCACAGAGTATTTCTATCAGAATTAAGTATCCGAAGTTTTTTGGTCGTGTATTTTATGTACAGGTTGATATTATGGGCAGGTAAGGTAGAAAGCCCAAAACTAAGAAGAGTGCCCAGCACACTTTGTGAACGATTACATGGGTAGTTTTTTTGGATAAGTGCCATTTTTAACCCAAACCATCACCCCTGTTTTTATACCTGATTCAAATTACTGACTATCAAGATAAGATAATACAAACTAAGTCTCAGCATAAGCTAAGGATACGGCTGTCTAAAGGGATGGTTGGAAAGGATGCGACCCCCCACCCCCACCCCTTGTAGGTAAAGATACGTCTCCTATGTCAGGTTAGGTGGGGGAACTTTGATTGGAAAGGAACCCCCCCTCCCCCCTTGTAGGTAAAGAGACATCTCCTATGTCAGGTTAGGTGGTGTTCTTTTGTTTGTTTCTCTTTTAAGATTTGACCATGGCTCACACATCAACTCCTCATGTTGAGTTTCATGTAAAATAAAAAAAGTTAGTTTAATGGAGTGTTATTTTTAACAAATTTTAATCACTCCTACATTACCCTTTAATATAGAAGTGTTTATATACAAGGAAATATTTTGCAACTAATTTTAAAACTTGAAGAATTTTTTATATATATATATTACATACTGTATAAACTATTAGATTATACTGTATACAGTATTCATTATGTGGTGAGTAGTAGTTGATTGTTGAAAAATCTTAACCTTTCCAAAAAATTTTGGAAGTTGGCTTTACTAATTAAATGGAAAAGCTTTCTTTTTTGTGTGTATGTATTTAGAAATATTTGTATCATTAATAATTTACCATGAAATACTGTCGTGTTTCGATAGTTGGTTTTTACTATATCTCTTTAAAGTGGATGTCCAAGTTATGAGGAGTGATATACAGTAGATGTATTGAAAGGTTATATACTTCTTTCTTTTTCATCACTCAATTGTATTTGTTGCCGGTGATGATGTATAAACATCATTAAATTACTTTTTTTTTTTTAGCCTTAAATGACAAATTATGAATGTCAAATTTAGTAAAGAAGAATCGGCAGCATAGTTTTCCATGCGATTGTGCTTTCTTACATAAATGTCATTTTTCAATATTAAACTTAGCCAGTGATCATATAGCTGTCAGCTCTGCTGCCCGACAGAAAAACCTAAGGACAAAATACGCCAGCGATCGCTATACAGGTGGGGGTGTACATCAACAGCGCCATCTGTCGAGCAGGTACTCAAGCACTCCATGTCAACACAGAACCAATTTTCTCTCTGTCGTGCCACTGGCAAGACCTACTAAAATACGCTGTTACTAACTGGATTTGTTTTCACAACTATTTGGTGAAGTACACTATTCTAGTTTTGAGCTTTCGCTATGCAGGGGTTTTATCTTCATCTCAAAACTTGAACTCGTTTTGGATAGATTTAATTATGGTGACTAAGAGAGTATGGACTCTCTTTCACTTTTAAATGGCCGACCCTTCCCTTAGACGGAAGTGTGTTTAGGTTTTTAGTAATTTTGCTTAACACGTTATAGATCTATATATTTTATATCTCTCCGCCTTTATTAGGCCTCTTCGATTAACTTTCCATTTATTATAAACATATAAAAAGAAATTTTTATGTTTTGTTTATTTGCGACCTTTCCTGATAGTAGGCGGTCCTAACTTGGAACCGAAGTTAATCAACGTTGAGCCCGTTATATCGTATTTAGCCTTTAAAGAATTTAAAACTTTTTAAATTTAATGTTTTATGAAAGAATTTCTTTGATAGTCTTCGTACTGTTTTCAAAGATGAACTAACGTTTAGTTTTTTTAGACTACGCAGTTGTTGACGTTCAGGACGTTCAACATGCGCTCTATCGTTACGATAGAGAGAGAGTGTATCACGGTTTCACTTTGCAGTAAGAGTAAATCGATTCTGACGTTTCGTTCATTCTTTCTTAACTTAAATGGTTTAAATTCTAAATTAAAGGAACTTTTTATTTGGAAAACCTTTCAGTTTTTCCTTTAGCCATATAACATGTTTTTTTTTGACGATATATAATTGGGCTCTTCTCTCAGGTGCGAAATCAAGAGAGAAAGAGAGAGAGAGATAGAGACGGAGGGAGAGAGAGGAAAAATAAAACGTTCCGTTCAAGCGGGTAACGTTGTTCTCGTGTCACTCTCCTCCCTAGTCGCTGTACGGGGAAGAAGGTAAAACGTTTCTAGGGTTTTATTCTTGTCCCCAGGCTATGTGCGGTGAGAGATTGTAAACGTAGTTTAATTGAACTAGTGTTTAGTCTCTTTCCCAGCCACTGAATTCTTTATCTTTTTATGTTTTCTGTTTTTGCTAGTATTAATGAGCTGCATTATACGACTGTTTTCGCAATTACTACCTTTTAATGAAGGGTAGAATTGCGTGTTTCAGGTAGAAATCAGTAAAAGTTTCGATTTCAGTGAAATAAGTGCAAAACAGAAAATCGAAGTGATAAAGTGATATGCGCAAAGTGTTACAGTGTTGCGTCCGAGGGTTCGTCTGTTCGTGCCTGTCGTTCACCTAGTCCGGGACCTCTTGCAAGCTCCCAATCCCAGGGGAGAAGTAATGTCGAACGACTTATGGGTTCGTCAGGCCTTGATCAACGAACAGACGTTTTCCCTCCGTGGTTTCGGGCGTATCTACCCAAGATCGCCCCACCCACACAAAGACGAGAGAGCCCATTTACTTCTCGTCTGCGGAAGAGGTTTCTCGTAAGAAACCTTGGACCAAGGTCTCGCAGCTTATTAAGTGCAAGTCGGTCCCTTCCGCGCAAGTCCAACGGCCCAGGTGTAGCCACTGGGTCAGTTCGGACTCGCTGCAGTCTTCCGACGACTGCTCACCTCCTAAGAGAGGCAAAGCGGTACCGCAACAGGCAGTAACACCGTCTGTTGCCGCACCTGCTACTGTAGACCCTAAGTGGTCTTTGCTACAGTCTATGCAGACACAGTTAGCATCTTTTATGCAGGAGTATCGTGCGGAGTAGGTTGACGCTGCACCCGTTGGCCTACAACCAACCACGGTTGTGCGTACAGTAGACACTGACGCTACCTGCTCCCGCACTCCGCTTGTGAGAGTTCCACCTCCCATGCGCAGTGTACCCTGCCAGCCGCACGTTGACGTTCACAGACGCACGCTACCCTCCGTTGACGTTCGCGAGTTGCCACAACAACAGGAGGGTGGAGTTAAGTTGCTTTGTTTTGACACTGTGCGTCAACCTCCGCAACCCACTGTGGTTACCGCTACTCGCCCGCAGCAGACTAGTCAGTCAGGAGTAGAGGCTTTGCTTCCCCACACAGCTATGGTTGTTGCCAGCTCACAGACTGTCAAGCAGTTACATGACGTTGCCTTCTGGTCTGCTACTAATGCACCAGTGCTGTATGTCCTCACGCACCTGTTGTGGTTGACAGTTCAGTTTTTGGCAGTTCACAGACTGTCAGGCAGTTACATAACGTTGCCTTCTGGTCTGCTGCTAATGCACCAGTGAGACCCTCACTGAGATACCTAGTTTTTCTCGGACAAGGTTCCTGTAGATGAGAAAGTGCTGTTCTCCCTCCTACTGATATTCCTTTGAGGACTCTGTCATTTGGAGAGGAGCCTTAAGCTGCTTAGCCTCCTATGGACTTTAATTAAATCATGATGATTTTTTAAGGATCTTCGTCCGGATCTTGTAACTGCTGCTCCTCGTTCGCCTCACGTCAGAACTTACACTAGGCCTAGCTACTTCGAAGCCGTTGTTGTTAAGCTAGTGCTCTCTCGCTCTCCTAGAGAGCGTTACGTTGGCTAGGCAACTGGTTTTGCACCAGGAGGAGTTTCAGGGATACAGCCTTTGATTTCCCTTCTTTTAAACTGGCTTATAGAGCGAGAGTCTGATAGGACACGAGAGAAGTTCTCGGCTTGGGAGTTCATGCCTCTGCCCAGGTAGACTTCTCAATTCTGGTAGACTCGCCCTGGCGCCTAGCCAGGAGACGCTCCAGTTGTTTACAGGTCAACTTCTCAACTTTTGTCGAGCCTTTGAAGTTTTGCTGTACTATTATGCACACATAACAAGGCTTCCAGGGATGGTAAATGGTTCCGCCCCAGTCGCTAACCCCGTCTGTTGCCACACCTGCTCCCGTAGACCCTAAATGGGCTTTGCTGCAAGACATGCAGTCCAAGCTTGTGTCCTTGATAGAGGACTTAAATACGGAGAAGAACCTTCTGGCCAACAACCTTCCTACCGGTTGGTTGTGCGCCCTGTTGACGCTGAGGTATCCTACTCGCGTCTGCCAGTTGAGGTGGTTCCTCCACCGATGCGACCCAGTGTGGGTTGCCAGTCGCACGTTGACGTTAAGCGACGCTCGGAGGTGGTTGTTGACGTTCAGTGTGTCACTAGGAAGACGTTCAACAACCAGCAGAGGTGACTTGTTGTGACGCAGTGCGTCAACCTCAGCAACCCGGTAGGGTGTTGACTGCACAACCCAGACAGTCTAGACAGTTTCGGGTTGACGCTGTACTTCCTCGCGCAACCATGGTTGTTGACAGTTCACAGACTGTGCAGTAGTGCCATGATATTGCGTCCGGCTCCGTCACGCATCCACCAGTGCGACCGGATTCAGCGAGTCAGACGTTGCCCACTCCGTTGCCGTTTCCTCATCAGTTTCAGATGAGGAACCCTCTGATGAGGACGTTGCTGAACAAGACGATCAACCCCCAGCCCTGCTATCCATCCAGAAGATGCTGAAGAAGGAACGCTGCCCAGTCAGGCTGTGGATGAGTCTGGTAGGGACACTGTCATCCGTGGATCAATTTGTGTCACTAGGAAGACTACACCTCCGTCCTCTTCTATACCATCTAGCTTTTCACTGGAAAAAGGACAAGACGCTAGAAGCGGTCTCGATCCCGGTTTCCGGAAAGATAAAGTCTGGTCTGATTTGGTGAAAGGACTATATCAACCTTAGAGAGGGTCTTCCCCTGACTGTTCAGACTCCCAACCACGTTCTCTTCTCGGACGTAGGCTGGGGTGCGACATTAGACGGTAGGGAATGCTCGGGATTATGGAACTCGAGTCAAAGGACAATGCATTTCAACTGCAAGAAGCTACTGGCAGTACGTCTGACCTGGAAAAGCTTCAGGTCTCTCCTTCAAGGCAAAGTGGTGGAGGTGAACTCGGACAACACCACGTCTTTGGCGTACATCTCCAAGCAAGGAGGGACCTACTCTCTGACATGGTACGAGATCGCAAGGGACCTCCTCACCTGGTCAAAAGGTCTAGACATTTCACTAGTAACGAGGTTCATCCAAAGCAACTTGAATGTCATGGCAGATTGTCTCAGTCGGAAGGGACAAATAATTCCAACAGAATGGACCCTCCACAAGGATGTATGCAAGAGACTTTGGGCCACCTGGGGCCAGCCAACCATAGATCTCTTCGCAACCTCGATGACCAAGAGGCTCCCAATATTTTGCTCACCAATCCCGGACCCAGCAGCAGTTCATATAGATGCCTTTCTACTTGATTGGTCACATCTAGATCTATATGCATTCCCTCCGTTCAAGATTGTCAACAAGGTACTGCAGAAGTTCGCCTCTCACGAAGGGACAAGGTTGACGCTAGTTGCTTCCTTCTGGCCCGCGAGAGAATGGCTCACCGAGGTACTTCGATGGCTAGTAGACGTTCCCAGAACACTTCCCCTAAGGGTGGACCTTCTACGTCAGCCACGCGTAAAGAAGGTACACCAAGGCCTCCACGCTCTTCGTCTGACTGCCTTCAGACTATCGAAAGACTCTTGAGAGCTAGAGGCTTTTCGAAGGAGGCAACCAGAGCGATTGCTAGAGCAAGGAGAACATCCACCCTTAGAGTCTACCAATCGAAGTGGGAAATCTTCCGAAACTGGTGCAAGTCAGTATCCGTATCCTCAACCAGTACCTCTGTAACTCAAATAGCTGACTTTCTCTTATATCTGAGGAAAGAACGATCTCTTTCAGCTCCCACTATCAAGGGTTACAGAAGCATGTTGACTTCAGTCTTCCGTCACAGAGGCTTAGATCTTTCCAACAATAAAGATCTACAGGACCTCCTTAAGTCTTTTGAGACCACGAAGGAGCGTCGTTTGGTTACACCTGGTTGGAATTTAGACGTGGTACTAAGATTCCTTATGTCAGACAGGTTCGAACCGCTACAATCAGCCTCCCTGAAAGATCTCACCTTTAAGACTCTTTTCCTGATATGCTTAGCCACAGCTAAAAGAGTCAGTGAGATTCATGCCTTCTGCAAGAACATCGGATTCTCATCCGAAACGGCTACATGTTCTACAACTTGGTTTTCTAGCCAAACACGAGCTGCCTTCTCGGCCTTGACCAATATCGTTCGATATTCCAAACTTATCGTATGGTTGGAAATGAACTAGAAAGAGTCTTATGTCCTGTAAGAGCTCTTAAGTTCTATTTAAAAACCTTTACGAGGCCCGTCTGAAGCTTTATGGTGTTCAGTTAAGAATCCATCTTTGCCTATGTCAAAGAATGCTTTATCCTATTTTATCAGACTGTTAATACGAGAAGCTCATTCCCATCTGAATGAGGAAGACCAAGCTTTGCTGAAGGTAAGGACACACGAAGTTAGACCTGTCGCAACTTCCGTGGCCTTTAAACAAAATAGATCTCTGCAAAGTATATTCGACGCAACCTATTGGAAAAGCAAATCAGTGTTCGCGTCTTTTTATCTTAAGAATGTCCAGTCTCTTTACGAGAACTGCTACACTCTGGGACCATTCGTAGCAACGAGTGCAGTAGTGGGTGAGGGCTCAACCACTACAATTCCCTAATTCCATAACCTTTTTTAATCTTTCTCTTGAAATGTTTTATTATTGTTTTTGGGTTGTCCGGAAGGCTAAGAAGCCTTTCGCATCCTACTTGATTTGGCGGGTGGTCAAAGTCATTTCTTGAGAAGCGCCTAGATTAGAGGTTTTGATGAGGTCGTTTAGTATGGGTTGCAACCCTTCATACTTCAGCTCCTAGGAGTCGCTCAGCATCCTATGAGGATCGCGAGGCTCAGTAAGGAAGACGTACTTAAAAAGGCAGAGTAATTGTTCAAGTCGACTTCCTTACCAGGTACTTATTAATTTTATGTTTGTTATTTTGAATAACTGCTAAAATGAAATACAAAATACTTAGCTCTTAATGTTAACATATTATGCTGGTCTCTACCCACCCCCCTGGGTGTGAATCAGCTATATGATCACCGGCTAAGTTTAATATTGAAAAATGTTATTTTCATTAGTAAAATAAATTTTTGAATATACTTACCCGGTGATCATAAATTAAAGGACCCTCCCTTCCTCCCCAATAGAGACCCAGTGGGCAGAGGAGAAAATTGGTTCTGTGTTGACATGGAGTACTTGAGTACCTGCTCGACAGATGGCGCTGTTGATATACACTCCCACCTGTATAGCGATCGCTGGCGTATTTTGTCCTTAGGTTTTTCTGTCGGGCAGCAGAGCTGACAGCTATATGATCACCGGGTAAGTATATTCAAAAATTTATTTTACTAATGAAAATAACATTTTAATGTCATTGTTTAATTTTGTACTTGAAATACAAATGAAGGGAATTTATTCAATTTATCCGCTTATACCTAACGTTTTTTTTTCTTCATTAATAATGTAATTTTTTTTTTTTTTTTTTTTTTTTTTTTAATATACAGGTAACACCTTAAATTTGAAGATTGTTGTTCAAGACATCTTATGTATTTCATATAAAGACCAATTATCCGGCATCATGACAACAACAGAACAGAGTGCTGTCAACAAGTCATGGGAGCTCTCTTTATACGAGCTCCACCGTACCCCTCAAGAAGCCATTACAGACAACACAGAAATTGCTGTTTCACCTCGTTCTCTACACTCCGAACTTATGTGCCCTATTTGCCTTGATATGTTGAAAAACACAATGACCACAAAGGAATGTCTCCATCGATTTTGCCAGGTCAGCTTCTTTTGAAATTTTTACCATTTTTACCCATCTCTGTTGTGATTGACATCACTGATGTACATGAAAATTGTTGGTTGAACTAAATAAGTAAGGAAATAATTACACTTCGTTCCTACGTAAATATAAACCAACGTCCTTTATGTAGGAAACAGTCCTCAGCAGACGAGCTAGATAGTTATTAAAATAGTTGACGACGTAGTTAAATACAGGTGGGAGCAATGGCAATGAGCTCCGCTCCCTTACCTTTCTAAGTCTCTTCACTTGAATTTTCAGCCACAACAAGTATGGACATACTGATGCACTCTTAAGCAGACATTTCACTTTCTTTAGTAAGTGAATACTAGCTGTTAACTTAGTGATTTTGTGAAGCAAGAACTTGTTGGAGGATAGACTTTACACATAGGTTTTTATTAAGCTGGCTGTAAATCCACACATACTGTGCTTTTGCATAGGGCATGATTGTTCTCGATCATCCCTATGTGCTGAGAGTAGAATGTGGTCTCCTTTGCGGTGACAGACGTATGCTTTGTTTTGGAGGAAGAAGCTTTCCTTCTTCCCTCCGCTTATCGGGTGCTTCTGCTTTCACTGTCCCAGTGCTTGTTCCCCTGGCTCTTTTTCAAGGGAGTGTGGAGCCCTGGAATCGCTCATTGAAATAGATAATGAACAGTTATGCAGCGTGCTTGTTAAACCCCAGTTCCCCCTTTCAGTTGGTTCTCTTTTCACTTTTGATACTTCGACCCAGGATTTAGATGGGTGGTTTGAGGAGAGAAGACATATAAAAGGACTCAGGCTTGTTTGACTTTGAAAAATACAAATTACATTTGAAATTTGATACTGTATTGGTTCCTACGTGACATACAAACCCTCGTTCTTAAATTAGGGCAGCTTGGAGGGTTGGAAGTCCCCTTAGAATCAAACTAGACGATTCTGCAACTTTTGAAAGTATTCAACATTTGATCTGTGGAGATGTGATTGATTGATTTAAAGTTTTCTGGCATCCTGACATGTATGTGGAGATGTGAAGCGAAGACATTAACACCCCCTAATTCTATATCATACGGATGATAAACTGAAAGTACCTTGGGCTTACAATTATTTGTATCATACTAGATAAAAGAAACCCTTCCCAAATGGAGATGTAATTAAGATTCAAACATCAGCCATATGAGTACAGTAGTGGGTGGGTATTGGATTCGCCATCCCCCAGCTCGTATGGGGGATGGGGAGATATACTGTGCTTCTCTAGTTACAAAGAATGGTGCTCTGAAGTGTAACTTACCAGCATCTGATCTTACCATCATGTAACACTTTTACCTCTGACCCAGACTTTATGTTAAAACAATACCATAGATGTGATGTAATCTGTCCTATGACAGAGATAGATTTGCTGCATGACAAACAAATCCTTTCACCACGTCAGGTCCAAGCATAAAGGTGTAAAGGGTCTGGTTGGTACATTCTCGCAGGCTAAAGGCCCTAAAGGTGGTCCACCTCTTCCAGACTCCTACCTATAAAACTTGGCTCACTGATAGGTTTCTTTTAAATGTGAGAGTTTGGGCAATAATTCTTACTTCCTAAGCTCTGATCCTGGCTGGCTCCTCGACTCTCGTCAGCTGAAGAGTAAGCTCTCAAGATCGCCTCACACAGCCATAAAGAGATCGTGTTTCACGATACCTGTTTCTTGGATCTGCGAATGCTAACGAAAAGTCTCCTACACTCGGGCCTGAGGTCTCAGGTCCTCTTCAGATAGCACCGCAGAGCCTTCACAGGACACAAGCATCTCATCTTCATCACCACCTGACGCATGTAGGACTCGAACCTGCCAGATTCTGAGTCTTGGCCATGATATTTATTCATGTGAGGCATGAGGAGAGTCAAAATGAGAAACACAAACATTTCTGCAAACAAAACAGGCTTCATCTTAATGTCTACAGTATTCTGATGGCATTGAATTACCCTCTACTTGTGGCAATGATTTATTTCATTAACCATACCATAATATTCACTAGCTCTTCATCTATGAACAGTTAAAAAAGTCACATTCATTGGCATCGGGCTGTTGACTAAAATAGCAGAAAATTCCAGCTTCAGAGACAAAATCACACGGTCTGAATACAGACAGTCTTCAACCAACGAACACAATGGGGGCCGAGATACCATTCGCAGCATGAATTGTTTGTAAATCGTTACGTACAAGTACCCTTGAGTTAAATTTTGGCCTAGGGTATGCATAGCCTAACTTAATGCCTAAAATTTTTAGTAGTCAATACATAGTCTCCTTTCATATACAGTAAATTCAATATCAGGTTATTGCAAATGATGTTTGACATTATCATCTTACATTACTGTATATAGAGTAATACTGTAAAGTTTGTTGTTATCAAAAGATACTACCGTAGTGTTTACACTACGTTTTGAATAACTGTAGAGGTTATTTTATAGTTTCGTTTCTGACTTCTGTGCTAAAAACTTACTGTATTTATCTACTTCATGAATGTTTTGGTAGTTTTGAATAAAATGCAGATGATTATTGTATTTGCTAGTGTTTTGGACTGAAGGTGGTAGCAGCCATTTTTACTGTTTTGGTTCATCACGACCAGCGGAATAGACCGATCAGCTGACCTGAGGCACAACACTCTCTCTCTCTCTCTCTCTCTCTCTCTCTCTCTCTCTCTCAGTAGAGTAGAAAATAAAATGCCGTATTGTAGCTTATATTTTTAAACCAATTCTGATGCCATAGTGTATAATACTGAGATATTAGTTGGAAATTAGTACTGTGATGTATACATTACAACACAGTAAATAAATTTTATTTAGAATATGAAACAGTTTACTTTAATGTACATATGAAAAGGCTATTTATCACCATGAAACATTGAGCATCTCTCTCTCTCTCTCTCTCTCTCTCTCTCTCTCTCTCTCTCTCTCTCTCTCTCTCTCTCTCTCTCTCCGTGTCAGATGAAGGGAGACAAGTTAGCCGGCACCAGGGATAATTCGGCGTCATCGGATAACTCGTCGTTTTATAAATCTCGCCAATTGTTGACCGATTTACTTGATGTGCATGCGCAGTATTTGCCATTTTTCACTTGATAATGGCTATTTTAATTTCCATTGAAATGGATTGCTCTTTCTTTAAGCTACTACCATCACCACTAATCTTGCACTTTAGTGCACTGCCATGAAGTGCTGCCACTAGCAATCTGCTTATCAATCTTAGAAAATTAGACAAGAATACGTTGGAGGTAGTACACAGATAAACCTATGTCGATCACAATAGCAAACACAGTGGATTTTGAATAAAGCAGGTCGGTAACTGCTCGGCCTGGGTGGCAGTGGCGGCATCGAAAACCAGTCCGGAGTAGTGCTAATTTCAAAATAACCCATGCAGTTAACAAACATATTTTCAACTTACTGTAATTTGCATTCATAAATCTAAAAGTTCGCAAATCGGATGTTTGTACCTTAAGGACTGTCTTTAAACCCTGACCATCCTTAACATTCAGATCTTCCCGGACAGTTCCATCCTGTTCGTAATACTAGGCATGCAGTTAATTCTAATAGTCAGGCCTTCTCCATCATGAGGCTTAATACTACACAGTACTCTAGAAGTTTTATTCCAGCTGTGACCAAATTGTGAAATGATCTTCCTAATCAGGTAGTAGAATCAGTAGAACTTCAAAAGTTCAAAACTAGGCATGCAGTTAATTCTAATAGTCAGGCCTTCTCCATCATGAGGCTTAATACTACACAGTACTCTAGAAGTTTTATTCCAGCTGTGACCAAATTGTGAAATGATCTTCCTAATCAGGTAGTAGAATCAGTAGAACTTCAAAAGTTCAAACTTGCAGCAAATATTCTAATGTTGAACAGGCTGACTTTTATAGTTTATATATGAAGTATCTGTTTAAATGTTTTTGAAATATTTTTTGTTCCGTAACCGAAATACAAACCACGCTATTTACAAAGGGTATTACTTTTAGCGCAGCTGAAATGACGAGCCAATAGTTTTTAACGAGGGTTAATTACCCCCGCGCTAGTTAGCGGGGGGTGGGGAAGGGTAGCTTGCTACCCCTCCCCCCTCCACACACCGGTGACTTGCTCCACTTCACTTTTGGCTCGGCGGTGATCAGACGTGTCTGTTCATCGCCTTCGTGACAGCCTTTAATTTTCTTCTTTTTCTTTTCAGCTTGTGTGATTGGTTGGAAGTTGACCTTCAGTTATTTTCTTTTATTTAATATGCGTACATGCCCTGGAGTTGCCGGCCGTCCTTGTGGGACTTTCATGTCGGACGTGATTACGGATCCTCACACCCTCTGCCCTCAATGTCGGGGCCGACGGTGCGACCAGGATAACATGTGCCGTGAGTGCAGGGAGTGGTCTGCCTCCCAGTGGGAGAGGTTTGGCCGTCGGCGTAAGAAGAAGTCCAAGAGAGATCGTTCTCCTCCGGCGTTAGCCTTGAAGGAGGAAGGTTCTCGGGACTCTTCTTCCGCCGCCCAAACCTCCTCCGAAGCTCCCCCTCGTCCGCCTCCTAAGGAGAGTCGTCCGAGTGGGAGCGCAGGCCCTTGTTCTGTTTCCCTACCTTCGGTGGGGGGAGAGGGCGTCGCCTCCCATAGCGAGGCGGTTCCCCCTCCTCCTCCGGGGGAGGTTATTGATAATAATGCCTTATCCAGTGATGATCTTTTACAGATTTGGTCGTCCCTGGGGCTTAAGGGCTTGCCCTCCAGGGTCGCTCTTATTGACCTTATCTCGTTGGGGGCCGCTGTTAAACAGTCGCCGGTGGTAGCGGAGGTAGACCCTCTGTCTATTGTCGACGTCGTGGTGACAGAGGCCTCCGACGTCGCTGGGCCTTCCGACGCAGGTGCTGTTGCTGGTGATGGTGCTCTAGGCTCTCCTCCTCCTTCCGTGCATCCTTCGAAGGGGGAAGTGAGTCCTTCGGTCTCGACTGCTGCCCAGCTTCCTTCTGAGGGAAGTGTTTTGACGGAGACTCCCCTTCGGAGGACCGATGGTCCCGACAATCTCCCCCGAGGCCGCCTCCGCCGTAAGGCTCACCGCCCTCTACGCCACAAGGGCCTCCCTTCCCCTTACAGGGGGACTAAGAGGCGCCTTTTTGGGTCTTCGTCCTCCGGGGGGGACTCTCCTCGTCAGCCTCAACCGACTGCTCCGCCCTCCTTGAACCTCTCTGCAGACCGCTCACCATCTCCTGCCGGATCGTCGCCTTCTGGAGAACTCGTCACCCGACGGGCAACGGTCCCTTCGGGG
The DNA here is from genome assembly GCF_036898095.1 of Palaemon carinicauda. Taxonomy (NCBI): domain Eukaryota; kingdom Metazoa; phylum Arthropoda; class Malacostraca; order Decapoda; family Palaemonidae; genus Palaemon; species Palaemon carinicauda. Next base: position 119,069,652 of record NC_090733.1, read on the forward strand.
CTAAGGGATTCTTCCCTTACGCGAGCAGGGCTAGCGCACAAGCGCTCTCCTGCTTGCCAGCGATCTCCTACTCGCCAAGACTCTCCTGCTCGCCGGCGCTCACCTGCTCGTCGGCTCTCTCCTGATGTTCGCCCCCCTCGCCAGCGCTCTCCTGCTCGTCAGCTCTCTTCCGAGCGTCAGCGCTCATTTGAGGACCATCGCCCTGCGGTCTCTGACCACCCTTTAGTTCCTGCTGAACTCCCTGCTCACCATCCACCTGGTCCTGTGGCTACGCAACATCGTGCTGCGCGTGTGTCAGAAACACATGTTCGCCAACGCGCCAGCGATCTTCCCGTTCCTGCTCGTGAACGCGCCGCACCACCTGTCCTCTCACAGGACACGCGTCGACCTTCTGCTCGCCAGCGATCACCAGCTCGCCAGCGATCACCTACACATGCTGCTCGCCATCGCACGACCCTGCATGATCGCCCGCTTACGCATGCTGCTCCTCATCGCACTACCATGAACGATCGCCCTCCTGCGGATGCTGATCACCATCGCACCCTTTCACGCGATCATTCACCTGCGCATGCTGCTCGCCATCGCACAACCCTGCACGATCGCCCGCTTACGCATGCTGCTCCTCATCGCACAACCCTGAACGATCGCCCTCCTGCGGATGCTGATCACCATCGCACCCTTTCACGCGATCATTCACCTGCGCATGCTGCTCGCCATCGCACAACCCTGCACGATCGCCCGCTTACGCATGCTGCTCCTCATCGCACAACCCGGAACGATCGCCCTCCTGCGGATGCTGATCACCATCGCACCCTTTCACGCGATCATTCACCTGCGCATGCTGCTCGCCATCGCACAACCCTGCACGATCGCCCGCTTACGCATGCTGCTCCTCAACGCACAACCCTGAACGACCGCCCTCTTGCGGATGCTGATCACCATCGCACCCTATCACGCGATCATTCACCTACACATGCTGCTCACCATCGCTTACCTTCACGCGGTCATTATCGCCAGCGATCTTCTTCACCTACGCGGCAGCACGATCCCTCGCCGTCGCGCCATCGCTTGCGTTCGTCGCCTCGGACACGTGCTCATTTACCCTCACGCCCACTCGCCCGCGCGACCGCTCACCTGCGCGCCTTTGCGCGACCGTCGCCTGCGCGCCCGCGCGACCGCTCGCCTGTGCGCCCTCGCGTGACCATTCGCCTTTACGCGACCGTTCGCCCTCGCGCGACCATAGTTCGCGGCGAATTCCCCAGCCGGTGGTAGCAGCAGGGACGCGTGCTCCTAGACGGCACTCGGGATCACCTCCATCCAAGCACAGGTTGGTATTGCAGGACGAAGACAGGTCAGTACAGCATTCTTCCCCACCTTCTTTTCAGGCACGTACCGTCGTGTCCACTCCAAAGGATCGCCCGATCCCTTTCACCTTAGCGAGGATTTCGGACTCTGTGTCCTTTGAGCAGCAGACTTGGTTTGGTCCGCTGGCACGGGCGTTAGTGAGGGTTATGAAACCAGCACTCGCCGGCCAGGGTAACAAACCAGCGGCTGCCTCTCCTACGCTGAAGAGAAAGAGAGGAGTGGACTTCGTGGTGACTTCCCCCGGGGCGAAGTTGGTTCCCAAGAGGTCGGTCTCGAGGGTCCCCTCTCCTGCACGAGTACTCTCTCCTTCTCCCGTGGACGAGGCCTTTCCGTCCTCAGGTGAGTCCAGTGGGGCGGTGGTCTTCCCCTCGGCACCAGGGGGGGAGACTTCGCTTCAGGCAGGAGAATCGTCTCGTGAGGAAGGGGCCCCTCGAACCTCGTTGTTGGGATCCTGTATCCCTCCCAGGAGGGAACCCAAGGATTCCAAGACCATCCCTAAATCCTCTGCAAGGATTCGTCAGGAACCCACGACTACCCAGGGGAATGTCCACGTATCACCCCAGGAAGAGATTCCTGGGGCAGGAGACTTAGCTGCCAGCCCGCAGGGAGGAGAACAGCAAGAGTCCGAACATGCCTTCTGGCAGGTCCTAAGCCTGATAAGGCAACTTAACAGTCTTACGGATCCAGTCATCCCCCCCCGTGAAGGCAAAGACACGATTCTGGATGAAGTGTTTGACGTTCGGAAGGCCCCTAAGACCAGTGCAGCTCTGCCCTGGTCTCGGGGGCTGAAGAGTGCCAGAGCTAGGGCCAATGCTCAGCTCGCACTTCTTGGCTCCTCCAGTCGTTCCACTGCCGGGAACAAACTCATCCCTCCTCCTCGCCTTCAGCAGAGGAGGTATTTCGAGATCCTGGGTGAGCACAACCTCGCTCTTCCTCTCCATCACTCTGTGGAGGAGCTGGCGAAGGGAGTTCCCTTGGAGAAACTTTCTGCCCGGCAGGTGTCGTTCTCGGCGGCAGAGATCCTTAACCACGAGAAGGTCGCTAAGTGTGCCATGCAGGCCACTTCGTGGCTGGACTTCTGGTTAGGATCTCTGGGCATCCTATTGCGATCGGAGGACTTGTCCAAGGAGACCAATAGGAAGGCCCTAGAGACCTTCTTGCTCTCGGGCACCCGCTCCATCGAGTTTTTGGCACACCAGGTTACCACCCTGTGGGCCAACTCGGTGTTGAAGCGTCGCGATGCTGTGTCCGAGAGATTCCATCCGAAGGTCCCCGCCGTAGATGTGTGTAGGCTCCGACATGCCTCCCTCCAGGGGGAGAGCCTGTTTGAGCCTCAAGACTTGGAGCGAACGGCTGAGAGGTGAAGGAAATCCAGCACGGACTCCCTCCTCCACAGGGCCCTTACAACTCGGTCCTATAAGCCTCCAGCCCCGCCACAACAGCAGCAACAGCCTCGTAAGGCTCCCAAACAGGCACCGGCAGCTAAGAAAGTGGTGTCTAAGCCCCAGCCCTTTCCAGCCAAGGTCAAGAGGGGCGGTAAGTCCTCCAGGGGAGGCAAGACTTCTAGGGGTGGCGGCCGCGGCCGCAAGCCCTAGGGGTGGCAGTCCCCCTGCGTGTCCACCTGTGGGGGGATGCCTTCAGCGTTGCGTCCGCAGGTGGCAACATCACGGGGCCGATGCTTGGACGGTCTCAGTGATCGGCCAAGGTTATCGCGTCCCGTTCACGTCATCTCAACCTCCCCTGACAGCGAATCCAGTGTCGTTGAGCTCCCATGCCATGGGATCGGCAAAGGGGCTGGCCCTTCAGGCCGAAGTCAAGACCATGTTCGAGAAGGGTGCTCTCCAGGAGGTCGTGGACGGCTCTCCAGGCTTCTTCAGTCGACTCTTTCTTGTAAAGAAGGCTACTGGAGGCTGGAGACCCGTCATCGATCTCTCAGCTCTGAACAGGTTTGTCAAACAAACCCGGTTCAGCATGGAGACAGCAGACACGGTCAGACTTGCGGTGAGACCACAAGACTTCATGTGTACACTGGATCTAAAGGATGCGTACTTCCAGATCCCAATCCATCCGTCTTCCAGGAAGTACCTGAGATTCTGCCTAGACATCAAGATCTACCAGTTCAAGGTGCTGTGTTTCGGTCTCTCCACAGCTCCTCAGGTGTTCACCAGAGTGTTCACCCTGATTTCGACTTGGGCGCACAGGAACGGCATTCGTCTCCTTCGTTACCTAGACGATTGGCTGATCCTAGCAGACTCGGAGTCGACCCTTCTTCGACACCGAGACAGGCTTCTAGATCTTTGCCATGATCTGGGGATCGTGGTAAACCTCGAGAAGTCCTCTCTGCAGCCGTCCCAACGACTGGTTTATCTAGGCATGCTAATAGACACCAATCTCCACAAAGCCTTTCCATCAGACGACCGGATAGCAAGGCTGAGGAGGGTGGCGGAACCTTTCCTCAGGCGAAAAGAACTCCCCGCCCAATCGTGGTTGCGTCTCTTAGGCCACCTATCCTCCCTGGCCCGTCTGGTTCCAAACAGCCGCCTCAGGATGAGATCCCTTCAATGGCGGCTCAAGTCCCGGTGGAATCAAGGATCCGATTCCCCGGACATTCTGATCCCAATGGGGTCTCTGGAACAGACGGACTTGCGGTGGTGGCTGGCCGACGAGACCCTGCGAAAGGGAGTGAGTCTTCTCGTCCTCCCCCCGGAATTGACTCTGTTTTCGGACGCGTCAAAAGAAGGGTGGGGGGCGCACGTTCTGAACCAGAGGGTCTCAGGCCTTTGGTCAGAATCAGAAAAGTGCCTACACATCAACCTGCTAGAATTGAAGGCCGTCTTTCTGGCCCTTCAACAGTTCCAACGGTTCCTGGCGGGTCACTCCGTGGTGGTGATGAGCGACAACACCACGGTAGTGGCTTATATCAACAAGCAGGGAGGCACTTTTTCGCAACAGCTATCCCATCTTGCATTAGAGACTCTGAGGTGGACCGAAACCCACTCGATAACACTATCAGCTCGCTTCATTCCTGGCAAGAGGAATGTGCTCGCCGACAGTCTGAGCAGGGCTTCGCAAATAGTGAGTTCCGAGTGGTCTTTGGATCCTCAGATAGCCAACAAAGTCCTGACTTTGTGGGGTTCCCCGACGGTGGACTTGTTCGCGACAGCCTTGAACTTCAAGCTGCCCCTGTACTGCTCACCAGTCCCGGACCCCAAGGCACTCTGGCAAGATGCTTTCCAGCAACGGTGGGACAACATCGACGTGTACGCCTTCCCACCATTCTGTCTGATGAGAAGGGTGCTCAACAGGACCAGACTATCGGTCAACTGTTCCATGACTCTAGTAGCTCCGCTATGGCATCACGCGGAATGGTTTCCGGACCTTCTGCAACTCCTGACGGAACTCCCAAGGGAGCTTCCTCCATGACACGAGCTTCTCAGACAACCCCACTCCGGTGTCCCTCACAGGGCCGTAGCCTCGCTTCGGCTTCACGCCTGGAGACTATCCAGCGTCTCCTCGCGGAGAGAGGCTTTTCGCAACAGGTTGCGGAGAGAATGTCTCGGCACCTGCGAAGGTCCTCTGAGGGAGTCTACCAAGCGAAGTGGAGAGTCTTTTGTGGTTGGTGTCGTGGAAGGGGTATCTCTCCACTCGATGCCACTATTCCAGCAATAGCGGACTTCCTTGTGTATCTGCGAGAAGAAATGCGCCTTTCTGTCTCGGCAGTGAAAGGCTATCGCTCAGCCTTAAGCTTGGCCTTCAGATTGAAGGGCGTGGATATTTCTTCATCGCTAGAACTCTCTTTACTCATACGTAGCTATGAGCTTATCTGCCCCCAGTCGGAAGTGAGACCCCCTCCTTGGAACGTGGTTCGAGTCCTCGGGTCTCTCAAGAGACCTCCCTTCGAGCCATTACGCCAGGCCTCCGATCGCCACCTGTCTTGGAAGACGGCTTTCCTACTCGCCTTGGCCTCGGCCAAGCGAGTTAGTGAACTTCATGGTCTCTCGTACGACATCGCCCATTCAAGGGGATGGGGGGAGGTAACGTTCAGGTTCGTCCCTGAGTTTGTGGCCAAGACTCAGAATCCTGGAGTGCCGGATCCTCGGTTCGACTCTTTCAGGATCGCGAGTCTCCGTTCTGTAACAAACGACCCAGACCAGCTGCTACTATGCCCAGTGAGGTGTCTGAGGTACTACTTGAAGAGAACGGCTGCAGTCCGTCCTCATGTGCGAGCTTTGTTTGTGAGCACAGGCAGGACAAAGAGGAGGGTCACCAGGAACACCATCTCTGCTTGGATTCGAAGGGTTATCCACCATGCCCTGAATCCTGACCCTCCTCCGTCACGTCGCCCTCGGGCCCACGATGTCAGGGGTATTGCTACATCCCTGGCCTTCAAGAGAAACTTCTCTGTGACGCAGGTACTTCAAGCTGGGGTCTGGAAGCGTCAAACGACCTTCACAGCCCACTACCTGCAAGACGTGACCCACAGGAGCCTCGATACGTTCTCTATCGGCCCTGTGGTGGCTGCTCAACAGCTGGTCTAACCTCAGGCTCCTTTTTGGACAAGTAGCAGTAGGTTGAGGGCGTTGTTACCCGGTCTTAGTCTGTGTGAATGAAAGAGTATGTCTGACCCTTACTTCTTTCTTCATTCTCCCCTCTCTTGGGGAAGCAGCATCCTGGTCCTCGCATAGCTGACCTCGACCTCTGCAGGTAACCCATGCTTCTTTGTGCTCCTAGTATTAAGCTTAATACTGTTGCGTCTCCCATACCCTGACGAGGTGGTATGGGGAACGTCCTATCCTAGAATTCCTATCTGAAGGTCTCAAGGTCAACTTCATAGGACGAGTCACACTCTCCTCCTCACACTACTTATGTAGGCCACTTGTTCCTAGCGATGCTAGGAACCTGTGAGGTACAGGGGCTCCCTTTCTCTAGTGCTGCTCACTGAGGGATCGAGCCCCCGGGCAAGCCGAAGTCAGTAAGGCTGGGGACTTTCCACCCTTCCTAAGGGGTAAGTCACCCTTTGTAAATAGCGTGGTTTGTATTTCGGTTACGGAACAAATGACAAATTCGAAGATAATTTGTATTTTTCCTAACCATACAAACCTTAGCTATTTACACATATGTGCCCGCCATCCCTGACCCCCAAGTCAAGTCCTACCTCTAAGTGAAGTGAAGCAAGTCACCGGTGTGTGGAGGGGGGAGGGGTAGCAAGCTACCCTTCCCCACCCCCCGCTAACTAGCGCGGGGGTAATTAACCTTCGTTAAAAACTATTGGCTCGTCATTTCAGCTGCGCTAAAAGTAATACCCTTTGTAAATAGCTAAGGTTTGTATGGTTAGGAAAAATACAAATTATCTTCGAATTTGTCATGTTTTAATTGTTCATTACTTGTATCAATTATTTATTTCCTTATTTCCTTTCCTCACTGGGCTATTTTTTTCTGTTGGAGCCCTTGGGCTAATAGCATCTTTTTCCAACTTGGGTTGTAGCTTAGCCAGTAATAATAATAATAGCAGTATGAGTATGATACCTCGCTGGTTTCGTCCTCTAGAGAGGACATATATAGGGGTTGAGAGAAATTTTAGTTTTTTATTTGAAGATTGAGAAGCATACACTTTGTAAATTAGCTATGTGACTTGGGGGTAAGTATTGAAATAATATATTTTATTAAAGTATTAAATTAATTTTTATTTTTGTGGTTAGTGTATTTATTTAGATTTTTTCACTTAATCTTTTACTAAAGGGTTTTTAGTATATTCAATAAATTTTCATCGTGAACTTGACCCCTTTTTTAATGTCTGGTAAGTGATAATAATATGGTAGTTGTATTGATGATGATAATTAATTATAATGAAGATTTGTTCCAACACAAATACTTACCTCGAACTACTTTCTTAGGAGTTACCTGTAATCTCCTCTCTATCGACCAGGGTTTTGTGTAGTATACCCTATACCCGTTTTCTATGGAGGGCTAACCCGGGAGTGAGAGAACGTGCCTCGAGGGTAGCCTTTGAGCTAGGTCGAGGTCCTCTTGGGTCCCGTGAGTCAGTAAGTTCTCTGGTCGCGACGTGATACCATACTCTCACGTCGCTCTTGTCTCTCTCGACCCTTTGTGTCCGCCTCGTGTGTCCCGCGTGGTATCTTTGTGCTTATCCCTTGTGTTCTTGCGTGTTCGCTATCCTTCCTTGTGCTTCCCAAGTGTATCCCTTTGATTCCCTTCGTTCCTGTGCACTGTGGTTGTGTGCTATGGAGCGGATCCGCCGTTGTCCTGGGCCTAGAGCCGGAAAGTCGTGTGGAGCGTTCCTCTCCAAGCCCGAAGTAGACCCTCACTCCCTTTGCTCTTCCTGTAGGGGCAGGATGTGCTCGCCATCGGATACGTGCATTGAGTGTGTTAGTTGGAGTGAGATACAGTGGGTGCGTTACGGCACTAAGAAGAAGAAGTCGTCGAAACGTTCGCCCAGGAAATCTAGCATCTCTTCGCCGCTACCGTCACCCAGTGGACGGTCCGACGGGGCTTCTGTCTCGACTTCCCCTACCCAGAGTAGGGGACGAGGTAAGTCCGTTGCGGGGAAAGAGCCGAGGGTTCTTCCCCAGGAGTCTAATGTGTGTGAAGTGGGGGTTGCTGGGACTTCTCAGGCTAGTGGGGGGCCTGGTAGTGCTGTGTCGGGGGGTTCTGGAGACTCTGCCCTTGTGCTTGAGGGGCACGTTTCCTCCGACAACCCTTGTGGTGTAGTAATGTTGTGCCTGTTTCTTCGCCTGCTTCGTGGGCCTGTGTTTCAGGTTCTTCGGCAGCTGGCGACGCCCAGGGTAAGTTAGACTCCACGGTAAGTGAGTCCTTCGGGTGGAAGCTCCCTAAAACGCCAGGTAGGTCCCTGATGCGGATGGAAGAGGGCCTGGATACCTGGTTCCCTAGTGTAGGGTGTCAACCCTCTTTTCCAGCTCCTCTGACGGCGGTTCCAGAAACCTTCCTACAACCCTCTACCTCTGGTACGCAGCAAGTCGCGAAGCCCTCCGTAGCCCCCACTTCTGCCCGTCGTGCGGGTGGTACAGTTTCGTCGGGCTCTTCGGATGGTGGGGCTTCGTTCTCTTCAGAAGAAGAAACCAGGAGGAGACATTGGCGCCGGAGGGAGCGGTCCAGGAGCAGGCGTTCCCGCTCAAGATCCCGTTCGAGGTTCAGCAGGAGACGGTCCCGCTCTCCACGGAGGAAATACAGGAGGAGTAGGTCCCCCGATGGTGATTGGGTCTTCGTTCCCCGTAAGTCTGAATTGCAGCGTTCCCCGGACCGGCAATCCAGGGATTTCTCGCCATGAAAGCCATCCTCCAGACGAAGATATGACCCTCGCAGGGAGAAATGCGAGAAGGCCGCTTCAGGCAGGCGTAAGGCCGCGAAGCTTCCGGTTCACCCCGCCCAGCGGGGGGAACCGTGCTTCCTTACGGGCAGCCTGGCCGAATCAGCACAGCTGGTTCGGCCCTCGGACTTTAAGGAACGGTTCCCTCCGTCGGGTCAGCCCACGGGATCCGCGTCCTCGTCCCCCAGAGAGAATACACGAACGGTAGAACTCGCCGGCACGGCGATGCCAGTTCTGACCCCCGAACCTGGTGCGGAGGTTTCCGCCGGGGAAGACCGGTACCACCGTAGGGGAGTGCCTGTTGTTCCAAAACCGAAGCGCCCGGTGGGAGTGCCCGGTGACCCGGCTCCTCGGGATCAGGCCGAAGGTTCTACTGACGGTAGAGAAGGTTCCCCGACCGAGGACTCGGCCTATCAGAAGGATATAGGCCTGATTCGAAGCCATCATACAATTGAAGAACCGGTTACAACCGATGAGGACTACTGGAGGTCCAGCCTGACCCGCTTGATGCAGACACCCGTCCAACAGAAAACCCCCCTGGCCCTACCTGTGGCCCGAGATCTCGTCCTGGGACGGGCTCATGTCGATAGAGTTGTGGCAGGCAATGCCGAAGCTCCCAAAACGCAGAGCTCTTTGAAGTTGCTCCAAGGGCTCAAGACAGAGTAGGGTTTATGTGCCAGAAGTACAACGACCGGGAGCCTGCAAGGTGGAGCTTGCCCTCGACGTTCTGGGACAGGCTGCCACGGAGGACAGAGCCTCTTCAGCCCCGATTTGTTTTTCGCAGTCGGAGGCTACGATGATGGAGGAGATGTCGAAAGACTTAGTTCACGTCTCCTCTTGGTTGGACTAGTGGGCTTCCACACTGGTAGGTGTTCAAGCCACATATGACTTGACGGACCCGGAACAGCAAAGCCTCCTGAGGGAGCTTATCATCTCCGGGGGCAAGACCCTGAAGTTCCTCACGTATCAGTCCCTTGCCCTGTCAGCGAATTGGGTTCTTCGCAAAAGGGACACTATTCTGGCGAAGCTTTCCCGGAAGGTCCCAGACAGGGAGGCGAGGGCCATGAGGAGCCTTCCTGTGTGGGGTGACTCCTTGTTCCCCTTGAAAGAGCTAGAGGAGATCATGGAAAAGGTGGCTAAAAGAAAAGAAGTGAACGCTCCCAGGCCTCAACAGGTAAGGAGGCCCCCCTACAAGAGGTCAGCCTCAGACGGTCCCTCTACTTCTCAGGCCCCGCCTAACCTGACGAGGAGAGAAGCCCCTTCTTCCTCGTGGGCTTCAGCGCCTCAGCCCCCCCGTAGAGGAGCTCCAGCAGCGTCGGCCTCGTTTAGAACAGGGTATTCTGCCTCCAGGAGAGGCCGTTCAGGCCGCTCCTCCAGGAGGAGGTAGAGTGGGAGGCCCCCTGCTCCTGCCTAAGCCTCAGGTTGGGGGATGCCTCAGATTACATTGGCAAGCATGGAAGGCTCACGGAGCAGAGCCCTGGACAGTATCCGTACTGAAGGAGGGGTACAGGCTGCCGTTCTTGACGGAACCCCCGCCTTTAATTCCGGCCAGCCTGTCGGAGTGGCTGGCACCCAAGGACCCGTTGAAGAGGGCGGCTCTTCAAGAAGAGGTGTCCACGATGTTGGAAAAGGTTGCCATGGAGGAGATCCTGCACCCAGGGCCAGGTTTCTACAGCCGCCTGTTCCTGGTAGAAAAGGCGACGGTGGAGACCGGTGATAGACCTGTCAGCTCTCAACAAGTTTGTGCGAAAGACAGATTTCAAAATGGACACTCCGAAGTCAGTCTTGCTGTCCTTGAGGGAGAAAGACTACATGATAACCATAGACCTCAAGGACGCATACCTCCAAATCCCGGTTCATCCCTCAAGTCGGAAGTTTCTCCGGGTGAAATGGGGTACCCAGATCCTGCAATTCAAGACCCTCTGCTTCGGGTTGTCGACAGCTCCCCAGGTATTCACGAGAGTCTTCACGACAGTCTCGGTGTGGGCTCACGAGCGGGGCATTCGCCTCATCCGGTACCTGGACGACTGGTTGCTTCTTTCCTCCTCGGAGGACGTTTTGAAGGAGCCGGGTATAAAACTTCTCCAGTTTTGCAAGGGTCTGGGTATCATGATCAACCCAGAAAAATCGAACCTATCTCCCTCCACCAGAATGACCTATTTGGGGATGACACTGGATTCCCTACTAGTGAAAGCTTTTCCGTCAGAGGAGCGGGTAAGCAATCTTATGAAGATCCTTCTTCCTTTCCTGTCGGGGCAACCCAGGAGGGCGAAGGACTGGCAAAGGCTAATAGGTCATCTGGTGTCATTGAAGAAACTGGTTCCCCAGGGGAGACTCAGACTCAAGGCCGTCCAATGGAACCTGAAGAACTTCTGGAACCAACTGGACTCGCCCCAGAAATTAATTCCAGTCCTGCCAAACACAATACCCTCCCTGGAATGGTGGCATTGCCGGTCGAACTCGCTCAAGGGGATGCCCTTCGCGACCAAACCTCCCGAGTTGCTCCTATTCACAGACGCCTCCAACCAGGGATGGGGAGCCCATCTCCTCAACGGGACGGCGAGAGGAACCTGGATGGACGGGGAGAAAGGCCTACATATCAATGTCCTAGAGTTGAAGGCAGTCCAGAAAGCTTGCCTGCACTTCATCGATCTACTAAGGTGAAACACTGTGGCGTTGATGTGCGACAACGTCACAGTGGTAGCGTACATAAAGAAGCAGGGAGGCTTAAAATCAAGGGAGTTGTGCGATCTCGCCCTAGAGATCCTAGATTGAGCGGAAGCGAACCAGATAGTGTTATTGGCAAGGTTCATCCCTGGGAAAAAGAACGTCCTAGCCGACGGTCTCAGCAGGATGGTTCAGATAGTAGGAACAGAATGGTCCCTCCTCCCAGAAGTAGCCAGGCTCATCATTCAACGGTGGGGTTCCCCGGTGATGGACCTCTTTGCAACCAAGCTGAACGCACAACTCCCTGTGTATTGTTCTCCTGTCCCAGACCCAAAGGCAGCCTTGGAGGATGCCTTTCAGCACAAGTGGGACAACCTAGACGTGTACGCTTTTCCCCCCTTCACGTTGATCAGGCAAGTGCTCAACAGAGTAAGGGCTGCCCGGAACTTAAGGATGACTTTGGTAGCGCCCTGGTGGCCGGAGAGAGAGTGGTTCGCAGACCTAAAAGACCTGACGAGCCATCCTCCGTGGCCACTCCCCGACAGGTCAGATCTTCTACAACAGCCACACTTTCTCAGGTTCCACGACAACCCACAGTCTCTACGCCTTCACGCCTGGAGACTATCGAGCGACTCCTGAAGAAGGAAGGATATTCGTCAGGAACGGCTAAGAGGATGTCGCGATACCTGAGAAGGTCGTCGGCAGTGGTCTACCAAGCGAAGTGGGCCTCTTTCACGAAGTGGTGCGCTTCGAAGCGCATAAAACCCCTCAAAGCCTCGGTCCGAGATATCGCAGACTTTCTAGTATATCTCAGGGACGAGATAGGGATGTCAATCCCAGCTATAAAAGGAGTACGAGCAGCCTTGGGTCAAGTCTTCCTTCTGAAGGGCATCGACCTGGGCTCCTCTAGACACATCTCTATGCTTGTCAGGAGTTTTGAACAGTCCTGCCCCCCTCAAACTGTTAGGGTGCCTCAGTGGGACTTAGCTAGGGTCCTGAAGATGTTAAGTAGCCCCCCGTTCGAACCAATGAAGGATATTGTAGACAGGGATCTCACTCTCAAGACAGTCTTTTTGTTGGCCTTGGCCTCTGCGAAAAGGGTAGGTGAGATCCATGGGCTGTCTTATGACGTCTCTCATTCGAAGGGGTGGAAAGAGATCTCTTTCAAGTTCGTCCCTTCGTTCGTGGCGAAAACCCAGAACCCAGCAGTCTGGGATCCTAAATTCGAGGGGTTCTCTCTGCCAGCTATTCCTAGGACTGGGAATCCTGAGGATTTGAGATTATGCCCTGTCCGTGCCATTAGAAAATACCTTTAGAGGACTACATATCTCCGGCTAGGCATCAAGAGCCTTTTCGTCTCCACAGGTGTTACAAAGAAGCAGGTATCGAAGAATACCATATCCTTTTGGTTGAGACAAGTTATTGCCAGGGCCTACAAGGAGGGACTAGCCTTGCCAGGTACTCCCAAGCCCCATGACATCAGAGGTCTGAATACTTCCTTAGCCTTTGAGAAGAACATGGCAGTGGGCCAGATCCTTCGAGCGGGCACCTGGTCGAACCAGTCGACCTTTACTGCCCATTACCTCAAGGATTACTCAAGAAGGTCCTTAGACGGGTTCTCCATTGGGACAGTCATCTCCGCGCTCCAAGTGATTTAACGGTGAAGCCCCAGGTACAATCGTGGATAGCAAAACCAGGAGACACGGGTTCGTTCCTTTTCACCCTAATCCCCGTTTCCTATCCCTATCGGAGATAACCACACTTATGTAACCATTGAAGAACACGTCTCTGCAACTTTGTTACTGGACTCAGCATCAGAAGAATTTTTCAAAGGGTGAGTACTTAGACACTAACGTGAGCTCTTTGTGTAGTTTACCCTACCGTCCGTTTTCCCAGTTTTTGTTTTTTTTAGAACCTAGTTCATATCTAGGCTTCTTGGCGTCCGCTTGCTGGGTCTGAAGGTCAGGAAGTCACTCCCACCTCCTAAAGTGTAAGTCTCCTAAGAAAGTAGTTCGAGGTAAGTATTTGTGTTGGAACAAATCAAAAATTTTAAGTAATTTTTATTTTTCCTAACATACTTACCGAGAACTACTTTCGGGTAATGGCCCTCCTTACCTTCCCCGAGTGCCTTTCTGCCCTTGCAGGAACTTTTTGCAACATCCGAGGAACTTACTGACTCACGGGACCCAAGCGGACCTCGACCTAGCTCAAAGGCTACCCTGGGGGCACGTTCTCTCACTCCCGGGTTAGCCCTCCATAGAAAACGGGTATAGGGTATACTACACAAAACTCTGGTCGGTAGAGAGGAGATTACAGGTAACTCCCAAGAAAGTAGTTCTCGGTAAGTATGTTAGGAAAAATAAAATTTTAAATATTAAACTTAGCCGGTGAATATATAATAGCTGACGTCTCCGACGGCTCGACAGAATTCAAAAACTCGCGAGCGATCGCCATGAAGGTAGCGGGTGTGCCCACCAGCGCCAACTATCGGCCAGATACCGCATACTGTATACATGTAAACAGCTCCAGTTCTTCTCTGTCGGTTCCATCGACAAGTCGATTCCACTCGCTATTATGACCTCGAGTTTTCTACCGAATTGGTGAAGTACTTGGTTTTGGTTTTATTGCTTTCGCCGTGTTGGATTATTCAATACTATCCTCAAAAGAAATGCTTTTGAAAGGAGAGTAAAAGTGTTTTGCCCTTGCTTTTATCCATAGAGTAAAAATGGCCAACCCTTCCCTTAGTGTACGGAAGTGTGTTTTAGGCTTTTAGCAATTATCTTATCACTTTATAAATTGTTGTTGTTAATTATAGATTTTCCTCTATATATTTTATATCTCACCCGCCTTTATTAGGCCTCTTCGATTAGCTTTCCATTTATAATAAACATCAAGATAAATTTTAATGATTTGTTTATATGCGGCCTTACCTATTCCTCCCCTAATCCGAGAGTAGGCGGTCCTAACTTGGAAACCGAAGTTAAACAACGTTGAGCCCTTTCAACTTTTATTTTCGTTAAGTTTAAATCATTTGCTCTGTAACAGTTATTAAATGAATATTTTTTAGTAGATATTTTATGAAAGATTTTCTTTGAATAGTCTTCGTGCTGTTTCAAAGATGAACTAACGTTTGGTTTATTTATGCTACGCAGTTTGCGCTCTATCGTTACGATAGAGAAAGAGAGAATCACGGTTTTAAATATTTAACTTAGCCGGTGAATATATAATAGCTGCTACTCAGCGGCTCGACAGAAAACACACTCAAAAACTCGCAAGCGATCGCTATGAAGGTTGCGGGTGTGCCCACCAGCGCCACTATCGGCCAGATACCACTCTTGCATGTAAACAAACCCTTCAATTCTTCTCTGTCGACGTTGACGACAAGACGTATCATTACTCGCTTTAGAACCTGGAGTTTTCTCAACATATTTGGTGAAGTACTTCATTTTGGTTTGAGCTTTCACAGTACAGGTGTTTTATCTTCAACTTAAATCTTGAACTCGTTTTTGGATAGATTTAATTTTTGATGACTTTGGATTGTTTTTTTTTTACTTTCCTTGACTTTTAAATGGCCGACCCTTCCCTTAGTACGGAAGTGTGTTTAGGCTTTTAGCAATTATCTTATCACGTTATAAATTAATTATAGATTTTCCTCTATATATTTTATATCTCACCCGCCTTTATTAGGCCTCTTCGATTAGCTTTCCATTTATAATAAACATCACGATAAATTTTAATGATTTGTTTATATGCGACCTTTCCTGAGAGTAGGCGGTCCTAACTTGGAAACCGAAGTTAAACAACGTTGAGCCCTTTCAATCGTAAATAACTTTTACAGAGCTAATGATTTAAAACTTATTAAATGAATATTTTTTAGTAGATATTTTATCAAAGATTTTCTTTGAATAGTCTTCGTACTGTTTCAAAGATGAACTAACGTTTAGTTTATTTATGCTACGCAGTTTGCGCTCTATCGTTACGATAGAGAGAGAGAGTATCACGGTTTCACTTTGCAGAAAGAGTAAATCGATTCTGACGTTTTGTTCATTCTTCTTTCAAAGCTTAAATGTTTTAAATTCTATTTTAAAGGAACTTTTTAATTGAAAAACCTTTCAGTTTTTTCCTTTGGTCAAATAACCTGTTTTTTTGACGAAACGTAAGTGGGCTCTTCTCTTCGGTGCGAAATCAAGAGAGAGAGAGAGATAGAGACGAAGGGAGAGAGAGGAGAGAGAACATTCCGATCTTTATCTCGTCCCAAGCGAGTAACGTTGTTCTCGAGTTACTCTCGTCCCTAGTCTCTGTACGGGGAGAAAGGATAAAACGTTTTTAGTTTTTTATTCTCGTCCCAAGGCACTGTTCGGTGAGAGATTGAAAACGTAGTTTTGAATGAACTAGTGTTTAGTCTCTTCCCCAGCCACTGATCTTTTTATCTTAAAATATGTTTACTTTTTTTTTGCTGGTATTAATGTGCTTACATTATACGACTGATTTTGCAATTATAACCTTTTGATGAGGGTAGAATTGCGTGCTTCAGGTAGAAATCAGTTTTATTCATACCTAATGTGAATTGTTAAAAAATTCGATTTCAGTGAAATAAGTGCAAAACAGAAAATCGTAGTGATAAAGTGATATTGCGCAAAGTGTTATCAGTGTTGCGACCGAGGGTTCGTCTGTTCGTGCCTGTCGTTCGCCTAGTCCGGGACCTCTTGCAAGCTCCCAAGCCCAGGGGAGAAGTAATGTCGTACGACTTATGGGTTCGAGAGGCCTTGATCAGCGAACAAACGTTCCCTCTATGGTATCAGGCTTATCTCACCAAGATCACTCCTACCATAAGGCGAGAGAGACGATTTTCTCCTCGTCATCCGAAGGCTTTTCGCATAAGAAACCGTGGAACAAGGTTTCGAGGCCCTTTAAGCGAAAGTCAGTCCTTTCAGGACAGGTCCAGCGTCCTGGTTTTAACTATTAGGACAGCTCTGACCCTATGCAGTCATTGGAAGACTGCTCGCCGCCTAAACAAAAGCGTAACACAGACTCCGAGAGTCTTTTTGTAGGCAAGGTTTTGCAGTCACAGACGTTACCCTCGTCTCTTACCGCAACCATTCCCGTTGATCTAAATGGGTTGTACGGCAAGACATGCAGAATAAGCTTGCCTCCCTTATGGAAGACTATTCTGCCGATAAGTCCGTTGAGCCTAGCCGTTTATCTCATCGAGATCCTGGCCTTCAGCCACCCAAACGTTCCTTTGTGCGTCCTGTTGACGTTGGCGTAGCCAAGTCACGTCAGTCAGGTTGTTTAGAACCACACTCGATGCGGTCTCGTGTGGATTTTCAGCCGCATTTGGACGTTAGGCCACTTGCTGATGCTCCTGTTGACGTTCAGGACGTTCGCCAACCATCGGAGTTGACTTGTTTTGACGCTGAGCGTCAACCTCCGCATTCTAGAGTTGTTTTGACTGCTCAGACTAGGCGGTCAAAGCAGTCTCGAGTGGACGCTGTGCGTCCTCACGCACCTGTTGTTGTTGACAGTTCACAGACTGTCAAGCAGTTACATGACGTTGCGTCCTGGTCCGCTACTAATGCACCAGTGCGTGTGGACTCTGCTTGTAAAGCATTGCCACCACGGTAGGTCTCTCCCTTGCTTGAGACTCGGCTATTGTCGGACAAGGTTCCTTCAGATGAGGAAGTTGCTGTTCCCCCTCCTACTGATATTCCCTTGAGGACTCTGTCAGACGGAGAGGAGCCTAAAGCTGCTTAGCCCTCTATGGACTTTAAATAAATCATACTGATTTTTAAGGATCTTTGTCCGGATATTTTTGTAACTGCTGCTCCTCGTTCGCCTAAACGTCAGAGTTTACACTAGGCCTATCTACTTCGAAGCCGTTGTTTTATAAGCTAGTGCTCTCTCGCTCTTCTAAGAGAGCTTTACGTTTGCTAAGCGACTGGTTTATCACCAGGAGGAGTTTGGGGGAGACAGCCTTTGCTTTCCCTACTTTTAAGCTGGCTTATAGAGCGAGAGTCTGATATGACACTCATAGACTCTCCCTGGCGCCTGGCCATGAGACGCTCCAAGATTTTATGGTCGACTTCAGAGCTAGACCATCTCCTGTTAGGAGTCTTTTTTCGAGCGTTTGAAGTTTTGCTTACAATTATGTCATGCATAAACAAGGCTTTCAGGGATGGCTCCAATGATCTGACAGCCACGTTCTCTGCAGGAACAAGTTCCTCAGGGATGGCTCCAATGATCTGGCAGCCATGTTCACTGCAGGAGTACGTAAGAGGCAAGTGCGCTCAATGTGTTCATTGTCAAGACAAACTTCACGATGAAGTCTACCAGGCTGTCTTGACAGCATTAATGGAAGGCATACTTCCACATTCCTATACACCCGGATTCCCAATCGTTTCTGAGGTTTGTTTACAGGAATGTGGGGTACCAGTTTCGAGCCCTGTGCTTTGGCCTCAGTCCTGCTCCTCTCGTGTTTACAAGGCTCATGAGGAATGTGGCAAAATCCCTCCATCTATCGGGGATCCGAGCCTCCCTGTACTTGGACGACTGGCTTCTCAGAGCATCGTCCAGTCTTCGCTGTCTGCAGGATCTGCATTGGACGTTGAGTCTGGCCAGGGAGTTGGGACTTTTGGTCAACCTAAAAGTCCCTACTGATCCCATCCCAGATTATTCTATATTTGGGGATGGAGATTCGCAGTCCAGTTTTTTTTTTTCGGGCTTTTCCGTCTGCCACCGATTAGAACAAGCCCTGCTCGAAGTCCAACTAATGCTGAAAAGATAACGTTTGTTCAGTCAGGAGTTGGAACAGTCTCGTAGGGACTCTCTCATCCCTGGAGCAGTTTGTCTCACTAGGGAGACTACACCTTCTGCCTCTCCGGTTCCATCTAGCCTCTCACTAGAACTAGGACAAGACGTTAGAGACGGTATCATTCCCAGTCTCCGAACCGGTGAAGGCATGCCTGAAATGGTGGGACAGCAATATCAGTCTGAGAGAGGGACTATCCCTAGCAGTCAAGAACCCAAACCACGCGTTGTTCTCAGACGCGTCGGATTTGGGTTGGGGTGCGACCCTGGACGGTCGGGAATGCTCGGGTCTGTGGACCTCAAGTCAGAAGAGCATGCACATCAACGGCAAGGAGCTATTAGCAGTCCACTTGGCCTTGATGTTATTAGAAAGCTTCTTCGAAACTAAGTGGTAGAGGTCAACTCAGACAACACCACAGGTTTGGCGTACATCTCCAAGCAAGGAGGCACACACTCCTTCACGCTGCTCGAGATCGCAAGGGACCTTCTCTTATGGTCAAGAATTCGAGGCATCTCCCTATTGACGAGATTCATCCAGGGGGACTTGAACGTCTTGGCAGACTGTCTCAGTCGGAGGGGTCAGGTGATACCCACGGAATGGACCCTCCACAAGGACGTGGGCAAGAGTCTTTGGGCTACTTGGGGTCAACCCACCATAGACCTCTTTGCCTCCTCGTTGACCAAAAGGTTACCAATCTATTGCTCTCCAGTCCTAGATACAGAAGCAATCTACATAGACGCGTTTCTACTGGATTGGTCTCTTCTGGACTTATATGCATTCCCACCATTCAAGATAGTCAACAAGGTACTGCAGAAGTTCGCCTCTCACGAAGGGACAAGGTTGACGTTGGTTGCTACCCTCTGGCCCGCGAGAGAGTGGTTCACCGAGGTACTTCAATGGCTGGTAGACTTTCCAAGAAATCTTCCTCTAATGGTAGATCTGTTACGTCAGCCCCACGTAAAGAATGTCCATCTAAGCCTCCCCGCTCTTTGTCTGACTTCCTTCAGACTATCGAAAGACTCTCAAGAGCTAGAGGCTTTTCGAAGGAGGCAGCCAGTGCGATTGCAAGAGCTAGGAGAGCTTCTACCATTAGAGTATACCAGTCGAAGTGGGAAGTCTTTCGAGACTGGTGCAAGTCAGCATCTGTGTCCTCGTCCAGTACCTCTGTAGCCCAAATCGCAGATTTTCTTTTACATCTGAGAAAGGTTCGCTCCCTTTCAGCTCCCACGATTAAGGGCTACAGGAGCATGTTGGCTTCGGTCTTTCGACATAGAGGCTTAGATCTTTCCAACAATAAAGATCTCCAAGATCTCCTTAAGTCTTTCGAGACCTCTAAGGAACGTCGTTTGGCAACTCCTGGATGGAACTTAGACGTGGTCCTAAGGTTCCTCATGTCAGACAGGTTTGAGCCATTACATTCAGCCTCCCTGAAGGATCTCACCCTCAAGACACTTTTCTTAGTGTGCTTGGCTTCGGCTAAAAGGGTCAGTGAACTTCATGCCTTCAGTAAGAACATCGGCTTTTCTACAGAAAAAAGCCGCTTGTTCACTTCAACTTGGTTTCCTGGCCAAAAATGAACTGCCTTCTCGTCCTTGGCCTAAATCTTTTGATATTCCTTGCTTATCAGAGATAGTAGGCAACGAACTGGAAAGAGTATTATGTCCTGTTAGAGCTCTTAAGTTCTATTTAGCTCGTACTAAGTCATTACAAGGTAAATCTGAGGCATTATGGTGCTCAGTTAAGAAACCATCATTGCCTATGTCAAAGAATGCTTTGTCATATTTTATCAGATTTTTTAATACGAGAAGCTCATTCTCACTTGAATGAGAAAGACCGATGTTTGCTTAAGGTTAAGACGCACGGAGTTAGATCTATAGCAACCTCCGTGGCCTTCAAGCAAAATAAATCTCTGCAAAGTATTATGGACGCGACTTTTTGGAGAAGCAAGTCAGTGTTCGCGTCATTTTACTTAAAAGATGTCCAGACTCTTTACGAGGACTGCTACACACTGGGTCCATTCGTTGCAGCGAGTGCAGTAGTGGGTGAGGGTTCTACCACTACATTACCCTAATTCCAATATCCTTTTTAATCTGTCTCTTGAAATGTTTTTTAATATTGTTTTTTGGGATGTACGGAAGGCTAAGAAGCCTTTCGCATCCTTGTTGATTTGGCGGGTGGTCAAAGTCATTTCTTGAGAGCGCCCAGATTAGGGTTTGATGAGGTCCTGTTGTATGGGTTGCAGCCCTTGATACTTCAGCTCCTGGGAGTCTTTCAGCATCCTAAGAGGATCGCTGGGCTTCGTGAGGAAGACAGACTTATAAGGCAGAGTAATCGTCTAAGTCAACTTCCTTACCAGGTACCTATATATTTTGATTTTGTTATATTGATAACTGTCAAAAACTCTTAGCTTATACGCTGTAAACTTAATTAACTCTGTCTCTACCCACCGCCTTGGGTGTGAATCAGCTATTATATATTCACCGGCTAAGTTAAATATTTAAAAATGATATTTTAATTATAAAATAAATTTTTGAATATACTTACCCGGTGAATATATAAATTAAAGGCCCCCCCTTCCTCCCCGATAGAGACGCAGGGGGACGAGAAGAATTGAAGAGTTTGTTTACATGCAAGAGTGGTATCTGGCCGATAGTGGCGGTGGTGGGCACACCCGCAACCTTCATAGCGATCGCTCGCGAGTTTTTGAGTGTGTTTTCTGTCGAGCCGCTGAGTAGCAGCTATTATATATTCACCGGGTAAGTATATTCAAAAATTTATTTTATAATTAAAATATCATTTTCACTTTGCAGAAAGAGTAAATCGATTCTGACGTTTTGTTCATTCTTCTTTCAAACTGAAATGTTTTAAATACTAATTTAAAGGAACTTGTTAATTTTCAATTTCTTAGTCCTTTCAGTTTTTTCCTTTGGTCAAATAACCTGTTTATTGACGAAGGGTAAGTGGGCTTTTCTCTTTTGTGTGAAATCAAGAGAGAGAGAGAGAGAGAGAGGAAGAGAGAACGTTCCGATCTTTATTCTCGTCCCAAGCGAGTAACGTTGTTCTCGAGTCAGTTTTTTACTCTCGTCCCAAGTCTCTGTACGGGGAGAAAGGATAAAACGTTTTCAGTTTTTATTCTCGTCCCAAGGCACTGTACGGTGAGAGATTGAAAACGTAGTTTTTAATGAACTAGTGTTTAGTCTCCTCCCCAGTCACTGATCCTTTTAACTTTATTTATTTCCGTTTTATTCGATATATATGTTTACTGTTTTTTTGCTTGTATTAATGTGCTTACATTATACGACTTATTTCGCAATTATAACCTTTTGATGTAGGGGAGAATTGCGTGCTTCAGGTAGAAATCAGTTTTTATTCATGCCTAATGTGAAATTATTGAAAAATTCGATTTCAGTGAAGTAAGTGCAAAAACAGAAAATTGTAGTGATAAAGTGATAATTGCGCAAAGTGTTATCAGTGTTGCGACAGAGGGTTCGTCTGTTCGTGCCTGTCGTTCGCCTAGTCCAAGACCTCTTGCTAGCTCCCATGCCCCAGGGAGAAGTAATGTCGTAGGACTTATGGGTTCGAGAGGCTTTAACCAACGAACAGACGTTCCCTCTACGGTTTCAGGCGTGTCTCGTCAAGACCGCCCCTACCATAAGACGAGCGAGACGGTTTTCTCCTCGTCATCGGAAGGCTTATCGCGTATGAAACCGTGGAGCAAGGTTTCGAGACCCTTAAAGCGAAAGTCAGTCCCTTCAGGACAGGTCCAGCGTCCTGGTTGTAGCCATTGGGACAGCTCTGACCCTGTGCAGTCATCGGAAGACTGCTCGACGCCTAAACAGAAGCGTAACACAGGCTCCGAGAGTCTTAGTGTAGGCAAGGTTTTGCAGTCACAGACGTTACCCTCGTCTCTTACCGCACCCATTCCCGTTGATCCTAAATGGGTTGTACTGCAAGACATGCAGAATAAGCTTGCCTCTCTTATGGAGGACTATTCTGCTGAGCAGGTTCACGATGATCCTCGCCGCTTAGCTGATCGAGATCCTGGCCGTCAGCCGCCCAAACGAGCCTTTGCTCGTCCTGTTGACGTTGACGTTACAAAGTCACGTCAGTCACGTTTTGTAGAGTCTCACTCGATGCAGTCCCGTGTTGACTTTCAGCCGCTTGTGGACGTTCAGCCGCTGCCGCATGCTCTTGTTGACGTTCAGGACGTTCGCCAACCAGCGAAGTTGACTTGTTTTGACGTTGAGCGTCAAGCACCGCAGTCAAGAGTTGTTTTGACTGCTCAGTCTAGGCAGTCAAGGCAGTCTCGAGTTGACGTCGAGCGTCCTCCCACACCTGTTGTTGTTGCTGGTCAGTCCTTTAAGCAGTTACATGACATAGCGTCCTTGACTGCTACTGATGCTCCTTTGCGTGTGGACTCTGCTTGTCAAGCATTGCCACCACGGCAGGTCTCTCCCTTGCTTGAGACTCGGCAATTGTCGGACGAGGTTCCTTCAGATGAGGAAGTTGCTGATCCCCCTCCTACTGATATTCCCTTGGGGACTCTGTCTGACAGAGAGGAACCTAAAGCTGCTCAGCCCTCTATGGACTTTAAATAAATCATGCTGATTTTTAAGGATCTTTGTCCGGATTTTTTTGTAACTGCTGCTCCTCGTTCGCTAAACGTCAGAGTTTACACTAGGCCTAGCTACTTCGAAGCGTTGTTTTCTAAGCTAGTGCTCTCTCGCTCTTCTAAGAAAGCTTTACGTTTGCTAGGCGACTGGTTGATCACCAGGAGGAGTTTGGGGGAGACAGCCTTTGCATTCCCTCCTTTAAAACTGGCTTATAGAGCGAGCGTCTGGTATGACACGGGAGAAGTTCTCGGCTTGGGAGTTCCTGCCTCTGCCCAGATAGACTTCTCAAACCTCATAGACTCTCCCTGGCGCCTGGCCATGAGACGCTCCAAGATTTTATGGTCGGCTTCAGAGCTAGATCATCTCCTGTTAGGAGTTTTTTTCGAGCGTTTGAAGTTTTGCTGTACAATTATGTCATGCATAAACAAGGCTATCAGGGATGGCTCCAATAATCTGACAGCCATGTTCTCTGCAGGAACAAGACTATCAGGGATGGCTCCAATGATCTGGCAGCCACGTTCACTGCAGGAGTACGTAAGATGCAAGTGCGCTCAATGTGTTCATTGTCAAGACAAACTTCATGATGAAGTCTACCAAGCTGTCTTGACAGCATTAATGGAAGGCGACTGGATGGTCTCTCTCGACCTTCAGGATGCATACTTCCACATCCCGATTCATCCAAACTTTCAACTACATCTGAGGTTTGTGGACGGAAAAGTAATGTACCACTGTCGAGCACTGTACTCCGACCTCATTCCTGCTCCTCTTGTTTTTACAAGGCCCTTGCAAAATGTAGCGAGCTTTCTACATTTTTTGAGGATTCAGAGCCTCCCTTTATTTTGACGACTGGCTAATCAGGACGTTCGTCATTATATCGCTGTCTGGAGAGCCTCTAATGGACATTAGACCTAACCAAGGAGCTAGGTCTCATAGTGAACGTAGAGAAGTCGTAACTTACAGTATCCCATCCCAGACTATTCTTTTTTTGGGAATGGAGATACTGTGTATGATTTTTCGACCCTTTTCGTCTCCCGCAAGAATGGAACAAGCTCTGTTAAAAGTCCTTCACTTGCAAGAGAAAAACAGTTGCTCTGTAAGAGTTTGAACTAGTCTTGTGGGAACTCTTTCATCGCTGGAGTAGTTCACTCTCTGGGGAGACTCAACCTATGCCTTTCCTATTTCACCTAAACATTGGAACAAGGAGAAGGGCTTAGTGAGTATCTCTTTCCCAATCTCCAACTCAGTCTAGACATGTCTGACTTGGTGGGACAGCAACATCAGACTTCGAGAAGGTCTTTCTCTTGCGATCAAGAACCCAAACCATGTGTTGTTTTCAGATGCAGCGGATTTGGGTTAGGGAGCTCCTCTGGACAGTCTGGAAGGCTCGGTTCTTTGATCCACGGATCAAAAGGAACTCCTTTTAAGGCAGTAACATCTCTCCTTTGGCGAGATTTGTGCAGAAATGAATGTCTTGGCGGACGGCCTCAGCAGAAGAGGACAAGTCTTCTCCATGGAGTGGACGTTGCATAAGATTGTGTGCGAGAAGCTATGGATGACATGGGGTCTACCCACCATAGATCTTTTTGCTACTCTCTCTGACAAAGAGGCTCTCGACTTACTGCTTTCCAGTTCCAGATCCAGAGGCAGCTCACATAGACGCTTTCCTGCTGGACTGGTCTCACCTGGACGTTTATGCCTTTCCACCTTTCAAGGTCCTAGACAAGGTGCTGCAGAAGTTCACCTCTCACGAAGGGACCAGGTTGACATTGGTTGCTCCACTCTAGCCCGCGAGAGAGTGAGTAACAGAGGTACTTCAATGGCTGGTAGACGTTCCAAGGAGTCTACCTTTAAGGATGGATCTCTTACGGCAGCCACGTAAGGAGTCTTCAGCAAAGCCTCCCCGCGCTTCGTCTGACTGCCTTCAGACTATCGAAAGACTCTCAAAAGCTAGAGGATTTTCGAAGGAGGCAGCCAGAACGATTGCGAGAGCTAGGAGAGCATCTACCATCAAGGTCTATCAGTCGAAGTGGGAAGTCTTTAGAGACTGGTGCAAGTCATCATCCATTTCCTCTTCCAGTACCTCTGTAGCCCAAATTGCAGACTTTCTCCTACATCTGAGAAATGTTCGCTCCCTCTCAGCGCCCACTATTAAGGGCTACAGGAGCATGTTGGCGTCTGTGTTCAGACATAGAGGCTTAGATCTGTCCAATAATCAAGATCTCCAAGATCTCCTTAAGTCCTTCGAGACCTCTAAGGAGCGTCGTATGGCAACTCCTGGATGGAACTTAGACGTGGTCCTAAGGTTCCTAATGTCCGACAGGTTTGAGCCATTACATTCAGCCTCCCTGAAGGATCTCACCCTCAAGACGCTTTTCTTAGTGTGCTTGGCTTCGGCTAAAAGGGTCAGTGAGATCCATGCCTTCAGTAGGAACATCGGCTTTTCTACAGATAAAGCCACATGTTCACTTCAGCTTGGTTTTCTTGGCCAAAAATGAACTGCCTTCTCGTCCTTGGCCTAAGTCATTTGATATACCTTGCCTGTCAGAGATCGTAGGCAACGAGCTTGAAAGAGTGCTGTGTCCAGTTAGAGCTCTGAAGTTTTATTTAGCTTGGACTAAATCCTTACGAGGTGGATCTAAGGCTTTGTGGTGCTCAGTTAAAAAGCCTTCATTGCCTATGTCAAAGAATGCTTTGTCATATTTTATTAGATTTTTAATCCGAGAGGCTCATTCTCACTTGAGTGAAAAAGAGCGTTGCTTGCTTAAGGTTAAGACGCACGAAGTAAGAGCTATAGCAACTTCTGTGGCCTTTAAGCAAAACCGATCTCTGCGAAGTATTATGGACGCGACCGTTTGGAGAAGCAAGTCGGTATTCGCGTCATTTTTACTTAAAAGATGTCCAGACTCTTTATGAGGACTGCTACACACTGGGTCCATTCGTTACAGCGAGTGCAGTAGTGGGTAAGGGTTCTACCACTACATTCCCTTAATTCCAATATCCTTTTAATCTTCTCTTGAAATGTTTTTTAATTGGGTTGTACGGAAGGCTAAGAAGCCTTTCGCATCCTTTTTGATTTGGCGGGTGGTCAAATGTCATTTCTTGAGAGCGCCCAGATTAAGGGTTTTGATGAGGTCCTGTTGTATGGGTTGTCGCCCTAGATACTTCAGCTCCTGGGAGTCTTTCAGCATCCTAAGAGGATGGCTGGGCTTCGTGAGGAAAGCGGACTAACAAGGCAGAGTAATCGTTAGAGTCAGCTTCCTTACCAGGTACCTATATTTATTTGGGGTTTGGTTATGGTATAACTGTCAAAAACTCTAAGCATATACGCCGTAAACTGTATTAATTCTGGTCTCTACCCACCACCATGGGTGTGAATCAGCTATTATATATTCACCGGCTAAGTTTAATATTTAAAAATGATATTTTAATTATAAAATAAATTTTTGAATATACTTACCCGGTGAATATATAAATTAAAGGCCCCCCCTTCCTCCCTGATAGAGACACAGCGGGATGAGAAGAACTGGAGCTGTTTACATGTATATGCGGTATCTGGCCGATAGTTGGCGCTGGTGGGCACACCCGCTACCTTCATGGCGATCGCTCGCGAGTTTTTGAATTCTGTCGAGCCGTCGGAGACGTCAGCTATTATATATTCACCGGGTAAGTATATTCAAAAATTTATTTTATAATCAAAATATCATATTACTTAAAATTTTGATTTTTTCATTACTGTAATTCTGATGATGATGAAATTATCAGTTTTAATACAATACTGTACTACTATGCATTTCAGGGCTGTGTCCAATTGATTTTCGTTGATAAAATCCTACCAAAACATATGATATGGGTCACAGTTTGGAAATAGGTATTTGAAGCCACAGCCTAATAGGCAATAATATGCAGTAATGTCTAATGTGAATAATAAAGGCACTTATCGGAGTAAATCTAAGAAATTGAAAGGGTAACTTAGCTAAATTTAGATGCACCCAGAGAGAGGCTAGTTGTGACGTGAACTATGACATCAGACGTAATACCCAGTAAACTTTCCTTTCACAATAGTAAACACGCCGATAACAGGAGGAGGACAGCAGAGCATTCATATGTCAAAGCCAATCTGTTCTACGTGACTGCTGTCTGGTGCTTCACTTATGGCAGGCCTGGCAAATTCTCCTCGTGGCTGCAAGACTGCATTTGCTTATATTAATGTATTTTTAAATTTTCACAATAAGAATAAGAGATGACAGACTTTTTCTTGACTGCAAACTATCTCACTGACTAGCTTCATCAACCATATTTAACAATTTACCTATTCTACTGATCTCCTTATATCGAGAGAGAGCGAGAGAGAGAACTATGTCATACTACAGTAGAGTGTCAATGAGTGGGAGGGCCTTCAGTAATGACATCTACAGTCTCTCTCTGGGTGCGTCAAAATTTAGCTAAGTTACCCTTTCAATTTCTTAGATTTACTCTGGTAAGTGCCTTTATTATTCACATTAGACATTACTGCATATTTTTGCCAATTAGGCTGTGGCTTCAAATACCTATTTCCAACATGTGACCCATATCCGATGTGTTGGTAGGATTTTATCAGTGAAAATCAATTGGACACGGCCAAGAAATGCATAGTAGTGGTCAGATTGACATTAAAAGCAATATATCACTATAGTATTTATTACATCTATCCTTTCTGGATGAGAGATAAAGCCCTAGAAAGTTTTTAATTTATTATTGTACTAATTTTTTTCTTGTCACATTTTCTTAAGTTTTTCTGTACCTTTGTGAATTTAGACCACTTAAGCATATTTAGTTAACAATTGTTGAATAATTTAGTTTTTTGGGAGGGAAAATCAAGTATAAACCTATATTAGATTTTATATCAATAGGACCTTAAACATGCCTAATCATTTGATGGGTAAATGTCATTTTGTAATGTCAGCATTTTTATATTCCATATAATAAAAGATAAAGATGTTTTTAAAATTTGTTTGCACATATAATAGAGCTGCTGTTTGAAGTTGTGTTTTTTTCCTTAAACTTTCAGGAGTGCATTATCACAGCCCTAAGGTCTGGTAATAAAGAATGTCCAACTTGCAGAAAAAAGCTAGTATCCAAAAGATCACTTCGACCTGACCCAAATTTCGACACATTGATATCTAAAATATATCCAAGTCGAGATGAATATGAGCAGCATCAAGAGAGAGTATTTGCAAAGTTGAATAAAAACCACAATCATGCATCTCTCATTAACTCTATTGAGGAGGGAATCAAACTTCAGATTGCAAGTCGGCAAAAGAACCGAAAGAGCATGCTAGACGATGGAACCACACCAACACCCACACCTTCCGCTCCTTCCACACCTACACCAAGTGAGCCCCCAAGTACTCCTACCACCACCAATAGTGGGAACCCACCAGGATCTACAGCCACTACACCCAACCTCAGGTGCTGCTAATTCTACCTCATCGTCTGTAATGGGGCCCAGACTGAAAAGGCAACGCAGAACGTCAGAGAATGAATCTGGTCCTGGATCAAGTAATGATGGTAATCCTGGTGAAGGGCAGAAGGCCAAGTGAATCTGGAGAGATAGAATTGGTATTAGACCCCACCCACTAGAAATGAATGAAGACAATGAACTCATAAGAGAGCTGAAAGATTCGTCAATCAGATATATAAAACTACAGCCAATGCAACAAGTAAGTCAAGAACAGTACACTACTGCGCAGTGTGGATAGTATAAGCATCGATGGTTGTTATAGTTATTTTTTAAGTATATCAAGGCTTGAGTCACTAAACTCATGGTTTCTGATATCCATTGTAAAATAACCTATTTAGCATTACTTAAGTGACCTCTCTTCCTTTCATCATCAAGTCCAATACTTTGCAAACCATGCTCTCTCTCTCTCTCTCTCTCTCTCTCTCTCTCTCTCTCTCTCTCTCTCTCTCTCTCTCTCTCTCTCTCTCTCTCTCCTATTTTATTAAGATATTTGAGAAATTGTGACAAGCAATTGTAAAATATCCAACTTTGGTGATAATCAATTAATCAGAATTAAATAATTTTAATTCTAAAATTACTTAGAATAATTGGCAAGGTTTATTACAACTTAGCCATAGTTTTCAACAAAGGTGATCACTTCATACTATGCAATAACTCAAAGAAAAGCAGATTGGTGGACCTGTAGGAGCCCGGCTATACTATTTCTTCTAAAATCATAACTTTCAATGTCTGCAACCAAAAAATTTTGAAGCCTACACTGGAAGGGCTTAAATTAGATAATCATCCAGAATATGTTTTTTAAATAGAAATCAACATAGAAAGTCAAGGTAATGAATATAAATAGCATAGAGCTGGTATGCAGATGATATATGGGTTTGATACCCAAGAAATATAGGAAAATAATGTTGCTATCTTACACAATTTATCATAAGCAAGATCATTGGTGATGGTTGTTGTCCTTTCATTTAAAAAGAAATAGTTGTAATCATTTGTTATTACTAAGAATGAAATGTGTAATCTCATTCAGTAGTATGTTATAATTAACAAGATTAACCAATGGTAACTTTTTTTATTTAGTTATACTGAATAATAATGATATACCGTACTGACATCTCCAATTAAATTAGTTAGAATTTGAAATGACTATATCAGTGCTGTAGTCAGCTTTAGGTTGAACTAAGTATTCTGTGGTACCTATAGGCCATGAATGATATATTCATCCAGTGTCATTGCATTTTAGTTCTGTTCAGAGTAAGGTCAACTTGAATGTTGTCGTCTATTTTTCTCATGTTTTTTTTTTTTTTTTTTTTTTTTTTTTTTTTTTTTTTTTTTTTTTTTTTTTTTTTTTTTTTGCAATAAATTACTTCATGAGGCCACTTGTTGCACAGTATACTGTAAGTGGTATCAAATGCTCTTTGCAGCCTTCCTTTGGTCTAAGATCTGTTGCTAGCCTTGTCCTTTTTATTAGTTCCCTTTTGTCTTTTCTTACTCGGCAGTCTTTTAAAGTGTTTTGACTTTACCTTGTCCCATTTTTAATCCTCATTTAAAAGTTTCTTTTTACAAACCCATGGAAATTCTAACTGTAATTTTTCCATGTCCTTGAACATCTATATGGTATATTAGTTGTATTTGCTTGGATTAAGCTTTAGTACAACTTTATGTTAAGTTTTGAAATGTTTCAATAGTCATTGTACTCTTTTCATAAAAAAGTATCATCAAAAGTAATCTTAAAACTAACATTAATATTGCCTTCCTTCATTTTTGCAGTTGACCACCTCTCCAAATACCTTGCCATGCGACTTACTCTGGCAAATAGAACGGGGGAACTGGAAACCGAACTACCGTCTTCACTGAATAATTTCTGTATATACATTGCTCCAACACCAGATCAGTACATTGGTGTTGGTGGGTCTCTTACCTTAGAACAAATCAATGAAAAATATTGGAGAGTGAATAAACCTATGGAGATGTTCTACTCCTGGAAAAAAGAATAGATATTAGCAAAGGTGCAAGTGAGATTACATTAGTTCATTAAGGTGTAGCTGTTAGCTGAGGAGACTTACACAAGTGTTTTTAAGTGACATATCTTAATTGCATTGTAATATAGGACCATGATAACTCTTTAACCATATTTTGACACCATATCTTTCTTTTTTTTTTCTTTTGTGACCATGATAGATTTGAAATAATTTTATGTTCTATATCTGCTCAATTGTTACGTTTGAATACAGATTTGTAAATGTTTTAATTTGATTCTGTATGACAACAGATTTTTAACAAGACAAATGTTAATCATTTCAAAACGTAGTGCCACTGATTTATTTGGCAAGTAAGATATCTTTCTGGGAAATGCTGTCTGTCCTCTTTTTGGAATACATTAAGAGCATCCTTAGTGTAAGATGTGATTATATAGTAATAAGTACTAAGCCTAGCACCCTTGTTATGGAGGCAATTAAAGATGCACATTTGATATCTAATTGATTATTTCTTTTTCGCTTGCAAACTTGTTCTTGGTTAAACTTATATCAAAGCAATCTCTGGTTAAATTCCCATGACCAAGGCCATTTTACCCAAATTCCATATATTTCATCCCTGCTAGATTTTATAGTTGCTTTCATTATGAAATTTATTAAGCAAAGGCTTGTTTTTTAGTGGCATGGCTTACTTGACTTTCTAATGATTTTAATATGAATTTGCTAAAGCGAGAGAAATGCTATACAGGCCAGTAGATTCAGGAGATCGTGGATTTTACAACCATTATGGGAATTTTAGTGATTTTGGAAAACATTGCAACAGACACACGCATTCAATTTCCAATAAGAATGTGAAGAATTGCCTTATTAAAAGATACACATAGCTGTTTGAAGTAAAATGTACGGTACAGTTCAAAGTAAGAAATTGAAAGAAAAAAAAAGTAAAATGTACGGTACAGTTCAAAGTAAGAAATTGAAAGAAAAAAAAATATTAAAATCAACTAGTTTCATTATGTGTTACTAGCAAAGTTCAAATCAAAGCAGTGCAACATGAGTATTATAGTTTGCTATGCCCCAACAAATGATTCCCATGAAGAAAGGAAAGATCAGTACTATGAAGAACTGCAGAGTGTAATAGATAAGATCCGGAGAGAGAGATTTATAGAAATTGTGATTGGTGACTTCAATGCTAAAGTTGGAAGGAATAATCAAGGGATAGAGAATATGATGGGTAGCAAGGATCTTGGCAAAGTTGCAAATGAAAAGGGAGCACATTTCATAAGTTTCTGTTCAGCAAACAATCTTGTCATTGGAGGTACTCTTTTTCAACTCGGGAACATCCATAAGTATACATGGACTTCACCGTGTGGCAATTACAAAAATCAAGTAGATCACATTGCCATTAATAAAGAGAGAAAGAGGACTCAGAGAAATGTAAGAAGCTATAGAGGTGTGGATATTGATAGTGATCACCAGCTCCTCATTGCCACACTGAACTTAAAACTGAAAGCACCCAACAGAAAGGTAGATAGATTATAAGTATTCCAGTATTGATGGCGAGGGCAAAAGAAAAGCTAGGAATAACTGGAGAGAATATTTAGACAGCAAAGCAGATGAGGCTGACAAAGCTATGAATTCAGGAAGTGGCTATGGTGTTAGAATTGCTCATAGAATTACTAATGAAATCTCTATTGGGGGCAAAGAAGACGCATGTACCCATCAAAAAGAGATGGATCTGTTATAACGACAGAAGATGAAGAAAGACAACGTTAATTGGAACACTTTAGTGAGGTTATGAATAGGAGATATGACTCAAAACACTAAAGAGTTGGAAAGCCCCTGGATACGATGGAATAACTGCCGAGATGATACTTGCCAAAATTGAAGTGGCTCCCAGAGTACTTGCGAGATTATTTTGTAAAATGTAGCATGAAGAGGCAAAACCTGATGAATGGGAGTTAGGAGTGTTGGTGAAAATGGCAAAAACACGAGACCTGACTGATTCCAATAATTACAGAGGCATAACACTTACGTCAGTTGTTATGAAAATATATAGTATGCTTATTCTAAATAGATTGGAGAGAAAGATTGATGAAAAGCTGGGAGATGAACAAGCAGGATTTAGAAAAGGTAGAAGTTCCACAGACCAAATTTTCATTTTGAGACATGTTCTACAGTAATGCATAGAATATAGAAATCTACTTTTGGTGGCATTTGTGTACCATAAAATCCTTTGATAGTGTGCACCGGCCAATTTTATGGAGAGTTCTGCGTTATTATGGAACTCCTCTTGAATATGTAAATGTGATTAATTCTGTTCATGAGCATAGCAAGTGCAAAGTTAGTGGAGTCTTATCAAATGAATTTCCAGTGAACAGCGTAATACTCCAAAGTAGACGCATGTACCCATGGATTTTGTACATTGATGCGTAGAACAGTCGGAGATGGTGGAGAAGGATTTGACGGGATAGATGATAGAAATTTAGCAGACCTAGAGTATGCTGTTGATGCTGTCCTTGTTAGCAGAACATCACAGGATTTGCAATGCTTGCTTGCCAGAATACATGAAATATCACACGAGGTTGGGCTGAAGATAAATAGAAGAAAGACAGAGATGATGAGAAGGGAGTATGCAATGGAAGTTGAAATATCATTGGAAGGAGAAATGATTAATGAGGTAGAATTATTTATGTATTTAGGAACTATGATCTCTAATACAGTCTTTAGAATTAGAGTATAGTGAAAGATTGATAAAAGAAAATCAGAAAATGGCTAGGTTAAGTAAAATTTGGAAATCAAAGTGCCTGAAATTATATATAAAAATCAGACCAAATATCTGTTTAATGAGATCAGTGTTACTCTACGGACTTGAGTCATGGTATGACAATGAAACAATCTCCAATAGATATAGTAGATTTGAGAACAAACCCATAAGAAGGATATTGGGAGTTGAATGGCAGGACAGGGTTAGAAATGAAATCATAAGAGATTACTCGAGTGCCATTTGTGGATGAGATCATAATGACGGGTAGATGGAGATGGTTTGGGCATGCTCTTTGCACTCCCCATAAGTTCACCAAACGTTCAGTTTGTCTCCACAAGGCACTAGAAGAGTTGGAAGACCCAGACCTACATGGCTGAGGACTATAAAGCGCGAAGTAGGAGATGCTGAATGGAGAAGTATTTAATTAAAAGCTCAAGATAGAGGTGACTGCAGAAATCTAACTGGGGCCCTTTGCGTCAATAGGCGTAGGAGGAGATGATGATTTTAAATCATGAAGATTAGTGTCGCTGACATTGATTAGCCTAAGACAAATCTGCATAATACAGAAATGAGCTGAATTCCAGGAAAAATACTGTATCCATAGTCAACTTTTGCCTAATAAATGATAGTAACAACAACTAGATTTCATATTGTACAATAATTGTGGTTATCTTAACCTGTTAAAATGAAGTCAAGGGAAGTTCACTTAGGTCAAATTATGATAAAGTTTGGTTTTATTTCATATAGATTTGCGTTATTCTTGTTCATCAAATAATTTTCATGTTATTGGTACCTCTGCATACATTACCAGCAAGACTTTTGCTTTATAATTTCTAGTTTGTTACTACATGAATACAAACCCTCGTCCTGTAAAAGGAATAATTTTCCAGCTTTGTTGGAACTTTGGCTGTTCAAATTTATCAGGTGTCCGTACTAACTGATGAATGGCGGGGAACCCCCACCCACCATACAGTATACCAAGTAGCAACTTTGTTTTCAACTGCCGAAGAATGCAAATGTATTCCTGGTGCCATCAAGTGGCCGTTTTGATTATCTGTTTTTTCTTCAAGTTTATGGTGTTGATTTCATTGTGCGCAAGGAATTTAAGGAAGACAAGAGGTTTTGAAGGTGACTAACAATTTCTGTGTAACCTACCATTATACAGTTTTGCAAACAAACCTTGGGGGAATTATTGACTTTTTATTCCAATTCTTTAGTTGATAATATAAGTCATTTTTCAATATTAAACTTAGCCGGTGATCATATAGCTGTCAGGTCTGCTGCCCGACAGAAAAACCTAAGGACAAAATACGCCAGCGATCGCTATACAGGTGGGGGTGTACATCAACAGCGCCATCTGTCGAGCAGGTACTCAAGTACTCCATGTCAACACAGAACCAATTTTCTCTCTGTCGTGCCACTGGCAAGACATACTAAATACGCTGTTGCTTTCTGGATTGATTTTCACGTTATTTGGTGAAGTATTCATTTCTGGTTATTAGCTTTCGCTGTGCAGAGGTTATCTTCAATACTTCCTTGCATTCTTTTATTGAATTTTGGATTATTTGTTGACGACTTGGATAGATTTTGAATTCCCCCTTTGACTAATTCAAGATGTCTGACCCTTCTCAAGTCCCCAAGTACAGGAAGTGTAGCGCTAGGGACTGTTCAAGGCGTCTTCCGAAGGCCTCTATCGATCCGCACACCATTTGTTCCAATTGTCGGGGTAAAACCTGTCAATTGGAAGATCGATGTGAGGAATGCGTTGGGCTTTCGGAATTCGATTTTCAAGAATTCCTGAAATATTCACGTAGGCTAGAGAGAGATAGAGTCAGGAGGAGTTCGTCTCGCTCAGTTGATTTTTCCTCTCCCCATGCCCCTCAACCTATTCCTTCCCCTGTTGTGGTTGCTCCCGACCCCCCTTCTAGCACTCATCAACCTTCGATGGCAGATATGATGTGTGCCATCCAGGCTCTGGGTGAGAGAGTCGAGTCATTGGCGAGTGACCGCAACCAACTCATGGCTGACGTCAGGGAGTTGAAGGGTAAAAGTGCAGTGGGAAGTGAAGTGAGTGTTGGTGCAGTGAAAAGTGTTAGTGTTATGCATGAGGGTGCGTCTGTTCGTGCCTGTCGTCCTCCCAGTCCGGGACCTCTTGCAAGCTCCCAAGCCCAGGGGAGAAGCAATGTCGTACGACCAAAGGGTTCGACAGGCTTTGATCAGCGGACAGACGTTCCCTCCGTGGTTTCGGACGTATCTTTCCTAGATCGTCCCACCCACAAGAAGACGAGTGAGCCCGTTCATTCCTCGTCTGCGGAAGAAGTTTCACGCCAGAAACGATGGACCAAGGTCTCACGGCCTCTTAAACGCAAGGTCCCTTCCGCGCAAGTCCAACGGCCCAGGTGTAGCCACTGGGTCAGTTCGGACTCGCTGCAGTCTTCCGACGACTGCACACCTCCTAAGAGAGGCAAAGTGGTACCGCAACAGGCAGTAACACCGTCTGTTGCCGCACCTGCTGCTGTAGACCCTAAGTGGTCTTTGCTACAGTCTATGCAGACTCAGTTAGCTTCTTTCATGCAGGAGTACCGTGCGGAGAAGGTTGACGCTGCACCCGTTAGCCTACAACCAACCACGGTTGTGCGCCCAGTAGACGCTGAGGCTGCCTGCTCCCGCACTCCAGCTGTGAGAGTTCCTCCACCCATGCGCAGTCGACCCTGCCAGACGCATGTTGACGTTCACCGACGCACGGAACCCTCCGTTGACGTTCGCGTGTTACCACAACAACAGGAGGGTGGAGTTAAGTTGCCGTGTTTTGACGCTGTGCGTCAACCTCCGCAACCCACTGTGGTTTCCGCTACTCGACCGCAGTCAGGAGTAGACGCCTTGTGTCCCCACACAGCTATGGTTGTTGCCAGTTCACAGACTGACCAACGTTTCCATGACGTTGGGTCCAGTGCAGCCACGCATGCACCCGTGCTGCCGGACTCAGCCGCCCAGCTTTTACCTACTCCTTTGCCGCTTCCTCCTCAACATTCAGACGATGGACTCTCTGATGATGACGAAGCTGCACATCTTGACGACCAACACACGGACATCGACGAACCCAAGACCACGCCTCCCTCCTTAGACTTTAGGAAAGTGCTTGCGCTGTTCAAGGATTTATATCCTGATCAGTTTGTGTCTGCAGCACCACGCTCGCCTCCCTCTGAGTTCGCTTTAGGCATGCAGTCATCTGCACCTGCCTTTACGAAGCTCGTACTCGCTCGCTCGTCCAAGAGAGCTTTAAGAGTACTGGGAGATTGGTTGCAGTCCAAAAAGCAGCTTGGGAAGACAGCCTTCATGTTTCCCCCGGCCAAGCTTGCTTCCAGATCTAGCGTCTGGTATGCCACGGGAGAAGTTTTCGGCTTGGGAGTTCCTGCTTCTGCCCAGGGCGACTTCTCAAGTCTGGTAGACTCTCCCCGCAGGCTGGCCATGAGACGCTCCAAGATTTGTTGGACTCCTTCGGATATGGACCATCTAATGAAAGGAATATTTCGAGCATTCGAAGTCTTTAACTTCTTGGACTGGTGTTTGGGAGCGTTGAGCAGGAAGACCTCCCCTTCTGACAAGGAAACTTCCATGCTCATTGTGTCCTGCATGGACAAAGCCATACGGGATGGTTCTAGTGAGCTTGCGGCTTCTTTCGTGTCCGGGGTTCTCAAGAAGCGGGATCACCTTTGCTCCTTCTTGTCAGCTGGAGTCACCCCATGTCAAAAGTCGGAACTTATGTTTGCTCCTCTCTCGAAGTGCCTCTTCCCTGAAGAATTGATCAAGGAGATTGCCGCCTCCTTGATCCAGAAAGACACTCATGACCTGGTGGCGTCATCCGCACGCAAAGCCACCCCTTTGCCCTCCGTGCCTAGACCCAGGATGGACACTCCAGCGTCAAGGTTCATTCCGCCCTTTCGTGGCAGAGCCTCCAGCAGAGGAGGTGCTCGTGCCGAAGGTCAACGTGGGAGCAAGAAGAAGGGTTCCAAGTCCTCTAGAGGCAGAGTCTGACTGCCACCTTCTTCAGACAGCAGTGGGAGCCAGGCTCAAGAACTACTGGCAGGCCTGGGAGAACGGGCGCAGACGCACAGTCTGTGAAGTTACTCAGAGAGGGGTACAAGATTCCATTCTTGCGCAAGCCCCCTCTAGCAACAACTCCCATCGACCTCTCTCCCAGGTACAGAGAGGAGGACAAGAGACTAGCTTTGCAGCAAGAGGTGTCTCTCTTACTACAAAAGGGAGCGGTAGTCAAAGTCCGGGACCATCAATCCCCGGGCTTCTACAACCGTCTCTTCTTAGTGGCGAAGAAGACAGGAGGGTGGAGGCCGGTGCTAGACGTCAGTGCTCTGAATGTCTTTGTCACAAAGCAGACGTTCACCATGGAGACGACAAAGTCGGTTCTAGCATCGGTCAGGATGGAAGACTGGATGGTCTCGTTAGACCTAAAGGACGCTTATTTTCACGTCCCCATCCACCCAGATTCCCAACCTTTTCTAAGGTTCGTTTTCGGGAAGGTTGTATACCAGTTTCAAGCCCTGTGCTTTGGCCTAAGCACGGCACCTCTTGTTTTTACGAAACTGATGAGGAATATTGCCAAATTCCTGCATTTAGCAGACATCAGAGCCTCCCTCTATTTGGACGACTGGCTTCTAAGAGCTTCGTCAAGTCGTCGCTGTCTGGAGAATCTAAAGTGGACTCTGGATCTGACCAAGGAATTGGGTCTCCTGGTCAATTTGGAAAAGTCCCAACTCGTCCCATCCCAAACTATAGTGTACCTAGGAATGGAGATTCAGAGTCAAGCTTTTCGGGCTTTTCCGTCGGCCCCCAGAATCAGTCAAGCCCAAGAATGCATCCAGAACATGCTGAAGAAGGACCGATGTTCAGTCAGACAGTGGATGAGTCTGATAGGGACGCTTTCATCACTGGACCAGTTCATCGCGTTAGGGAGACTCCACCTCCGACCCCTTCAATTTCACCTAGCTGTTCACTGGAGAAAGGACAAGACGCTAGAAGCGGTCTCGATTCCTATTTCCGAGAAGATGAAGTCTTCACTGACTTGGTGGAAGAACAACATTCTCCTCAGGGAGGGTCTGCCACTGGCTGTTCAGACCCCCAACCACATTCTCTTCTCGGACGCATCGGACACGGGCTGGGGTGCGACATTGGACGGTCGGGAATACTCGGGCACGTGGAATGCGGATCAAAGAACGTTGCACATCAACTGCAAGGAGCTACTGGCAGTTCATCTGGCCTTGAGAAGCTTCAAGTCCCTCCTTCTAGGCAAGGTGGTGGAGGTGAACTCCGACAACACCACAGCCTTGGCGTACATCTCCAAGCAAGGAGGGACTCATTCGATGACGTTGTACGAGATCGCAAGGGACCTCCTCACCTGGTCAAGAGATCGAAACATATCGCTAGTAACGAGGTTCATTCAAGGCAACATGAATGTCATGGCAGACCGCCTCAGCCGGAAGGGTCAAATCATCCCAACAGAGTGGACCCTTCACAAGAATGTATGCAACAGACTATGGGCCTTGTGGGGTCAGCCTACCATAGATCTGTTTGCAACCTCGATGACCAAGAGGCTCCCAATTTATTGCTCACCGATTCCGGACCCAGCAGCAGTTCACATAGATGCCTTTCTTCTGGATTGGTCCCATCTAGACCTTTATGCATTCCCCCCGTTCAAGATTGTCAACAGAGTACTGCAGAAGTTCGCCTCTCACGAAGGGACAAGGTTGACGTTGGTTGCTCCCCTCTGGCCCGCGAGAGAATGGTTCACCGAGGTACTGCAATGGCTAGTAGACGTTCCCAGAACACTTCCTCTAAGAGTGGACCTTCTGCGTCAGCCGCAAGTAAAGAAGGTACACCCAAGCCTCCACGCTCTTCGTCTGACTGCCTTCAGACTATCGAAAGACTCTCGAGAGCTAGAGGCTTTTCGAAGGAGGCAGCCAGAGCGATTGCTAGAGCAAGGAGGACATCCACTCTTAAAGTCTACCAGTAGAAGTGGGAAGTCTTCCGAAGCTGGTGCAAGTCGAAATCAGTATCCTCAACCAGTACCTCTGTAACTCAGATAGCTGACTTCCTTTTATACCTAAGGAAGGAAAGATCTCTTTCAGCTCCCACGATCAAGGGTTACAGAAGCATGTTGGCAGCAGTCTTCCGTCACAGAGGCTTAGATCTTTCCAACAACAAAGATCTACAGGACCTCCTTAAGTCTTTTGAGACCTCGAAGGAGCGTCGGTTGGCCACACCAGGTTGGAACTTAGACGTGGTACTAAGATTCCTTATGTCAGAAAGGTTCGAACCACTTCAATCAGCCTCTTTTAAAGATCTCACTTTGAAGACCCTTTTCCTCGTCTGCTTAGCAACAGCTAAAAGAGTCAGTGAGATACACGCCTTCAGCAGGAACATTGGATTTACATCTGAAACGGCTACATGTTCCTTACAGCTTGGTTTTTTAGCCAAAAACGAACTTCCTTCTCGTCCTTGGCCCAAATCGTTCGATATTCCAAGCCTTTCTAATTTGGTTGGAAATGAACAAGAAAGAGTACTATGCGCTGTAAGAGCTCTTAAGTACTATTTGAGACGTACTAAACCATTACGAGGACAGTCAGAAGCTTTATGGTGCGCTATTAAGAAACCTTCTTTACCTATGTCGAAGAATGCAGTTTCTTATTATATCAGACTTTTGATTCGAGAAGCTCATTCCCATCTGAATGAGGAGGACCATGCTTTGCTGAAGGTAAGGACACATGAAGTTAGAGCTGTCGCAACTTCAGTAGCCTTCAAACAAAACAGATCTCTGCAGAGTGTAATGGATGCAACCTATTGGAGAAGCAAGTCAGTGTTCGCATCATTTTACCTTAAAGATGTCCAGTCTCTTTACGAGAACTGCTACACCCTGGGACCATTCGTAGCAGCGAGTGCAGTAGTGGGTGAGGGCTCAACCACTACATTCCCCTAATCCCATAACCTTTTTAATCTTTCTCTTGAAATGTTTTTTATTGTTGTTTTTTGGGTTGTCCGGAAGGCTAAGAAGCCTTTCGCATCCTGGTTGATTTGGCGGGTGGTCAAATTCTTTTCTTGAGAAGCGCCTAGATTAGAGGTTTTGATGAGGTCCTTTAGTATGTGTTGCAACCCTTCATACTTCAGCTCCTAGGAGTCGCTCAGCATCCTATGAGGATCGCGAGGCTCAGTAAGGAAGACGTACTTAAAAAGGCAGAGTAATTGTTCAAGTCGACTTCCTTACCAGGTACTTATTAATTTTGTTTGTTATTTTGAATAACTGCTAAAATGAAATACAAAATACTTAGCTCTTAATGTTAACATATAATGCTGGTCTCTACCCACCCCCCTGGGTGTGAATCAGCTATATGATCACCGGCTAAGTTTAATATTGAAAAATGTTATTTTCATTAGTAAAATAAATTTTTGAATATACTTACCCGGTGATCATAGATTAAAGGACCCTCCCTTCCTCCCCAATAGAGACCCAGTGGGCCGAGGAGAAAATTGGTTCTGTGTTGACATGGAGTACTTGAGTACCTGCTCGACAGATGGCGCTGTTGATGTACACCCCCACCTGTATAGCGATCGCTGGCGTATTTTGTCCTTAGGTTTTTCTGTCGGGCAGCAGAGCTGACAGCTATATGATCACCGGGTAAGTATATTCAAAAATTTATTTTACTAATGAAAATAACATTTTTAACAACTATGGTAGTTGTTTACTATCCTACGAAAGTTGAAATGCAAGCAAAACCAGTTTTTATACGATTCAGTTATTCATGGCAAAACAGCTTTTTTTTTTTGTTCGGTAGATACTTTCATATTCATTGTTGAAATAGAATTTGGGATAAGGAGGTGGAGCAAAAGAGGTTAGTTTAAAGTAATTTAGTATTAAAAAATGAACTCGCATGATATGCGAGATACATGCAGATGATAAAATAATTTTTTATGGGTTAAAGTCCGGTGCTCACACAATATGCAAGATTTCAAATGTTACATGAGTATATGTGGTATTACTGCAATTTAAATTATAAGTTTTAAGCTAAAAAATAACTACTTGTAACAAAAAATAATTAAAATATGAAAAATATAAAACTCATCTGCCCTCAGAAACTCGCGATGTACTGAGGGACCAATATGTGAACCCCAATATGGAGAGGGACTACTGTACCATAACATGACAGCTATGGGGGTCTTCTGGATAGAGAAAGACAATGCCCTCTGAGACTTTTCCTGTTGTCAAGAAGTCTAGTTCCACTTGGGCATCTTCCAGTGACCGCACATAATGTTCCTAAAGCTTACTGGTTTACAACCAGAACTATCCTACCTTCAGTTTGAGTGACAGTATGCGTATTGGGTGATTTAACCTATTATTTGCATGACAAACTCTGTTGTGAGTACAGTACTTCTTTCCTCTGAGAATGTACCTTTCATAAATGTAGAGGAGAAGGGATGAGTCACTCACCTGAACTTCCTCCCGCCTAAAGGATATGATCGGCAGAAGGTTCACACTTGCTTTTCATCCTACTGGGGATATTTGCAGCGTTCTTAGCTATTTTTCCAAAGGGTTTGATCCGTAACGCTTCCATCCATACCTAAATTTACAAAGGGCCCCCATTCTGAAACTCTTCTCAAGCAGGTGCACTATTGTGAGTAGAAGACACGATGAACCTGCGCAAGATTCTTTCAGGCAAGAACACTGTTTGAGCAAACAAGCTCAATCAACAAGAGTCCTCATAGGGTTTTCGGCTACCCTACATCATTGCCTGTCAGAAAGGTTTAGTTTCTCACCATCACTTGTCCTTTTTGGCATGCAGTATGATGAGAAATTTTTGGGATTCTCCCAGTCGATGACTATCAGCTAAGTTTGAAGATGCCTGTCAACATCTTGAACCCTAGACACTTAGGCTTTTCCACCCATCTTTCCC
Source organism: Palaemon carinicauda (assembly GCF_036898095.1). NCBI lineage: Eukaryota > Metazoa > Arthropoda > Malacostraca > Decapoda > Palaemonidae > Palaemon > Palaemon carinicauda. The sequence continues at coordinate 119,111,647 of NC_090733.1, forward strand.
TGTCTTTCCAATTACTCAACAGTCAGCAGAAGACTTCCAAGATTTTAAAAGACCATGTTTGCTCCCTAGCAAATTTACATATGGTAAATTATCCATTTCTGTCAAAAAATCATTACTTGGCAACTTTTTGTATTATACAATATAAGTAATGCCTTTGCCTTCCAAGACCAGCAAAAGCATGCACAGCACAGATAGCACTTAGTCAGAAGGGGGACCAAGAACCTAAAGTTACATAATATGAAACAGAATAAGGTGTAGAATAAATGAAAAATACTCTGAAAAGGAACAGAATAAGCCTTATAAATAACCTACTTTACTGTATATATAATACAAAACATCATGTCATTCATGAAAACTTTAATATGTAGGATAATAGACATATAACAGACAGACAAACAACAAAGTCATTCCTAAACTTCCAAAGGCCGTAACTCAAAATTACATATTTTGACATTCTAATGCTAATACAGTACTTAAGTCAAAAACAAATCAATTGGAGTAAAACAAAAACCAAAAGAAAGAGAAATGACTTTTCTAACAACATATTGTTTTGGATTTTGATAACTGCAAAAGTACTGTAGATTTTTTTTAATTTATGATTTTGGGCAAACTATTTAAATTCATGGAAAGTTAAATATTAAGAAATTAACAAAACCGTACCGAGAGTTTGTACGTTAGTACGGTGCATGCTTCCCATAAGCAATAACCAAAAGGTTAACTTGATTCGTGCTGTATCATAGGAAATATTCAACAATGAAATTTCATCACGTCCCCTTAATTGGACCTGCTCTTACTCTGATTAGTCCTACCAAAGCGAGTAGAAAAACAGCATGTATTTTCCTCCTTGTGTCACTAGCCATATTGAAGGATAGAATAAGAACTCCATCGCCTTGGTTCCACAGTTCATGGTAAGGACCTAGAATCTAAGCAGCCATGACTTCAATCCTACTTTCTCTCTTCCCTACAAAGGTAACTAGCAGGAGAAGAATGACTTGCCTTCCTGTTCCTGGCGAGACACCACGACTCGTCCTTCAGTATGGAAGGAAAGAGATCTTGTAATGCGGTTTTGTTCTGGCTTCATGGGAACAATCCAACGAAGGGACCACCCCAGATCCAATCACACGGAGCCAAAATATTGGATGTACCTTGGTGCAGTTGCTAAAGGCTGGAGTTAGAATGTGCCAGGCAACCTTTACAGCCATGGAAGTATACTCACAAGTCTTTAGATATGTTTTCACTGTGATCTGTCATAACTGTTCAGCAGGTTGTGTAGCTTACCTAGCTCCCTACGAGAGGAGAAGCATCTAGCCTAAGATAACGGTCACAATGTTAATCTAGGATTAGAGGTGGAATGTCTGGCCCCTTTTCTTCTCTTCTTTCCCTTCTCTGGGGATGCAGCAGTCATTCCATTACTGTATTTGCTAGATTGGACTTTGATGCAAGTAAGCTTCCATACTAAGTATCTCCCCCATCGTTCTTACAAGGGGAAAAATGAATAGAATGTATGAAACATTACACTTAATTGGACATACATAATGACATAATATTCTTCCGATGATATGGGTTCTTCCTTGACTGTCTGTCAGCAGATAAAAACTCAGCCCAACACATAAAAATATATTCTCAGTGTTGGGAAGTAGAAATCAACGCTAACAGTCCTCTATCAGGCCCAAGTGTATTGACATTCCGGCATTTTACACCAGCCTGTATGGTTACAGGGGCTCCCTCCCTCCTAAGGATTACTCTCCTATTAAAGGACGGGGGTTTGTATTTGTGTAAGAATAAATCATAAATTTTAAAAAGTAATTTGTATTTTTCCTAACTATACAAACTTGAGCCATTCAAGTTTCACTTCGTGCTTCAACCACCCCTCAAGCCTTGGGTGAAGGTCAAAATGGGTACTCAGTGTACTGTACTGGCTTCCCCACCACCCACTAATAACTACCAACTCATTATATACTTTAACAGCCAAAATTTCTGCCAAGCTGAAAGCATACTCCTATGAAGTAACTCGGGTTGGTACAGTATAGTTAGGAAATAATTTCCATCCATTTTTGGGGTAACTTTTTCATCAAAATGGAATCTACTGATTTAACTTTGGTAAAAATTAAACTTCACAAGGACAAGTGAAAATGTACTATACTTTCCATAACTTATTCAACAGATAATGTTCTCTTGGTGCCCAGAAAACTGTCTTTAAATCACATTGAATACTCATTTTTGAAATGGGAGGAAAAATTATCATGTGCTCTATCATATTCAGAAAGTCAAATAAAATGTGTAATTGTTTATTTATATGAGTACTGTATGTAAAAGAAAATAATTCTTTGATACATGTTCCCTTCACAATTAAAAGGAATTTTTTAAAGAAAGATTTGGTGACTGGTGCATTGAGATTAAAAGAGCTCAATATTATACTATACATTATTTTGCAATGAGCTGTGAGTAGATATCCTGTCAAAAGATAAATGGGGTCTTCAAATTTAAGAAAAGAAACTGTAAGAACTTATGCTTTTCCCCAATTACTGTACTTTAATTAAAAAAAAAAATTAATGCCCTTGTTAATTATGGTGTCATAGTTGTGCCATCTGTAATCCTGCATATATGAAGTAATAAAGTGAGCTTTCCTACCACTTTAAGGCTCATAAGAATAGTAACTTTGTCAAGGAAGTTACTTGTTATAGTCAGCTCATGCATGTGGTGATCTCTTTATTAATAGAGATGTGACTGATCTTATTAAACTTTTATAACAGTAACAGCGCTGTGCAATGATGCATTAGGTGGTGGTTGTCATTGCTCGTCGCTCGATACACTATAGGCACGAGTGTAGACAGGAGTTATAGAAGGGGTGCTGAACTTGAAGCCTTAAGGAACAAAATCTTAAACTCTTAAGAGGTAGGAGTCTGGACTGCTTTAGACTCCCAAAGGATGTCAGATTTTAGATCGCTATTATTATTATTATTATTATTATTATTATTACTAGCTAGCTATGACCCTAATTGGAAAAGCAGGATGCTGCTCTATATGTGAGAAGTAATGATTAAAAAAATATAAAATATCTTAAAGATTAGTAACAATGTTAAAATAGAATTGTCATATATAAACTAAAAAGAGAGAATCATGTCATCCTGTTCAACATATGAGTATTTGTCGTAAGTTTGAACTTTTGAGTTAATCTGATTCAATTGCAAGATTAGCAAGATCATTCCACAATCCGATCACAGCTTGAATAAAACTTCTTGCATATCATTTAATGTTGAGCTATACGATGGAGAAGGCATGACTCAGAATTAACGTACTACGTATAGGATGGTACAGTCTGGAAAGGTCTGGATGGAAAAAGTCAGAACTAAGCGAATGATGGTGCCAGTGATTAATATCAATAGGGTTGCGGTGGCCTATTGGAAATATCCCTGCCTGGCAATTTGCTGGACGGGAGTTCAAGTCCCATTCAAGCTCGATAGTTTCTTGTAGCCTCTGGAACCTAACCATCCTTGTGAGTTAAGGAGGGGGGTTTTTTGGGGGACAGCCTATAGGTCTACCTTAAGTCATCAGCAGCCATTGCCTGGTCGTAGCTTGGATGGAGAGGGGCCTTGAATGCTAATCATATATATATATATATATATATATATATATATATATATATATATATATATATATATATATATATATATATATATAATATATATATATATAAATATATATATATATATATATATATATATATATATATATATATATATATATATATCTCGAGTTGGTGGAAGGTTGTTGCAAGCAGTGAAAAGTTTCTACAAAGGTAGTAAAGCATGTGTTAGGATAGGAAATGAAGTGAGTGATTGGTTTCCGGTGAGGCTGAGACAGTACCAGCTGAACTCGGTTGAGTCCCTTGTTAGGCTGGAGGAACGTAGAGAGTAGAGGTCCCCTTTTTATTTTTGTTTCATTTGTTGATGTCGGCTACCCCCCAAAATTGGGGGAAGTGCCTTGGTATATATATATATATATATATATATATATATATATATATATATATATATATATATATATATATATATATGGCCAGTCTCTAGGGCATTGTCCTGCTAGTCAGGGCTATGTCATTGCACCATCGGGGCTATGTCACTGTCCCTTGCCTCTGCCATTCATGAGTGGCCTTTAAAACATTTAACTCTCATAAGAAATTTAGTAGACCAATTTTTTTTCCAATAAATTAAGTCAGCTAGCATAAGAAATTTAATAGACCAATTATTTTTCCAATAAATCAAGAGTCAGCTGCTGAAGACTAGACAGAAGGATAATACTTGAAACAAGTAAAATGAAAGGATTAGAATATTTCAAGATTGACCACTGACAATCTCGAGACTCAACAAGCCAATTCTTTTTTTTTTCTTGCAATTAAAAAATCACAGACTGAATCTTTTTCAAAAGTAAATTTGCAATTAACAATCACACCTAAAACTTTAAAGGAGTTGCTTAAAGTTACAGAAACATTATCAATTCAGTGATCTGGATGTTGAGGAACCACTGTTCTCCACCTGCTTACTGTGTAATTATACTTTGAGTTTTGCTAGGGTTCAACCTTATGCCTTGTAATTTGCACCATTTGCTAATTTTAGCAAATGGATTCAGCAACAAAAGATCTACATTCAGGAGGTAGAATTGATGGAAAGAGGGTAGCATCATCGTGCATATGCAACAAGCCAGTTTTCTAGGCCAAACCACAAATTGTGTATATATTATGAAAAGTAATGTGCCAAGAATATCACCCTGAGGAACACCAGTTATTATATTCCAATACTCACTGTAGTGCCCATCGACTTCTCTTTAAAATCGATTATTGAAAAGTTCAATAATAATGCTTAGAGAAGACTGCTAATCCCAAGTGCCTCGTGATTAACGTGGTCAAAGGCCAAGCATCTACCCCTCATCATGATCTCATCCACATATGGCACTCGAGTAATCTCTTTTATCGTTTCATTTCTAATGCCGCCCTATCATTTAACTCCCAATATCCTTCTGAGGGCTTTGCTCTCAAATCTACTATATCTATTGGAGATTGTTTCATTGTTATACCATAACTCATGTCCACAGAGTAACACCGATCTCACTAAACTGATATATAGTCTGATTTTTATATGTAATTTCAGGTAATTTGATTTCCAAATTTTACTTAACCTAGCCATTGTCTGATTTGCTTTTATCAATCTTTCACGAAACTAATTCTTAAGACCCTGTATATGTATATCTACAAGGTAGGTAATGGGGATGGAATTTCTGCAGACTGTATTGCTTTACATGATCACCAGTGGTGCCCTTAATGGTAGATTGTGGAGAAAGCAACAGGGGAACGAAAATTTACATCCTACTAAGAAAATAATTTTGATCTTTTAATAAGATCATTCACGCATACTACATTATAATACAAATCGCTAAACTATAATTCGTTTCAAATAAAGATTTTTCTTAGTCTTAAATTTATCAACGGAATTGTTCGTCGAATATCAGTGTGAATAAGTGCAAATTAATATTTTTATTGTCTTTGGTGAAAATGATTTGTTAAGAAGTGCCGTTATATGTAATATGCTGTTGACGGAAGATAGTGCACAAACAGCAGGAAAATAATTTTTTTGTGAAGAAAATATTGAAAATAAGAAAAGTGTACAACAACAAATGTGGATGAAAAGAGAAAAAGTAGTGAAAATAAGGAACACACAAAACTAAAAGACGCAGAGGCGCCGTTGCAAAGAAGAAGCGTCAAAGTGAATCTGATCATCTGATGTAATTCTCTACTACTACTAATACACGTGTTGTGTTTTGCCTTACCGTAATTTCGGGTCTTCTCTTATAAAGTGAATTTATTACTGGATTGTCGGCCAGGGAACGTTTTTCGACGTAAGTAATGATGATTGATAGCATATCTAGAAAGGAGTATTTAGAATTTTCAGCTTACTATATCATCGACAGAATAACAATGACAACACTATGGATTTAAGACTGCTACCATCTGCACATTTGACAATCTGGCAGTAGGGTAAACACGCTTGTATGTAAACATGGAGTATATTAATAGTGAACAAATTGTCATTATGTATGATACTATAATTTCTAGCCAAATACGTAAACCATACATTTGTCGAACTCTATTTTGTGTTCTATCCCTTTCCGACCAGGAATATTTCCCCCAGCCAATCGTTCATGAGGTTTGCTTCCCCCCCCCTCTCTCCGTTATGAAACCAATTATGTAGGAAACTCGTTTTAAGATGGGGTATAACCTAAATGGTCAAATTTATTCTAAACATAACCAATTAAAAAAATGTATGGTTCATGTAAAATAAAGTATCGTAATACCTAAAATGGAGCCTTTGCATATCAGCGGCCAGTTCTTCCTGTGTGGATTAAAAATGCACATCAACTAACCTTAATTTTCCCCCCCAACTTAACCTACAAGCCATGTCCCTACCTACTTACTTAAGGGGGGGGGCTAACGCTCCCCTGCAACCCCCTCACTGACGCATTCTAAGTTATCCATAATAATACGTACACCGAATAGTCTGGCCTATTCTTTCCAGATTCTCCTCCCTCCTTATACACTTGAAAACACTTGAGTTTACCTGGCGAGTTAGAGCATGTGACTGGGACAACGCCCTTTGGCTCACACGCGTCCACAATCAGCTAAGCCTGTCTCACCTATGGTGGTAGTGCGCTTTATTCTAGCGCAAGGCTTGCGTTCCACTTGTGAGCCAACAGCGGTGTTCTAGCGAGTCTTTTTTTGTTGCATTGGGTATTGGTGAAGGTCATAGCCTTTCTGGCAGAGGTGCTAACCATGGTAATGAAGACCATTCTATAAGTATCTATGATGAATCCCCAGGTTTCTGTACACGACTCCATGTCGGAAAGGCACCTGATAGTTAAAAAAATGAATGAAAAAGGTAAGAGCAGCCATCAACTATCCAGCAGGTACAACAGTATATATAAAGATTGAAGGAAATGTGAGACAAGGAACAATATACGGACCCAAGCTATGCAGTATAGCAACTGACAAAGTCAATAGCATTAGCAGAAAAAATATCACATTGATAAGAAATATTGAAATAGAATCACTGGTATTTGTAGATGATATAATGTTTCCCACAGGAAGGAAAGAAGGTATCGAAAGTGCCATAAGTAATTGTCATAGCTTGGAGACCCTAAAGAAATTCACTATCAACACCAACCCCCAAAAATCGGGTGTATTAAGAATTAACAAAAGAAAGAATGAGAAAGAGGAGATTGAAACAAAAATGAAGAACGGAAAACTATCTGGGTGAATGGTACACAGAGAAGGGAAACAAAGAATTGAGTATCAGTAAAGAAAAGCCAGAGGGTCGCATATATGACCCAAGAAATAAGAAAATATGGGGATACGAGAAAAGTAGGAAAGATGGCATTGGAAGTCAGAAAGAAAATATATGAAACAGTAGTAGTACCAACAATATTTGCCATCGTGGAGACCTGGAGTGTAATTAGGGACAAAGATATGAAAGATCTAGAAAACCTCCAATACAAGATAATAAGAAACATGTATGAACTACCTGCGAGTACTCCATATTGGGGCATACTTGCAGAAACAGGAATATGGCCAGTGTCCTGCAGAATAGAATATAAGAAATTAATGCTCTTCCATAATATCCTAAACTCCGAGGAAAAAAAATTAGTAAGAGAGATAATTTAGGATCAGTTGAAGAACCCGTATGGAAAGTGCTGGAGCAAGAGCGTAGAAGAAATCTGTAGTAAATATGGGATGGAAGTTGAAGAAATAAGAAGTTGGGGAAAAAGGACCCTGAAAAAAGAAATCAAGAAAAGAATTATAGAAAAAATAGAAGACTATTGAAGAAAAAAAGAAAATAATGAAAAAATTAAGATTTATTAAAGGAAATGGCCCACTGCCTTATATCAGAGAAATGAATCTGGATAAGGCATCCCTTGTGATGAAAGCAAGATTAAATATGCTCACTTAAAAGCAAATTTCAGGGGAAAATATGAAGATAATTTGTGTGACTTGTGCAAAGATGAAGAAGATACTACTGAACATTTATTTTTATGCCCAAAATTAGGACAACTAATGAATGTAGAAATAAGTTTAGGTACGCTAAAAAATCTGAGCAGGGATCTGGCTGCATTTATAGGTAGGGCAGTGCATATAAAAGAAGAATTTAAGAAGTCCAAACTAACCACAATAGGTTGCCAAATCTGATGATAGCAAGGTGTTATCCTATCTAATTTCAAGGTAGAAGGGAATAAAAGTAAAGATTGAGAATCTCATTATGATATTAATTTATTTAAGGCACGGGTGATATAAACTTAATAACAATTATAAGAATAAGCTTAGAAGCTTTGCACCTATCTATAAAGAGATAGAGTGCCCACAAACTTATTTTGCGGAGTGAGCAATAAGGAACCAGGAACCTGGGGAGCAGTCTTAGGACACTGGTTGAAATGGAAACTGCAGGACGGACAGATAAGCAATCAGGTCGTTAAACTTCATGTCTTCCAGAGTACCATCAGTTTGTGGTAGCAGACAGGGTACTATATACTAGTTCAGGGTATTATGTCGTGGGTCATAAACAGTCCCATTGGTGTTCACCTGGATCTTCCCCATGGTTTCTGCCTAGACCCCAATCAGATCTTGATAAACTTAGGCTTGAATTTAGATGGTCTGAGGGAAAGTGTCCCTGTTCACAGGATTGCCTTATGAGGTTGTGAGAGCTAACTCTCCTGTTTTAAGACAATTTTCTTGGCAAGTTCACCAGTGATAAGGACTGTTGGAAACACCTAGCCTCCCTCGAGCGCCTAGTTCTGAACAATCAACTTCGATGCCGTCCATACAGTGGTAACGCAAGCCCTTCTTGTTGCAAAACAAGATCCCTCTCAGAACATTGTTCCGATAGAGTAGATCAAAGTCATGTCCAGGTTTTCTTTCTGATACTAGCCTCCACACAGCCATAGACTATCTGTTTTTCCCTCCGGAACTTGGGCTGTTACAGATTATTAAGGTTGGGGAGCCCCACCGGCTCCAACACAGAGTGTGACGTCAGTGTTCCGATGTATTTCAGAATGGCCACATCAACATGCTAGAGTTTAGGCGACCTGTCTCAGCTTCCAGCGTTCTCATCTGCTCCTATCGAACCACTCATTGGTGTTGATACACAACAATACTGCCATAGGATTGCTTGCACTATACATCCATATATTGCTTGCCAGAACAGAAGGGCAGTGAGATTGTTTATTTATGAGAGAAATGAACCGTTCCAGAAAAAAACCTATCTGAGGGACATGACATGAATTATAGGTAATTATGATACTGTACTTCTATTTACAATAACAATAGACAGTATTTGTTCAACAGGTTATTATGTTTATAGTGCATTTTACCTTTATTATTGCTGCAAATCCCTCCATTTTGGTGTATCCCCATATTAAACTCCGGTTTCTCACTGGGATCCCACATATTATATGAGGGTTTAGCAAAACTCATTAACCGATGCCTTGCCCTGATATTCATGATCAGAAGGGGATAAAACACAAGATAGCTTGTAGAAAAATACATGGTTTACGTATTTGGCTAGAAATTGAAAGTACTGTACAGTATCCGATCATTACCTCTGATATAGTTTATTTATTTCTTTTACTCACTGGGCTGTTTTTCCCTGCTGAAGCCTTTGGGCTTACAGCATCTGCATTTCAAATTGGGGCTGTAGATTAGTTGGTAATAGTAATGATAGTACTATAAACTACAATTACAGACTAGTTTGCTACTGAGTGTAGGCCATTGCTCAAACATGAAATAAAACAACTTTAAGATTATTTAAAGGCAGATGAGTTATACAGATATGAATAATTACAGGAATGTTTTTTAATGAATTTATTTAGCAAATTAGATAAATTTATTATTTCAATAGACATAAAATCAATATTATTTTGATCTAGAGCTCATGAATTAGGGGCATTGGTCCACTTAGACTTTCGAGAATCTTGCAATCAGACAGGGGGTGAAGGAGTTTGGAAGGGGCAAATAACCTTCACGGCTTTCCATTCAAGGAGTGTACCCACATTTTCTTCAACTCTTTTGTTGTTGGCCCTCTGGTGGCAGCTCAAGTTGTTGTGTAGCCAGTCAACTCAATAACAGAACATAAAAGCATTTTCACCATGGTAACATGGTTGATCTAAGTCTAGAAAAATGGTAGAATGACTGATTTTTCTGTTTCTTCTTTCCTTCCCCTCACTTAGTGATGAAGCATTCATACCTTTGTACATAGACATTGATGCTCATAAGTTACAATTCTGGCCACCAATCTCATTAGACTGGATGTGTAAGAAGTGAAATTCTTCACCATCCTTCCTTAATGAGTGGAAGGATGGTGGAATGAATACAAACTTTGCCATAGTGTGCCAAGTATTCCATTAAGGTTTTGTTTCCCTTCATGGGAGAAAGATTCCTTCATTGACCAAGTACCTGGCACATAAGTATTCTTATGATAGGCTGATATGAAGTTGCTGGAGTCATCTCCCTTGCTCTCAGATTGGAACATCACAGGGAAGTTAGAGAACCAACTACATTCATACCTTTTAATAAGGAGGTATACCTATTTTAAAGGACAAATGATTTGTATACGAGTAGGAACAAATAAACTATAAGTTGTTCTGTAACTGAAATACAAACCACGCTATTTACATGGGGTGATTACTTTGGCGCAGCCGATGACGAGCCATAAAGTTTTAACGAGGGTTTCCTACCCCACCGCTAGTTAGCAGGGGGTAGGGAGGGGTAGCTAGCTACCCCTCTCCCTCATACACACCGGAGAATACTCCACTTTACTTTTGGCTCGGATAGAGATCGGAGGTCTCCTCTCCTATCCTCACTTGACGGCCATTATTGTTTTGTCTTTAACTTACCTTTTCTTATACTTAATATATTTAAACATTACTGATGTTTATATATATTTTTGTGTATAGAAAATAGTAAGTTTCCTTTGCTTCGGTGTTGTGCGGTGTTTGTTGTGTACGTCAACTAGAGTTTTGCCGGCTTAGGCCACCACGATCTTTTCGTGATCACGGCCTTTCTCTTCTAGGCCACCATGGTTGCCTTTCGTGGAGACCGGCCCTTCTCTTGAGGTCGTTCACCTCTTACTCTGTACTATGCCTACTATAGCTTCTCAGAACCGAGTCGCTATTTCGTCTTATTTGTCTCAATTATTTTTACGAATATAATTGTGTTTTAACTTTTCAGCTCAGGGCTCACGTCCCTTCGGGGGTCGGTGATCCTTGGAACATTCAAAGTCAGTTGCATAATTATCATGTTATAATTCTGTTTTGTTAACCTTCATCCCCCCCCCCCCCTCACCTGGGCATGCTGGGTGGGGGAGGGGGGGCACATACCTTCTTTCATTCTTATGTTCTTTCCCTCGGGGTTTCTCTTCGGAGTTTCACCCGGGGGAATTTCTGTTAAATAATTATTCCGTTTTATTTTCCAGTTTACGATGCTGTTTCTTTGTGCCTGTTGTGTGCCTTCAAAGCAGAGCTGTCCTGTTTATCCTGGGGAGTCGGCTTCGCCGCCGTCTCTCAAGGCATTCGTCAGGGGCATTCCCTTCTCTTAGAAGTTCCCCCGTGACTACTGCCAGCTCTTTATTGCATCCTAGAATGATAAGGAGGTTCGCCTCCAGGGTAGTTAGGTAACTTCCCTTTTACTTTCCTTGGTCCTTGGCGGTTATGCTCTTAGGGCTGAGCGGCCGCCCTTGTCACTTGCTCAAGGGGCTGAGCGGTTGCAAGGCTAGACCATGTTACTAGCGACTATGCTCTCGGGGCTGAGCGGTCGCTTCTGTAGCTACGCTCAAGGGGCTGAGCAGCTGCAGGATCAGTCCGGCCCTCTCTCGTTCGCGAGGGAGGCCGCACTGAGGGCTCCTCCTCGGAGGATCGCTCCTTTTGTCTCTTCTACGAAGTGTCCCCTCCTGTTCGCGTGAGAGGACACTCACAGACTCCTCTTCGGAGGATTGTTCCTGTTTACGTCTGCTGATCTCTCGGCCCTTCGGGGCTCCTTCACCAGTCTCTTCTACGAAGTGCTCACCTCTCTCGTTCGCGAGAGAGACCACTCATAGAGACTCCTCTTCGGAGGATTGTTCCTGTCGTTAACAGCTTGCTGTTCAGTCACTAGCACTTCGGTGTTAGTGTCAGGGAAACTTCGGTTTCTCTTTTTCCCTGACCCTTCGGGGTCTCGGATCTTAGTTACGCAGTTCCCTCGGGCTCTTGTAACTTTAGTCACTTTTACACTTCGGTGTTTAGTGGCGGAGAAACTTCGGTTTCTAGTTGCATTGACCCTTCGGGGTCTTGCAACTATCCCCTCGGGGCCTCTACTCAGGCTACGTTAGACCCTTGGTCTCTCGTCCCTCAGTGTTCCTGTTGCCTGCTGTTTCCGTTCCTGACTGCAGACGCGCCTTGGGCGCCCACGCCCCCGTTATCTAATGGGCTCCTCCCTTCGGGGCAGGAGAGACTTTCTCACACCCTGAGTAAGTCTCTTAAGTGCCAGGTATCACCTGCGCGCCAACGTTTCCTTACGTGCTAGAGCTCGACTGCTGTTCCTGCTGTTCTTGAGACAGCCTTAGAGACACCCTGTTCCAGTATTCAGTTAGGCAACTACCAACGTTTGCTGCACATTTGCACACATCGTTGGGGTTCCTGAGATAGCGCACTGGTGCTCACCAGCAGTTCAGCCTTCGGTGTTTCTAAGTCTCTTCTACGAAGGCCACCTCTCCCGTTCGCGGGAAAGGTACCTCACAGAGACCACTCCTTGGAGTATTTAGCAGTCCCTCAGTTGATCGTCGGCACTGAAGTAGACCTCCTGGTCCTCTTCAGGGGATGCTCTCCCTTTTAGGGACACATCCCAGTTCCTGATCTACGAGTTAGCGATCCTTCAACCATTTCCGACGATCTTCTGCTGTGCAGGAGCTTACGATCTTCACTCACGCACAAGCGCTGAAGACCGCCCGCGTGCGGGATTATTTCCCGCCCGCGATCTCGCGATCGTCGACGATTTGGCCGACGATCTTCTGTTCGCGCTAACGCGTAAGCGTTGATGGTCGCCCGCGCGCGATCGTCGACGATCTTCTGTTCGCGCTAACGCGTAAGCGTTGATGATCTCCCGTGCGCGGGATGGTTTTTCGCGCACGATCTCGCGATCGTCGAGGGTCATTAGCCGACGATCTTCTGTTCGCGCTATGCATAAGCATTGATGATCGCCCACTCGCGGGATGGTTTCCCGCGCGCGACGTTCAAGGCCCTTCCGCTCGCGATCGTCAACCCGGCAACGGTCGTTAGCCGGCGATCTTCGGATCCAGCGCTAGGCGCGCAAGCGCTGACGATCTTCTTAGTGTGCGTAAGCGCCGAGGATCGGTCTGTGCGCGGGATGGTTTTCCGCTCGCGGTTCTCCGCACGCGATCATCGATGGCCGTTAGCCGGCGATCTTCGGATCTGGTGTTAAGCGGAAGCGCCGACGATCTTCTTAGTACGCTTAAGCTCCGATGATCGTTCTGTGCTCGGGATGGTTTCGTGCGCACGGCAACGAGGCCATCCGCACGCGATCGTCGACGGCCGTTCGCCGCCAATCTTCGGATTCGGCGTTAGGCTCGCGAGCGCCGACGATCTTCACAGTACGCGTGAGCGCCGAAGATCGTTCCGTTCGCGGGATAGTTTCCCGCGCACGACTATTGAGGCTCACGCAATCATCGCACGGATAGTCCGCGTGCGGTTTCCCGCTCGCGATCGTCGTAGATTGCCCGCGTGCGGGCACCGAGGTTCCCGCTCGTGATCGTCGTAGATCGCCCCTGCGCGGGCACCGAGGTTCCCGCTCATGAACGCCGACTATCTTCTCTCGCGCGCGAGCGCCGACAATATTTGCTTACGCGTGAGCGTTGAAGATTGTCCGGGCTCACGCGAATCGCCGTCGATCATCTTACATAGTTGGAGATCATTCGCACGCGGGCACTATGGGTCCCCGCACTCTGTCTCCTCGCACTAGCGCCGACGATCTTCGTACTCGCGTAGGCACCGAAGATCGTCAGCGTTATTCTTCCGCGCGTGGGGTAGTTTCCCACATGCAATCGCCGACGGCGCTAGCACCGACGGTCTTTTTTTCGCCGTGATCGTTCCTGCTTGGGATGGTTTCCATCGCCCACTATCTTTCACGCGCAAGCGCCAACGATCGTCAGACGCGGGGATCGTTCACGCGGTCACCGATTCGCCCACGCTCACGCGGGCGCGGTTATTCTGCTACGCATGCTTTATTCACGCGCTACCCAGATCTGTGCTTTTCGCGCGATCGTCAGCGTGATCAGCGCACCGTTCTCCGACAGGACCGCGCCCTGTTTGCATCAGGGCTTATGGCGGTCAGGCCACCTCCGCATTTCCCTCCCCCGCAGCGCAGAGCAGCGCCCTCTCTGGAGGGGGGGGGGAGGTTTCCGGACAGGTCAAAGGTCTCTTCTCCCTTCACTGCAGATTCTTTACGGGCGAACCCTCATGTATCATCTCCCCCAGAGGATCGAACGATCCTCTGCCCTCAAGAGGGACTCCCTGTCAGCGCGAGGATTGGTCGGCATCCCTGGTGGGATGCCGTCGTCAGAGCGCTCAAGCAGGCGATGAGTCTGTGCCTTCTGACTGGGGTCACTAATCAGTAACAGCTTCCTCTCCCCCTGAAGGGGGTGAGAGGAATCCCTGGCATGGTATCTTCCCAAGGACTATCCTGTCCCTTCGCGAGTCCTTACGCAGGTGATGAGCCCTCCTCAGACTCCATCTCCCCTCCCCTGCGGATGAGCTTTGCCCATCCCCAGGAGGGTCGGAAGACCCGGTCCTCTCCCCCTTCACTCCATAGGGAGAATCCCCGCCTCTTCCTGAGGGTCCTATCGTGCGGAGGGGGCGAAGCCTTACATCCTTCATCGCTGGGGTCCTGTTTCCCTCCTAGGAGGGATCCTAAGTCCCTGTCTTCCGCAAAGATCCGACAGGATCCAGTTGGACCCTTGGGGCATGTCTACGAGTCTCCCCAGGAAGAGCCTCCGGGGATGGGAGACCTTGCTGCCAGTCCATCAGGAGGAGGGGCTCCAGGGGTCGGAACTTGCATTCTGGCAGGTTCTGGCCCCCAGGAAGAACCTCAAGGGGATCTCAGATTCAGAGATTCCTCTTCGGTAAGGGAAGGATTTGGTCCTGGACCGAGTTCTACTCACCCAAGGACTCCCTTACGCCAGTGCAGCTTGCCCTGGTCTCAGGGAATGGAGAGCGCCAGAGACTAGGCCGAGGGCCAGCTCTCCGAGCTTGTCTCCTTCAACAGTCCCGGTTGGTTTCGAGCCCCTCCCTCCTTGGGTAGGGATCGGTGAGAGGACGGGCCCTCCGGGCGGAAGTCCAGTCCATGTCGGAGAGGCGCCCCTCCAAGAGGTGGCCAACGGGTTTCGAGGCCTCCGTAATCGTCTCCTTCCCTTCTCGACTCTGTACAGGGTTGTCAAACAGTCTCCGTTCAGCATAGCGACAGCAGACGCGGTCAGCTTTGCGGTGAAACCACAAGTCTTCATGGGTACACTGGTCTGGTAGGACTCGTACTTCCGGTCCTGGTTCACCCATCTTCAAGGAAGTACTTTGGAGTCTGCCTGGAAGGCGGGTATACCAGTTCAAGGGCTGTGCTTCTGCCTCTCCACGGCACCTCAACAGTTCTCCGATACTTCCTGGGTGGCTGGCCGATCCTGGCAGACTCGAAGGCTTCCCTTCTTCGTCATCGGGACAAGCTCCTCGGACTTTACCAAGTTCTAAAGATCATGGTGGTCCTCGAGGAGTCCTCCCTGCAGCTCTCTCAGAGTCTGGTATACCAAGCCTGGTCTTAGGCTCCTATCTCCCGTAGCCTTCCCTTCAGACGTCAGGGTACCAAGGCAGAGGAAGGTCGTGAGACCTTTCCTCACACGGGAAGACCCTCCAACCCAAGGTTGTTACGTCTCTCCTCCCTGGCCCGTCTGGTTTCCACAGTGGCCCCAGGTTGAGTTCTCTCCAGTGGCGACTCGGGGCGCGGGGGAGTTGGGGGGGCACGTCTCCCCAGACGCCGAGACCCCTAGGGGACAACTGGTACAGACGAACCCATAGGGGTGGGAAGCTGTCGAGGGCCTACAAGAGGGAGTGGCCCTTCTCGTCCTTCCCCCTAACTTGATGCTGTTTTCGGATGCGTCAAAGAGAGGGGGGGAACCCTCGTTCTGACCCACAGGTCCTCAGGCCGGGGGGTCAGAACCAGGAAGAACCTTCTCTAGTCCTACTAGAGATGGAAACCTTGTTTCTGGCTCTTCAGTAGCTCCACCTAGCCTGGCGGACTACTCTGTGGTTATGAGGATCAACAACACCACAGTGAGAGTTTTCTGGCCCAGACAAGGAGGTACTTTTCGGTACAACCATCCCATCCTGTGGTAGAGATACCGGGATGGTCCGAGTCCCCCTCGGTCTCCTTGGCAGCTCGCTTGATTCCAGGCAAAGGAATTGGCTCGCCGATGTCTGAGCAGTGTGTCACGGACACCACATTCCGAGTGGTCTTTGGATCCTCAAGTGGCCTACAAGTCCTGCCTTGGTGGGGCTCCCTCGGTGGACCGGTTTGCTACAGCACTGAGCTGCAAGCTCCCACTGTACTGCTCCCCGGTCACGGATCCCAAGGCCCTCTGGTAGGAGGCCTTCCAGCAACGGTGGGACACCATCGATGTGTTGCCTCCGTAGCTTGCTCCTCTTCCTGCCGGGAGTCTATCCAGCATCTCCTCAAAAAGAGAGGATTTTCGCAACAAGTGGCGAAAAGGAGGCCTGGACACCTGCGCAAGTCTTCCGTAGTAGTCTCCCGGGCGATAGGGCGAGTTTCTGTGACCGGTGTCGGGGAGAAGGCATCCCTCCACATGTTGCCGCTTCCAGCAATAGCGGAGCACTTAGTGGGATTGCGGGATAAGTGTGCCTTTCAGTTTTGACTGTGAAAGGCTATCCCTCAGCCTTGAGTCTTGCCTCCTGGCTCTAGGTACAAACATTTCTCCCCCCCGCTGGAACTCTTCCTTCGCATGCGAAGCCTTGTCCTCTCCTGCCCTCAGTCGAAGGTGAGACCTCCTCCTTGGGACGTGGTTCGAGTCCTCGAGTCTCTAAAGAGAACCCCTGACGAACCACTACGTAAGTCCCCAGCCCACCACCTTTCTGGGTAGACAGTGTTCCTGCTAGACTATCTTCAGCCAAGCGAGTCACATGGTCTCTCTTACGACTTCGCCCATTCAGGTGGTTAGGGGGAGGCAACATTCAGGTTCGTCCCTGAGGTTTGTTGCCGAGACTCAGAATCCGGGAGTGCCGGACCCGCTTCGACTCCTTCCAGGGTTCGAGTCTCCGTCCTGTAGCAGATGACTCAGTCCATCTCCTACCTTGCCGGTAGGGGGTCCAAGCTGGTGTCTTCAGGAACAGTTGCAGTTCGTCTCCGGGTCCAAGTCTCGTTCGTGGATCCTGGGTAGCGAGGAGAAGGGTCTCCAGGAGTACCATCTCGGCCTGGATTCGCAGGGTGCTACACCCTGCCTTGAATCCTGACCCTTCTCCGTCGCACCGCCCTAGAGCCCATGATGTCGGGCTTAGATACGTCCCTGCCCTTCATGGAGCGTCTTTCAGTGACGCAGGTCCTACAGCGGGGATGTTGAAGCATCAGACCTTCTCAGCCCCTTACCTGCAAGACATGACCCACAGGAGGCTCGATACGTTTCTATCGGCCCTGTGGTGGCTTCACAACAGCTGGTCTAAACCTCAGGCTCCTTGATGGACAAGTAGCAGAAGGTTGAGGGCATTGTTACCTGGTGTTAGTCTGCATGAATGAAAAGATCTGTCTGGCCCTTGTCCTTTTCTTCATCCTCTCCTCCCACGGAGAAAGCAGCATCCTGGGTTCTCTGCACAGCTGACCTCAAACCACTGCAGGTAGACCCTGCTTCCTTGTGTTCCTAGTATTAGGTGTAATACTGTCATGTCCCCATACCCGGACGAGGTGGTATTGGGAGAGTCCTAGCCTGGATTCCCTTCTGAGGGACTCCAGGGCAACTGCCTGGGACAAGTCACTTTTCATCTTCGCACACACCTTACATAGGCCGCGGCAGTTTCACAACCGCCAGCGAGGAGCAGGGATTCCCTATTGTCCGAGTACTTGATCGCTCGAATATGGAATCCCCGGGCAAGCGAAAGCCAGTATGGCCGGGACTTACCACCCTTCCTAAGGGTCAAGTCACCCCATGTAAATAGCGTGGTTTGTATTTCAGTTACGGAACAAATGACAAATTCGTAGATAATTTGTATTTTTCCTAACTATACAAACCTTAGCTATTTACAGTTATGTGCCCGCCAGCCCTGTCCCCCAAGATAAGTCCTACCTCTTAGTAAAGTGGAGTATTCTCCTGTGTGTGTGAGGGGGAGGGGTAGCTAGCTACCCCTTCCTACCCCCCGCTAACTAGCGGTGGGGTAAGAAACCCTCGTTAAAACTTTATGGCTCGTCATCGGCTGCGCCGAAGTAATCACCCCATGTACTGTAAATAGCTAAGGTTTGTATAGTTAGGAAAAATACAAATTATCTACGAATTTGTCATATTGATTTGTATTTTTCCTAGCTATACAAACCTAAATCCTTTAAAGTTAAACTTCCCATCTCAACCTCCCTTCTCAGTCCTAAGCCAAAGTAAAAAGGGAAGAGTCTTTGACTGGAGAGAGAGAGGGACTACTTGCATTTGCTTACCACATGTATGTTAACTACCTAATTAATGATTTCAATGGCTGTTCCAGCTTCGCTGAAGACATTCCATATTTTAAAAGACTCTGGTTTGTATACCTAGTAAAATTACAAATTACTGTTAAAATTTCCTATGCTTTGCACTGATTCATGAAACATTAAGGGGTTGAGATAATAGAGGTCGCAGTTTCATGGTTATTTTTTCCGAGAAAATGGCATTAGGTTGTTTTGGAACAAGATATATTTTGCACATATTTAAGTATCCTTGTGTAGTAATGTAATTTAGTTTTGTATGCCTTCCTTTAATGAATGTCATTATGATACGTTTTTATAGGTCTGCCAGCTTGGAATGCGAGATACCTGTATATTTTTTCACAACCACAATGGTATCTAAGAAAGTAAACAAAACATCCAGAACAGCATCTAAGAAAGGAAATAAAATGTCTGAGAAAGGGAAGAAGTCGCCCCTGAAAATATCAAAGAAAGGAAAGAAGACCCCACAGAAATTATTTAAAAAAGGAAATAAAAAACCCAAGACGTCAAGTAGACCAGTGTTGAAAGCTTCAAAAATCCAGAAGAATGAAAGTTTGACAAAAGATGAGGTGTCACTAAGGAAAAAGATATTGAAAGAGGTAAATATTTTAAGAGACTTTCGTGAGTTACTCTTGCCTATTTTTATTAAGGTTGTAGTTATAGGATGTAGAAATCATCAAGTTTAGTGAAATTATTTGTTCATAATCAATTACCTGAACCATACACAAGGTATGCCATATGTAATTTTTTTTTTTTTTTTCATTCATAATTTCATTAATCAAGTCAAGTAGTCTTTTCAGTGATACAGTAATGTTTTTTTCTGAATGAAGTAACCAATGTAGTCCAACTCTTAGTTAAGCTCTTGCAAGTTTACTGTGTACTCTTTTATGAAGTATTGCATGTAAAATGGCAAAATAGTTCATGTTTATTCATTTAGATTTTTCTACATTTTAATTTATAATTAGTAGATGAAATGGTATGACAAGTTTGACTAGCTTGAAGAGGAGATAATTTGTATGCTCAGCTTCGTAGTTTAATTTATGCTGTTGCAAAATATACTAATATCTGACTTGGATTAGAAATCATTGAACATGATAAAAATTCCTCTTTTATGCTTTGAGAACGCACCCAAAACCTAGACCTTTATTTATGTTAGGCGGAGCTGTTCATTGCATTTCTTATTATCAGTCATCTAAGCATCTAGTTGGCTCTGAATTGCTGTAATTTTTCTATATGAAAGATGCAGCACATGTCCATGCAACAAATTTAGCAAATATATACTCATGTTCAGTATACTGTAGTGTTTTTATTACGTATTGTTGTTTTCTTGTACAATATTTTGAGACTTTTCATTTATGGCAAAGAATTATTCTATGCCTCTTTTCCTTTCTCAGAATTTTTAGTATTTTTCTAATCTATTCTATAAAATTTATTTCAACAGGGTCTATCAGAAAAGGGTGAAATTCCAGTTGGTAATATAGCCCTTGAAAAGAGTAAAGGTACCTCATTTCAAAAGAAGAACAAATCTCTCAAAAAGAAATTAGAGAAGGTAAGGTTTTTAAGGATTTTGTCTATTCCATAGGCACGCACTCATAATGATTTACTATATACTGTATATGGAGCTTGATTTGTATTGCATTTGCAGATACTACTTTGATATTTCTTATATAGGGAGTGGAGGACTACTGTATAATTATATTCTATTTTTATTTTTTTCCCTTTTTTCAGCCAAAAAAAGTGCAGCAACCAATAGGTAACCCAGGAATAATTTGTCTTACCAACTTACCTCATGGCTTTTATGAAAGGCAGTTGAATATGTATTTTAGCCAGTTTGGTGAAATCAATCGCGTGAAGCATGTTCGCAGTAAATTGGTAAGTGTTTTCTTTTATGCTTAAATATAGAAATAAAAAAATGTTGCAGGTAATTTATGAGAAATGTCTATTAAGTTTTCATTCAGGTTTTTTGTTTGTTTTAAGTACAGTTGTTCTAGTTTTTTATACCATTTTTCTTGTTTTTATATTCCAGACTGGAAGAAGCTGTGGCATTGCATATGTGGAGTTCAAGGAGGAGGTTGTTGCCAGAATTACAGCTGAGGCTATGGACAATTACCTAACATTTGGGAAGATAATCAAATGTAAGTATTTATTATTTTACAGTGAATTAATCTTTGGAACTTAGATTTTCCAAAATTTACTATTGTATTGTTATTATTATTACAAACAAAGCTACAACCCTAGTTGGAAAAGCAGGATGCTATAAGCCCAAGGGCTCCAACAGGGAAAAAGAGCCCAGTGAAGAAAGGAATGAGGAAATAAATAAACGACAATATAAGTAATAATTAACTGAAATGAAATATTTTAAGAACAGGAACATTAAAATAGATTTTTCAATATTAAACTTAGCCGGTGATCATATAAGCTGTCAGCTCTGCTGCCCGACAGAAAAACCTAAGGACAAAATACGCCAGCGATCGCTATACAGGTGGGGGTGTACATCAACTGCGCCATCTGTCGAGCAGGTACTCAAGTACTCCATGTCAACACAGAACCAATTTTCTCTCTGTCGTGCCACTGGCAAGACCTACTAAATACGCTGTTACTAACTGGATTTGTTTTCACAACTATTTGGTGAAGTACACTATTCTAGTTTTGAGCTTTCGCTATGCAGGGGTTTTATCTTCATCTCAAAACTTGAACTCGTTTTGGATAGATTTAATTATGGTGACAAAGAGAGTATGGACTCTCTTTCACTTTTAAATGGCCGACCCTTCTCTTAGACGGAAGTGTGTTTAGGTTTTTAGTAATTTTGCTTAACACGTTATAGATCTATATATTTTATATCTCTCCGCCTTTATTAGGCCTCTTCGATTAGCTTTCCATTTATTATAAACATATAAAAATAAATTTTTATGTTTTGTTTATATGCGACCTTTCCTGATAGTAGGCGGTCCTAACTTGGAACCGAAGTTAATCAACGTTGAGCCCGTTATATCGTATTTAGCCTTTAAAGAATTTAAAACTTTTTAAATTTAATGTTTTATGAAAGAATTTCTTTGATAGTCTCGTACTGTTTTCAAAGATGAACTAACGTTTAGTTTTTTAGACTACGCAGTTGTTGACGTTCAGGACGTTCAACATGCGCTCTATCGTTACGATAGAGAGAGAGTGTATCACGGTTTCACTTTGCAGTAAGAGTAAATCGATTCTGACGTTTCGTTCATTCTTTCTTAGCTTAAATGATTTAAATTCTAAATTAAAGGAACTTTTTATTTGGAAAACCTTTCAGTTTTTTCCTTTAGCCAAATAACATGTTTTGACGATATATAATTGGGCTCTTCTCTCAGGTGCGAAATCAAGAGAGAAAGAGAGATAGAGACGGAGGGAGAGAGAGGAGAAAAAAACGTTCCGTTCAAGCGGGTAACGTTGTTCTCGTGTTACTCTCCTCCCTAGTCGCTGTACGGGGAAGAAGGTAAAACGTTTCTAGGGTTTTATTCTTGTCCCCAGGCTATGTGCGGTGAGAGATTGTAAACGTAGTTTATTTGAACTAGTGTTTAGTCTCTTTCCCAGCCACTGAATTCTTTATCTTTATATATGTTTTCTGTTTTTGCTAGTATTAATGAGCTGCATTATACGACTGTTTTCGCAATTACTACCTTTTAATGAAGGGTAGAATTGCGTGTTTCAGGTAGAAATCAGTAAAAGTTTCGATTTCAGTGAAATAAGTGCAAAACAGAAAATCGAAGTGATAAAGTGATATGCGCAAAGTGTTACAGTGTTGCGTCCGAGGGTTCGTCTGTTCGTGCCTGTCGTTCACCTAGTCCGGGACCTCTTGCAAGCTCCCAAGCCCAGGGGGAGAAGTAATGTCGAACGACTTATGGGTTCGTCAGGCCTTGATCAACGAACAGACGTTTTTCCCTCCGTGGTTTCGGGCGTATCTACCCAAGATCGCCCCACCCACACAAAGACGAGAGAGCCCATTTACTTCTCGTCTGCGGAAGAGGTTTCTCGTAAGAAACCTTGGACCAAGGTCTCGCAGCTTATTAAGCGCAAGTCGGTCCCTTCCGCGCAAGTCCAACGGCCCAGGTGTAGCCACTGGGTCAGTTCGGACTTGCTGCAGTCTTCCGATGACTGCACACCTCCTAAGAGAGGCAAAGTGGTACCGCAACAGGCAGTAACACCGTCTGTTGCCGCACCTGCTGCTGTAGACCCTAAGTGGTCTTTGCTACAGTCTATGCAGACACAGTTAGCATCTTTTATGCAGGAGTATCGTGCGGAGAAGGTTGACGCTGCACCCGTTAGCCTACAACCAACCACGGTTGTGCGTACAGTAGACGCTGACGCTACCTGCTCCCGCACTCCGCCTGGGAGAGTTCCACCACCCATGCGCAGTGTACCCTGCCAGCCGCACGTTGACGTTCACAGACGCACGCTACCCTCCGTTGACGTTCGCGAGTTACCAAAACAACAGGAGGGTGGAGTTAAGTTGCTTTGTTTTGACGCTGTACGTCAACCTCCGCAACCCACTGTGGTTACCGCTACTCGCCCGCAGCAGACTAGTCAGTCAGGAGTAGAGGCTTTGCTTCCCCACACAGCTATGGTTGTTGCCAGCTCACAGACTGTCAAGCAGTTACATGACGTTGCCTTCTGGTCTGCTACTAATGCACCAGTGCTGTATGTCCTCACGCACCTGTTGTGGTTGACAGTTCAGTTTTTGACAGTTCACAGACTGTCAAGCAGTTACATAACGTTGCCTTCTGGTCTGCTGCTAATGCACCAGTGAGACCCTCACTGAGATAACCTAGCTTTTATCTGACAAGGTTCCTGTAGATGAGAAAGTGCTGTTCTCCCTCCTACTGATATTCCTTTGAGGACTCTGTCATTTGGAGAGGAGCCTTAAGCTGCTTAGCCTCCTATGGTCTTTAATTAAATCATGATGATTTTTTAAGGATCTTCGTCCGGATCTTGTTACTGCTGCTCCTCGTTCGCCTAACGTCAGAACTTACACTAGGCCTAACTACTTCGAAGCCGTTGTTGTTAAGCTAGTGCTCTCTCGCTCTCCTAGAGAGCGTTACGTTGGCTAGGCGACTGGTTTTTGCACCAGGAGGAGTTTTAGGGATACAGCCTTTGATTTCCCTTCTTTTAAACTGGCTTATAGAGCGAGAGTCTGTTAGGACACGAGAGAAGTTCTCGGCTTGGGAGTTCATGCCTCTGCCCAGATAGACTTCTCAATTCTGGTAGACTCGCCCTGGCGCCTAGCCAGGAGACGCTCCAAGTTGTTTACAGGTCAACTTCTCAACTTTTGTCGAGCCTTTGAAGTTTTGCTGTACTATTATGTCACACATAACAAGGCTTACAGGGATGGTAAATGGTTCCGCCTCAGTCGCTAACCCCGTCTGTTGCCACACCTGCTCCCGTAGACCCTAAATGGGCTTTGCTGCAAGACATGCAGTCCAAGCTTGTGTCCTTGATAGAGGACTTAAATACGGAGAAGAACCTTCTGGCCAACAACCTTCCAACCGGTTGGTTGTGCGCCCTGTTGACGCTGAGGTATCCTACTCGCGTCTGCCAGTTGAGGTGGTTCCTCCACCGATGCGACCCAGTGTGGGTTGCCAGTCGCAAGTTGACGTTAAGCGACGCTCGGAGGTGGTTGTTGACGTTCAGTGTGTCACTAGGAAGACGTTCAACAACCAGCAGAGGTGACTTGTTGTGACGCAGTGCGTCAACCTCAGCAACCCGGTAGGGTGTTGACTGCACAACCCAGACAGTCTAGACAGTTTCGGGTTGACGCTGTACTTCCTCGCGCACCCATGGTTGTTGACAGTTCACAGACTGTGCAGCAGTGCCATGATATTGCGTCCGGCTCCGTCACGCATCCACCAGTGCGACCGCATTCAGCGAGTCAGACGTTGCCCACTCCGTTGCCGTTTCCTCATCAGTTTCGGATGAGGAACCCTCTGATTAGGACGTTGCTGAACAAGACGATCAACCCCCAGCCCTGCTATCCATCCAGAAGATGCTGAAGAAGGAACGCTGCCCAGTCAGGCTGTGGATGAGTCTGGTAGGGACACTGTCATCCGTGGATCAATTTGTGTCACTAGGAAGACTACACCTCCGTCCTCTTCTATACCATCTAGCTTTTCACTGGAAAAAGGACAAGACGCTAGAAGCGGTCTCGATCCCGGTTTCCGGAAAGATAAAGTCTGGTCTGACTTGGTGAAAGGACTATATCAACCTTAGAGAGGGTCTTCCCCTGACTATTCAGACTCCCATCCACGTTCTCTTCTCGGACGCATCGGACGTAGGCTGGGGTGCGACATTAGACGGTAGGGAATGCTCGGGATTATGGAACTCGAGTCAAAGGACAATGCATTTCAACTGCAAGAAGCTACTGGCAGTACGTCTGACCTGGAAAAGCTTCAGGTCTCTCCTTCAAGGCAAAGTGGTGGAGGTGAACTCGGACAACACCACGGCTTTGGCGTACATCTCCAAGCAAGGAGGGACCTACTCTCTGACATGGTACGAGATCGCAAGGGACCTCCTCACCTGGTCAAAAGGTCTAGACATTTCACTAGTAACGAGGTTCATCCAAGGCAACTTGAATGTCATGGCAGATTGTCTCAGTCGGAAGGGACAAATAATTCCAACAGAATGGACCCTCCACAAGGATGTATGCAAGAGACTTTGGGCCACCTGGGGCCAGCCAACCATAGATCTCTTCGCAACCTCGATGACCAAGAGGCTCCCAATATTTTGCTCACCAATCCCGGACCCAGCAGCAGTTCATATAGATGCCTTTCTACTAGATTGGTCACATCTAGATCTATATGCATTCCCTCCGTTCAAGATTGTCAACAAGGTACTGCAGAAGTTCGCCTCTCACGAAGGGACAAGGTTGACGCTAGTTGCTTCCCTCTGGCCCGCGAGAGAATGGCTCACCGAGGTACTTCGATGGCTAGTAGACGTTCTCAGAACACTTCCCCTAAGGGTGGACCTTCTACGTCAGCCACGCGTAAAGAAGGTACACCAAGGCCTCCACGCTCTTCGTCTGACTGCCTTCAGACTATCGAAAGACTCTCAAGAGCTAGAGGCTTTTCGAAGGAGGCAACCAGAGCGATTGCTAGAGCAAGGAGAACATCCACCCTTAGAGTCTACCAATCGAAGTGGGAAATCTTCCGAAACTGGTGCAAGTCAGTATCCGTATCCTCGACCAGTACCTCTGTAACTCAAATAGCTGACTTTCTCTTATATCTGAGGAAAGAACGATCTCTTTCAGCTCCCACTATCAAGGGTTACAGAAGCATGTTGGCATCAGTCTTCCGTCACAGAGGCTTAGATCTTTCCAACAATAAAGATCTACAGGACCTCCTTAAGTCTTTTGAGACCACGAAGGAGCGTCGTTTGGTTACACCTGGTTGGAATTTAGACGTGGTACTAAGATTCCTTATGTCAGACAGGTTCGAACCGCTACAATCAGCCTCCCTGAAAGATCTCACCTTTAAGACTCTTTTCCTGATATGCTTAGCCACAGCTAAAAGAGTCAGTGAGATTCATGCCTTCAGCAAGAACATCGGATTCTCATCCGAAACGGCTACATGTTCTACAACTTGGTTTTCTAGCCAAACACGAGCTGCCTTCTCGGCCTTGACCAATATCGTTCGATATTCCAAACTTATCGTATGGTTGGAAATGAACTAGAAAGAGTCTTATGTCCTGTAAGAGCTCTTAAGTTCTATTTAAAAACCTTTACGAGGCCCGTCTGAAGCTTTATGGTGTTCAGTTAAGAATCCATCTTTGCCTATGTCAAAGAATGCTTTATCCTATTTTATCAGACTGTTAATACGAGAAGCTCATTCCCATCTGAGTGAGGATGACCAAGCTTTGCTGAAGGTAAGGACACACGAAGTTAGAGCTGTCGCAACTTCCGTGGCCTTTAAACAAAATAGATCTCTGCAAAGTATAATCGACGCAACCTATTGGAAAAGCAAATCAGTGTTCGCGTCTTTTTATCTTAAGAATGTCCAGTCTCTTTACGAGGACTGCTACACTCTGGGACCATTCGTAGCAACGAGTGCAGTAGTGGGTGAGGGCTCAACCACTACAATTCCCTAATTCCATAACCTTTTTTAATCTTTCTCTTGAAATGTTTTATTGTTGTTTTTGGGTTGTCCGGAAGGCTAAGAAGCCTTTCGCATCCTACTTGATTTGGCGGGTGGTCAAAGTCATTTCTTGAGAAGCGCCTAGATTAGAGGTTTTGATGAGGTCCTTTAGTATGGGTTGCAACCCTTCATACTTCAGCTCCTAGGAGTCGCTCAGCATCCTATGAGGATCGCGAGGCTCAGTAAGGAAGACGTACTTAAAAAGGCAGAGTAATTGTTCAAGTCGACTTCCTTACCAGGTACTTATTTATTTTATGTTTGTTATTTTGAATAACTGCTAAAATGAAATACAAAATACTTAGCTCATAATAATGTCAACATGTAATGCTGGTCTCTACCCACCCCTCTGGGTGTGAATCAGCTTATATGATCACCGGCTAAGTTTAATATTGAAAAATGTTATTTTTATTAATAAAATAAATTTTTGAATATACTTACCCAGTGATCATATATTAAAGGACCCTCCCTTCCTCCCCAATAGAGACCCAGTGGGCCGAGGAGAAAATTGGTTCTGTGTTGACATGGAGTACTTGAGTACCTGCTCGACAGATGGCGCAGTTGATGTACACCCCCACCTGTATAGCGATCGCTGGCGTATTTTGTCCTTAGGTTTTTCTGTCGGGCAGCAGAGCTGACAGCTTATATGATCACCGGGTAAGTATATTCAAAAATTTATTTTATTAATAAAAATAACATTTTTCATATATAAACTATAAAAAAACTTTAAAGAAAAAGAGGAAGAGAAATAACATAGAATAATATTCCTTGGTGTACCTTCAAGCAAGAGAATTCTACCCAAGACAGTTAGGCCATGGTACAGAGGCTATGGCACTACCCAAGATTAGAGAACAATAGTTTGATTTTGGAGTGTCCTAGAAGAGATGCCTACCATAGCTAAAGAGTCACTTCTACCTTTACCAAGATGAAAGTAGCCACTGAACAATTACAGTGCAGTAGTTAAACCCTTGAGCGAAGAATTATTCGGTAATTTCAGTGTTGTCAAGTGTATGAGGACCGAGGAGAATGTGGAAAGAATAGGCCGAACTATTTGGTGTATGTGTAGGCAAAGCAAAAATTAACGGTAATGAGAGAGAGGGATCCAATGAAGTACTGTCTGACCAGAAAAAAGGATCCAATAACTCTCTAGTGGTAGTATCTAAGCGGTTGGCTGGTGCCTAGGCCAACCTACTATCTACTAAGACTTTAAGAATTATTTTTCATGTACAGTAGTATAGGAGGATAAAAAGGTGGACCTATATAGGATGGTAGGAAAACATGCTAAATTAGAATTGTAAAGCTTTTGACAGGAAGAAAAATAGGTACAATATGGATTGTCTTGAAGATATGTTTCGACAATAACTGAAACTAGCCATTAAGCTTTTAGCGGGGTGACTCTACCCTCCACTAGTTAATGGAGGGGGGAGTTGAGAGAGACCAGCCACCCTGCTCACACCTGTACTAGTAACAGACCAGCACTTTGCAATTGTAACAGGACTTCCACGGGAAGGTGATGGCGGCGCCAATATGTGTAGAGCTCCAGGTTTGTATAGTTAGGAAAATTACAACTTATTTCCAAATTTGTCATATTTTTTTATGTTATGAACCTTTTGAAGCAACAAATTGTCACTAACATTTGTTCCTACTTGAATAAAAACCCTTGTCCATTTGTACAGTATGGTTATATTCTAGTTAAAACTGGAAACAGTCAATGAAGAATTATCAAGCTTCTGTCTGCCACCATTAGCCACTGGTGGCAGGCATCTGTCAGAGCACAGAGACTTCATTCTGATTACTTTGTCCAGGGTTGTCAGATTGACACTGGCACTTTTATGAGCAAGGTTGAATGCGATCCTCACCCTTTATATTTGTTGTGTAGAGGGCACTGCTGCACTTCAGAATCACCTTGTGATATGTGCAAAAAAAGGTCGTCCTCCCAGTAAACAAGATTTTGGAGGAGGAGGAAGAGGAGCTCAAAGAGCAATCATTCTCTCTCAGGTTCATATTCGAAGTCAGGAAGGTCTGAGATCCCTACTTCCAACGACAGAAACTCTCCACTCCGGCCATTCTTTGCTTAACTCTTCTGAGGACAAGCCAAAGAAGACCGACGACCTTACACTTGTAGAGCAAGTTTTCTAGGTGGCAGACATCCCCACTTCCCCCAGAGAAGTAGAGCAGTCTCTCCTTGAGAAGTAGCTCCATTCTTCAGTTTTGGAAGTCTCAGCCAGTGAGCTTGTGATAACCAAAGCTCTCTGATTTTTGGAGAAGTGCCTTGGTGCACCATTACTCTCTTTGCAGCCCTTAAGACTATATCTCTTGAGTATTTTGCATACCATACTTTTCTGGGAGAGTTATAAGTGATTTTTCTTTCGATAGCCCAGTCGAGCTTGTAGGTTTGGCATATAATTCATCAAAATGCACCCTTGTAGTCTTACACAAGTTTTGATATCGAGCCTCCCAGTAGCGTGCAAGGCTAAAGCGCACCATCAACAAATGTGTGAAACAGTACTGAGTCAGCAACCTGCGGAAGTATGCCACCACCGTGTGTGTGAACCAGGGGTGCGATAGCTAAGATGCGCACAAATTAGAAACAAGTTACCGAACAGTGAGTGAATCCGAGATGCACCTACATACTGTACAATGCGCAGAATTGTAACGCGTAACCAAGAATTGTATCATCCACGAGCGTGCGATACACAATCACACTCCTTTAGTAAATGATCAGTTTTACTTTTTTACACAGGAGCAGTCGCCACGAGTAGAAGGCATCTCGAGGACACACCTTTCAACGTTCTCTGTGAATACGCAGCCCTGTTGGACATTTGTCAAATTACTTTTCCTTCTTTTACAGGGGTTTTACCTGATCTTAGGCACCCATTAGAGCTTCATGTCTTTCCTATGCAAAGCGCTGTGGAAGTTCCTCACCCTACTGACCCTAGATTAGCGGCTCGAATGCATTCGTAGTTTAGGGGAGAGTATTAACTTTGTTTTTTGTTCATCTAGGATGTCCAAGACTGAATGAGTGGTATCAAAACCGTGTCCTGATTCCACAGATCTTTTATTCTTTTCCCTTTCTTCATTTTCCAAAGGGGAGGAAGTCAAAGAAAAGAAGGACATCGTTTCCAGACAAAAGAATAAACAAAGATCACCTCCAAGACTCTATAAAGACTCATATTCAGACAGTCTAACTAAAAGAGACAAGACCTGCTTCCCCAGAACCCGTCGAGTATTCCCTTGCAGTCGACTCACCACTCCGAAAGCTCTTTTCTGTGGGAGGCAGACCTCCATTGACTCCTTTAGGAAGCGGCACACACCTCCCTACCATGGTCAGGATAAACCGATACTATTCAGAAATTGAAGGCAACAAGTCTCTGCTACCAAAGACTCCCTTTAAGCAGTTTTCTCTTTAAGTTAATTCCTCCTGTTTTTTTTTTTCGAAACAGAGGAAGTTCTATGCGAGAGGTAGCCCATCCTTCCCTTTTCTCCTTAGACCCTGAATTAGCGATCCTGATTCTGAGGCCGTTTTCTTGACCTGAGAGGCCATAAACATGGAGGCAGCGGCAATGTCAGCTCTGCCGGCTATCTCTTGGATTAAAACACTGGTCTGGAATGCTCTCATATTTGGAGGTATCTGAGAATCTTTCTGACACTAAGATACTAAAACAATATGAGGAGCTCATTCTTTCGGGAGCGAAGGTGACAGAGTTTTTAGTACACCAGTATGCTTACCAGTGGAGCAACTGGTGATTGAGATGCACTGATCAACAAATTCGTCTTACATAGAATGCTTCCCTCTTTCTACCTGAAGGGTGGAAGCAGCATAGTGAAGTGGGAGAAGGCAGGGCAAGTTTCCTTCTTTAGGAGATCTTCCACCTTCAAGCACCCTCCTACAGTGCCTGCTAAACGCAAGAACTCGCCTCCAAGGCTTAGGCCCGCAAGAATGAGACACGAGTAACAATGACCCTCCCCCATACAGGAGATCAAATGAGCTGGGTCACCCCTTTTATCGCAGACAACCTCACAGCAGAATAGGACCACATCCCCTCATGTTACTACCTGTGTGTGTTGGGGGGGGGGGGGGGGGGGGGGCTGTTGAGGCGGTGGACGAGGTGGCAGTTCCCCGGGCCAGAGCCTTGGAAGATAGAGGTCCTCTGATGAGCTGCTAGTTGTATTTGAGTGGCTCCGTCTAAAACCTACTCCTTCAGGAGGAGGTCAAAAAGATGTAAGGGGGAAAAGGCGATCGACGCTCTAGGCAACTCGTTCCGGATGTTCACAGCAACCTGTTTCTAGTACAGAAGCTATCAGGAGGTTCGAGACCAGTCATCGACCTGTCCTATCTGAACAACTGTTCAAGATGGAAATCCCGAACATGATCCTCCAGGCAATAGACTTAAAGGTCACTTATTTCCAAATTCCAGTGCACTGGAACTCAAGGAAAGATGTTCAGTTTCTACGGGAAACTAGAAATTCCAGTTTTGAGTTCTCTGTTTTGGACTGTTCACACCCCCTCAAGTGTTCAGCTCTACAAAGACCTCAAATTTTGTCAGGATCTGGGGATCCGGATAAGTCTTGAGAAGTCTGTTCTTGCTCTTCCTGAGGATGAGAATAAATACAGTCCAAGCCAAAGTCTTCCTATTGCAAAATAGGCTGCAGAAGTTGAAATCGCAACACCCTCTTGACATACGAGTCACTCGCAGCCAGGCATGTATAAAGACTGCTTGGACACCTTTCCTTGTTAGAATGTTTGGTCCCACACAAGCAGTACACGTTCGTTCTGTGCAATGGGCTTTGAAGACGAGCTGGCGTCAAAGGTTCTTTCCTCTATTAGCACCTGTGAGGGTGACACAGGAAGTTCGAAAGGACCTGTACTGGTGGCTTCAGGAGAAAAAAATGTTAGTGGGTGCCTACTTGTACGTTTTTCCTTTTCTCAGACTCATTTTAAAGCCTTCTACTTCAAGCCAATGGACAGAAGTACAGTACACAAAAAATTTCATATAAATCTGTTGCAGCTGAAGGCAGCATATCTGGCTTTGATCACTTTCAAGACGTAGTAAAAGGTCACTCAGTATTACTGATGAGCGACAACACTGTAGTTGCTTATTTCAACAAGCAAAGGGGCTCAGTCTCATGGACCTTCTGCCATTTTGGAGTAAAGATGCTTGCATGGTCTGTGGGCAATGCAGTAAACATGCCAACCCATTTTATTCCAGTAAAATGGAACCTTATCACAGACAATCTGAGTCACCCCACTCAGATTGCGCGCTCGAAATGGTATTCGAATCCTCTAGTAGCGAGGGAACATTTAACTTTATTGGGTTAGCCGACAATGGCCACATTTCCCTCTCTCCTAAATAACAAACTGAAGCTCTGTTGCTCACCAGTGCCGGACCAGGCAGCAGTGCTAGAGAACGCATTCCAACATCTGTGGGGCGGCCTTGACATTTATGCCTTCCCGCCATTTAGAGGATGATCATCAGGGCTATTGTTACACCCACTCTCCAGATGACCCTTGGAGCACCAAAATGGCCACATGTAGATTGGTACCCAGACCTTCTAGGTATCCTAAAGGAAGTTTTGAGGGGGTTCCTGAGTTGGTACAATCTCCTGTGCCAGCAGCACTCGAAGTGATACCGCACCACAGTGAACTGGTTGTCAATTCACAGTTGGAGGTAATCCAGCATCTCAAGAAAGATAGGCTTTTTGCGTCCGATCGTAAAGCAACTCAGGATACCTCAGGAAGTCTTTGGTAGCAGTCTACCAAGCAAATTGGGCACTCTTCTGGGATTGGTGTTGTTGGAGGAACACTTCTCCATGAGAAACCTCTGCTCCACTAGTTGTCGGTTTTCTTGTATACATGTGGGATGAAAATGCCTCTTGATGTTGGCCGTGAAAGGCTATCACTCAGCCTTGATCCACTTTTCAGATTATACGGAGTAGATCTCTTTGTTATGGGAATTATCAGCTTTGACTTGGACCTTCGAACAAGTATACCCCCCTCGGGAAATCAAACCCCCAGCTTGGAATGTGCCAGGGTCCTTAGATCACTCAGGAAGGTACCATACAAACCATTGAGGCAAGTCCCAGATAGGGACCTCACTCAGCTAGCCTTATCTTCAACCAAATGTGTGGGACAGCTACACAGTCTATCGTACTTGGCGTCACTGAGCAGTGGAGGCAGGTCTAATTCTTGTTCCCGATATTTGGCAAAATCTCAAAACCCATTGTTCAGTGACTCTAGGTTTGATTCCTTTTCAGTTTCATCACTAAAGGAGGCAACTGATAATCCATGGGGTTATCTGGACTCCTACACTGCTCCTTCGTTTAGTCTGATTCGTTGGGTTATCAAATGAGTTTTGATCGATCCAGGTCTCAAGATGAACTTTGTTGTTTCTAGATAGGCACAATTCAAGTACAGTAGTATCCCAATCTGTTAGCATCTCGAGTTCAAACTGCTGCTCAGTCGTAGCTGCGAAAGACTACTCTTCTGCCTTGAGCCGTATTTTCTGACTAAGGGTAGTTGTTTATACTTTTAAGAGAGCTTTGAGCCGTTTTGCCTACCTCAGAACCTCGGACACAAGTGGAACATGAACAAGGCTTGCGCGTCCCCCCATATGAACCTTTAAAAATATTATCAGACAAGAGATCCTACTCTGAAGACTGTCTTTTCTAGCCTTAGCATTGGCAGAGAGAGTTGGTAAGTTGCACAGACTCTTGCATTAACCCATGCGTAAGGGTCTTTTAAGTTTTGTGCCCAAATTCATATTGAAAACCCAGAGTTTGTCAGTGCACAACCCAGGTTCTAGACATTCTCCATCCCCTTTTTTCATGAAGAGTCAGTTTGCATTTGAGAGGAGATGCTTCTGTGTCCCATGAGGGCTCTGCAGTGCTATCTAAAGAGGACTCAACATCTTAGGCTTTAGCATCTGCAACTCTTCATTAGCACTGGCAGAACCAAGAAAGAGGTGTTAAAGAGTAAAGTCTCTTTTTGGCTTTGTGAAATGATCAAAGAGCATATGGTTTGATTATTGAGGAATCAAGGTACCAGCTCAACTTACAGTTCATGAAGTCTGCGGTATTGGTCCTAGTTTATTCTTCAGAATTAATCTTTCATATGGACAGATGATGAAGATGGAGTTTAGAAGCACCAAATAACTTAATTATTATAAGATTAAATTTGTAAGTAGTTCTTCCCCATCCTCCCTTAATGATAGGAAGGATGATAGAATGAATACTAACCCATTGGCTACCATATGCCAGGTATTTCATCCCAGACTGCATCTCCCTTTCCTGGGAGAATTATTTCTACATTGATCAGGTACTGTCTATGCCCTGTCAGCCTACTCGCTTGCTCCTATACAAAACAAGGAAAAGTGGCATATTTTAAGGAAGAAAAAGAACCAACCAGTTCGGTTTAGGGGACAAAAGTTTTGGATAAGCTTAGGAACCAATTTTAAAAATAATTTGTATTTTACAAGCTGTTTAAGCTTGTGGCCTTTAAAGATGAAAATAAAGTTGTTAACTACCTCTTTAATTACTTCCATTAGCCATTCCATCTTCACTGAAGATATTTAGTATTTTAAAGGACCCAGGTTTGCATAGACAGGAAAATTATGAATTACTTAAAATTTATGTAAGTATTTCTATCCTATAAACAATCCCTACTTAGGTCTTTTCCTTTACCATGTACAGTATATGGTACAATATACAAGTACAGTATGTGGCAGCAGTTAAAAGTTAATTTTGTTTCGTATTTATTTATTTGTAAATTTTACTTTTGAAATTTTGCCGTATACGTCTAACCATGTAAACAATTATGAAAAAGTACAGGCTACTCTATTGTGTAATTTTTTAAATGAAAAATACATACATTTATTGTACTGTAGCACATGTTTTGTTTAAAGGTGATCATGAAAGATTGAAAGATACAAAGCTCTTTCTCACTTTAGCACATGACTTTAAAATTGATTGTGAACAATTATTGAAAGGTACAAACAAACACACACACACACACACACACACACACACACACACACTCTCTCTCTCTCTCTCTCTCTCTCTCTCTCTCTCTCTCTCTCTCTCTCTCTCTCTCTCTCTCTCTCTCTCTCTCTCTCTCTCTCTCTCTCTCTCTCTCTCTCATATTTGGCAATATTGATTGTTACAGTCGGAAGAAAAATATTACACTAGATTTGTGTGCTCACCACTACTCAGTCTGGCTGGATAGGCCACCTTCAAAAGAGGGGTCTCACCAGTAAATCTCCACTGCACCAAAAAAATAAACACTCTTTAAATGTCCTTTATTATGAATTAATTATTTTATTTATTTTCATTTATTATAGGTAGATTCCTCAAGTACTTCCCACAAAGAGCTGAGAAGTTGTTTGGAGAAGAACAGTTTAATCGTAGAAATTGCCCTAAAGTGCTCAGTAGAGAAAAGGCCATTACAAGTGTAAGTATGTCTGTGATACTGAATTATTGATGAGATTCTGTTGGGTGCTAGGAGAATTAATGGCAGATTATTTTACCAGGAAGATCTGGGAGAATTATTGGGTGAATAAAATGATTATTGGTAGCTTTTGTTGCTATTAATGAACTCATGATTACTGGATGTTCTTGGTTAGTAAGTTTAATTCCATGGATTACCTGGGTAATCCTAGTCTAGATCTTGAGATTTAGGTTAAACGAAGAAAACTATAAAGAATTCAAGTTCAGCTTCCTAAAATCTTCTTATATATTATTCTTGATTTTTATTTTATATGATTTAGTATTCTTCACTTTTAATGTACTGTACTTTATTTTTAATCATTATAAGTCTTATAGCTTGTGAATTCCTTATGAAGTGCATAAGATTTATAAGCTTTTCTATTTTTTCATATTGTAATTATTTATTGTTAAAGGCTATGGATTTTTTCTATGGATTGTAGATTTTTCATCAGGATCTTCCCTATTAAATGTCCTTTTAGAAAAGAAAGGTAAAGGAAAATATATTAAAACTAAGAATAAATTAAGCTTGATTATATGTATTTTGTCAGCAAAATAATATTTGTTTCTAGGCAAAATACAAACCATCATCATTTAAAGGGTATTACTCCATTGCTGTTTGGCTACGACCAGAATTAAGGAAATCAAGGGATTCTAGTAACAAAGTATAGTTGCCAGCATCACACCTGCTCTGAGGGGAGCGACTGGATCAACGTGATGCCCATCATTTAACTCTTGGTGATGTCCCAGTGAGACACTACAAACTGCTTTGACTGCTGTTCATGTTATTCTTCACATCATGCTGTGTTTTTTCTTTTCTCTCAATGCATTTGTTTCTCAAGTAAATATTAGAACCTGCCCCAGTCTTGGAGGTAAAAATTGTGGCTTCATCATGAGCCAAATTGAGGTAGATCTCTATCGTATGTGTTGTGGATGTTGTGTTACTTTTGATCCAAATGTTCCAACAGTGTTGTTGATAGGTTTCAATAGAGTGTGTTGGATGGTCTTTATAGCAGTAACCATTTTCCTATTCTGTATTAATAACCATGTTGGGAAATACAACAAGTCTTCCCACTCATCGTTATAATACAAATAAAGCTGACTGGGATAAGTTCAAATTTCATTTGAGTCAAGTGTCTCCATTCAGTTATTCATAAGATCATGATACATACGTATACCAAGGCACTTCCCCCAATTTTGGGGGATAGCTGACATCAAACAAATGAAAAAAAAAGGGGGACCTTACCTCTCTACGTTCCTCCCAGCCTGACAAGGGACTCAACCGAGTTTGGCTGGTACTGCTAGGGTGCCACAGCCCACCCTCCCCCGTTATCCACAACGGATGAAGCTTCATAACGCTGAATCCCCTACTGCTGCTACCTCTGCGGTCATCCAAGACACCGGAGGAAGCAGCAGGGTCTACCGGAACTGCGTCACAATCGCTCGCCATTCATTCCTATTTCTAGCACGCTCTCTTGCCTCTCTCACATCTATCCTATCACCCAGAGCTTTCTTCACTCCATCCATCCACCCAAACCTTGGCCTTCATCTTGTACTTCTCCCATCAACTCTTGCATTCATCACCTTCTTTAGCAGACAGCCATTTTCCATTCTCTCAAAATGGCCAAACGACCTCAACACATTCATATCCTCTCTAGCTGCTAACTCATTTCTTACACCCGTTCTCAACCTCACTATTTCGTTCCTAACCCTATCTACTCGAGATACACCAGCCATACTCCTTAGACACTTCATCTCAAACATTCAATTTCTGTCTCCCCGTCACTTTCATTCCCCACAACTCCGATCCATATATCACAGTTGGTACAATCACTTTCTCATACAGAACTCTCTTTACATTCATGCCCAACCCTCTATTTTTTACCACTCCCTTAACTGACCCCAACATTGCATCCTTCATTCACTCTCTGTCGTACATCTGCTTCCACTCCACCATTTGCTGTAACAACAGACCCCAAGTACTTAAACTGATCCACCCCCTCAAGTAACTCTCCATTCAACATGACATTCAACCTCGCACTACCTTCCCTTCTCGTAAATCTCATAACCTTACTCTTACCCATATTAACTCTCTACTTCCTTCTCACACACCCTTCCAAATTCTGTCACTAATCGGCCAAACTTCTCTTCCA
This sequence comes from Palaemon carinicauda, assembly GCF_036898095.1. Lineage (NCBI taxonomy): Eukaryota > Metazoa > Arthropoda > Malacostraca > Decapoda > Palaemonidae > Palaemon > Palaemon carinicauda. The sequence goes on from NC_090733.1 coordinate 119,149,236, forward strand.
TGTCTGCAACCAGTATAGTATCATCCGCAAACAACAACTGATTTACCTCCCATTCATGGTCATTCTCGTCTACCAGTTTCAATCCTCGTCCAAGCACTCGAGCATTCACCACTCTATCAACATACAAGTTAAACAACCACCACAGCAACATCACACATCCCTGTCTCAGCCCCACTCTTACTGGAAACCAATCGCTCACTTCATTTCCTATCCTAACACATGCTTTACTACCTTTGTAGAACCTTTTCACTGCTTGCAACAACCTTCCACCAACTCCATATAACCTCATCACATTCCACATTGCTTCTCTATCAACTCTATCATACGCTTTCTCCAGATCTAGAAACGCAACATACACCTCCTTACCTTTTGCTAAATATTTCTCGCATATCTGCCTAACTGTAAAAATCTAATTCATACAACCCCTACCTCTTCTAAAACCACCCTGTACTTTTAAGATTGCATTCTCTGTTTTATCCTTAATCCTATTAATCAGTACTCTACCATACACTTTTCCAACTACACTCAACAAACTAATACCCCTCGAATTACAACTCATGCACATCTCCCTTACCCTTATACTGTATAGTGGTACAATACATGCACAAACCCAATCTACTGGTACCATTGACAACACAAAACACATATTAAACAATCTCACCAACCATTCAAGTACAGTCACACCTTCCCTCAACATCTCAGCTGTCACACCATCCATACCAGATGCTTTTCCTACTCTGGTTTCATCTAGTGCTTTCCTCACTTCCTCTTTTGTAATCTCTCTCATTCTCATCTCCCATCACCGGCACCTCAGCACCTGCAACAGCAATTATATCTGCCTCCCTATTATCCTCAACATTCAGTAAACTTTCAAAATATTCCGCCCACCTTTTCCTTGCCTCCTCTCCTTCTAACAACCTTCCATTTCCATCTTCCATAGTCCCTTCAATTCTTGAACCAGCCTTCCTTACTCTCTTCACTTCTTTCCAAAACTACTACTTATTCTCTTCATATGAACGACCTAATGCCTGACCCCACCTCAGGTCAGCTGCTGCTGTGCCTCACTTACCTTGCGCTTTTCTTCCTCATTTTTCTCTCTATATCATGATGAAACAAATAATTTCTTTGAGGACATAATCACACAACCAGTCGACAAATCTGTTCCTCTGACTGGTGCCTGACCAATGAAACACACTTTTCTTGGTGGTCAGATACACTGGCCCAACTAATAAAAGAAGAGCTTGCCATGGGTAAAAAATTAGAAACTTTAAATAAGATACCTGCTAAACTTATAAAAGACAGGATATCATGGTAAAAAGTGTCTGGTATATCAGAAAGTTCTTATCAATGCAAAAGGTGGGGCAGAAATTTAGAGAAATTAATGGTTACTATAGCTGACCTGCAAGACATGCATTAATACATAATGGATCACCAATTCATGATACACAAGCCATCTCAAATATTATTGGACAAAATGTTGAAAGCATAAGCAGTATTAATAATGTGGATGCTCACTTTAGATCTATTTAAGGAAAAGAAGCAATTACTTTTAATTTTGATACTGTGGAAGATAATTATTATAAAAGATTTACCGAGGAAGAGTTGGAATTTGCACTAACATATTGTAGTTCATCGTCCGCTGGTAATAATAACATAAATTTTTTTATGATAAGGAATCTATCCCCTTTGGTAAAGGTCCTTTTATTAGCATTTTATAATCTTCTTTGGATCAAACATCTATTTCCAAAGGCATGGAAGCATGCATCAGTAATATCAATAGCTAAACGAGGAAGATTCCATAACTCAAACAATTATAGACCAATTTCACATACCAATTGTATTTGCAAATTACGGGAAAAAATGGTAAACTATAGACTGAATTCATTTTTATGTTGTAACAATGTTCCATCAGCCTCTCAATCAAAGGAATCTACCTTGGACTCTTTCACAATTGGAAAAATACTTACATAGAGGTTTTGAACTAAAGCAAATCACAGTAGTCATATTTTTTGGCATTCAGAAGGCATACAGTACCACTTGGAGGCATTCAATATTAAAATGTGTTTTCACCAACTTTAGGGGGCCCCTGTGACTCGGTCACTCACCTATTGTTCATGAGGCTGACATCTCGACCTTGCCCCTCTTACGAATAAGGTGAGATTGTCCTTATTACTGTATTATCCTTAAGGTCAAGGATCTAGTAAGTGCCCAAATCTTCCATTGAAACTTCCTCCCTCCTAAGGAAAACTCCTCATTAAGTGACGATGGTTTGTATTTCGCGTAGTTTGTCGTGTAGGAAGAAACTACAAATTTTGAAAAATAATTTTCATTTTTCTTAGCAATACAAACCTGTCATTTAATCTGAATTTTCTGCCTCATCCACCTCTCAAGTCTTGACCATGAGTAAGTGATGCGAGTCACGCAGACCCATCCGCTCCGACCCGACACGGATGTGATTAACAACCATGCAATTTTACCAGAATTCCATGATTTCCTTAATTCTGGGTGTAGGCAAACATCAACAGAGTAAACCCCTTTAAATGATTCAGGTTTGTATAGCTATGAAAAATACAATATACATTTTATAACATTTTTTTTTTTTTAGTTTTGATGTATTTTGCTTATTAATGCCTAGTTGAACATGAGTCAGTGTTTTATTATTCTAAAATTTACATAGAACATATACTTCCAGTTTTAGTTATGATTAATATATTTTTTCTTTAAATTTCAGTTAAATGATGTGCGTAATAACAAACAAATAAAGTTGAGGGTGAGGAGGGTAAAGAGTCAATTAAATAAGAAGCTAAAGGCGCTCCAGTCACTTGGAGTGAATTTGGACCTTGAGATGGTGAGTAGATTTTCTATGTGACTATTTCTTGATTTTATAAAAGAAACTTTACTTTCCTTTAGTGTTATATGTTGTCAATGCTTGGGAGTTATTATTTTGTGTCATATGGACAGTGGATTTTACTGATGCTTATGTTGAATAACCATACCATAGCACACTTCAGTAGTCAGCTAATTGATTTTATCTACAAGCCACAGTTTTACACTATTTGTCAGTAAAGCCTTGAAGATGCAACATTGTAAGCTACATTCTATGCTTAGGTGCATCTTTCCGTCCATCTTATTTTTTATTATGGGAATGTACACCCCAAAGAGTATGGTTTGATGGGTGTGAACTACATGATAACCATTGTTCAATATGTGAGTAGAATGACTTGTATTTAGTGAATCCTGAGATTTAAGGGAGTTAGAATTTCTTGCTTATTCTAGACTTGAAGAGTACTATACGACAGAAAATAGAGAGAAGTTGTAGTAAACTAGCCAAAATAGTATTATGAATCTTTTGTTCTAATGTAAATTATTTTCTATTTAAATTACTGTACTGTACTGTGTTAAGTAGTTTACAATATAGTGTAGTATTCAGTGCATATGGTACTTCATTGATCGATGCGGGCGGTGAAACACATTATTGATCATAACGTACTAGTAGTACAGGTAGGTTGTTGTCGGTGTCAACAGAGAAATTTTTCTTACAAAAAATTAATTCTTTGTGGGAGTATTTATTAAAGAAAGTGTTTCAAACTTTCCTTTCCTACCACAGTTCTTGCTCCAGGAAGCTTGTATTATTGACCTTTGAGCTGTTAATCATGAGGCCCTTATTTTCAAACTTGAACAGATTAGGAGTAGGTGGGTCTTTTCTTAGCATGAATTTTAAATTTTTAAGTACTGTAGTAGGTTCCAATGAGTACCTGTTGTTGATCACCATAATGGCTATAGGAATGTGATATTTGGTGTTCTCAGCCCATTACTTTTCATATATTGTACATGCATGAAGTAGAAGCAGCTAGTTTTATAAGATGATACTACTCTCTATGCATTAATTTCATCCCCTGAATGTAGACCTGTGGTGCTGGAGTGGCTCCTAAACATTCAGATATTTTCATTAATAGGTAGAAGTAGGTAAGCTAGGGCACTACCACTAGATACGACCATTAGAGAGCTATTGGGTAAGGTTGACTGGCCAGACAGTACTAAATTACTTTGGATTCATCTCTCTGGTTACATCTAATTTTTTAAATATTTAACTTAGCCGGTGAATATATAATAGCTGCAACTCTGCGGCTCGACAGAAAACACACTCAAAAAACTCGCGAGCGATCGCTACGAAGGTTACGGGTGTGCCCACCAGCGCCAACTGTCGGCCAGATACCACTCTTGTATGTAAACAAAACCTTCAATTCTTCTCTGTCGACGTTGACGACAAGACGTATTCATACTCGCTGTAGAACCTGGAGTTTTCTTAACATATTTGGTGAAGTACTTCATTTTGGTTTGAGCTTTCGCAGTACAGGTGTTTTATCTTCAACTTAAATCTTGAACTCGGTTTTGGATAGATTTAATTTTTGATGACTTTGGATTGTTTTTTGGACTTTCCTTGACTTTTAAATGGCCGACCCTTCCCTCAGTACGGAAGTGTGTTTAGGCTTTTAGCAATTATCTTATCACGTTATAAATTAATTATAGATTTTCCTCTATATATTTTATATCTCAACCGCCTTTATTAGGCCTCTTCGATTAGCTTTCCATTTATAATAAACATCAAAATAAATTTTAATGATTTGTTTATATGCGACCTTTCCTGAGAGTAGGCGGTCCTAACTTGGAAACCGAAGTTAAACAACGTTGAGCCCTTTCAATCGTAAATAGCTTTTAAAGAGCTAATGATTTAAAACTTATTAAATGAATATTTTTTAATAGATATTTTATGAAAGATTTTCTTTGAATAGTCTTCGTACTGTTTCAAAGATGAACTAACGTTTAGTTTATTTATGCTACGCAGTTTGCGCTCTATTGTTACGATAGAGAGAAAGAGTATCACGGTTTCACTTTGCAGAAAGAGTAAATCGATTCTGACGTTTTGTTCATTCTTCTTTCAAAGCTTAAATGTTTTAAATTCTATTTTAAAGGAACTTTTTAATTGAAAAACCTTTCAGTTTTTTCCTTTGGTCAAATAACCTGTTTTTTTGACGAAACGTAAGTGGGCTCTTCTCTTAGGTGCGAAATCAAGAGAGAGAGAGAGATAGAGACGGAGGGAGAGAGAGGAGAGAAAACGTTCCGATCTTTATCTCGTCCCAAGCGGGTAACGTTGTTCTCGAGTTACTCTCGTCCCTAGTCTCTGTACGGGGAGAAAGGATAAAACGTTTTTAGTTTTTTATTCTCGTCCCAAGGCAATGTACGGTGAGAGATTGAAAACGTAGTTTTGAATGAACTAGTGTTTAGTCTCTTCCCCAGCCACTGATTTTTTTATCTTAAAATATGTTTACTGTTTTTTGCTGGTATTAATGTGTTTACATTATACGACTGATTTCGCTATTACAACCTTTTGATGAGGGTAGAATTGCGTGCTTCAGGTAGAAATCAGTTTTATTCATACCTAATGTGAATTGTTAAAAAATTCGATTTCAGTGAAATAAGTGCAAAACAGAAAATCGTAGTGATAAAGTGATATTGCGCAAAGTGTTATCAGTGTTGCGACCGAGGGTTTGTCTGTTCGTGCCTGTCGTTCGCCTAGTCCGGGACCTCTTGCAAGCTCCCAAGCCCAGGGGAGAAGTAATGTCGTACGACTTATGGGTTCGAGAGGCCTTGATCAGCGAACAGACGTTCCCTCTATGGTATCGGGTGTATCTTACCAAGATCACCCCTACCATAAGGCGAGAGAGACTATTTTCTACTCGTCATCCGAAGGCTTTTCGCATAAGAAACCGTGGAAGTAGGTTTCGAGGCCCTTTAAGCGAAAGTCAGTCCTTTCAGGACAGGTCCAGCGTCCTGGTTTTAACCATTAGGACAGCTCTGACCCTATGCAGTCATCGGAAGACTGCTCGCCGCCTAACAAAAGCGTAACACAGACTCCGAGAGTCTTTTTGTAGGCAAGGTTTTGCGGTCACAGACGTTACCCTCGTCTCTTACCGCAACCATTCCCGTTGATCCTACTTGGGTTGTACGGCAAGACATGCAGAATAAGCTTGCCTCCCTTATGGAAGACTATTCTGCCGATAAGTCCGTTGAGCCTAGCCGTTTATCTCATCGAGATCCTGGCCTTCAGCCACCCTAACGTTCCTTTGTGCGTCCTGTTGACGTTGGCGTAGCCAAGTCACGTCAGTCAGGTTGTTTAGAACCACACTCGATGCGGTCTCGTGTGGATTTTCAGCCACATTTGGACGTTAGGCCACTTGCTGATGCTCCTGTTGACGTTCAGGACGTTCGCTAACAATCGGAGTTGACTTGTTTTGACGCTGAGCATCAACCTCCGCATTCTAGAGTTGTTTTGACTGCTCAGTCTAGGCGGTCAAAGCAGTTTCGAGTGGACGCTGTGCGTCCTCACGCACCTGTTGTTGTTGACAGTTCACAGACTGTCAAGCAGTTACATGACGTTGCGTCCTGGTCCGCTACTAATGCACCAGTGCGTGTGGACTCTGCTTGTAAAGCATTGCCACCAGGGTAGGTCTCTCCCTTGCTTGAGACTCGGCTATTATCGGACAAGGTTCCTTCAGATGAGGAAGTTGCTGTTCCCCCTCCTACTGATATTCCCTTGAGGACTCTGTCAGGTGGAGAGGAGCCTAAAGCTGCTTATACCTCTATGGACTTTGAATAAATCATGCTGATTTTTAAGGATCTTTGTCCGGATTTTTTTGTAACTGCTGCTCCTCATTCGCCTAAACGTCAGAGCTTACACTAGGCCTAGCTACTTCGAAGCCGTTGTTTTATAAGCTAGTGCTCTCTCGCTCTTCTAAGAGAGCTTTACGTTTGCTAGGCGACTGGTTTATTACCAGGAGGAGTTTGGGGGAGACAGCCTTTGCTTTCCCTTCTTTTAAACTGGCTTATAGAGCGAGAGTCGATATGACACGAGAGAAGTTCTCGGCTTGGGAGTTCCTGCCTCTGCCCAGATAGACTTCTCAAACCTCATAGACTCTCCCTGGCGCCTGGCCATGAGACGCTCCAAGATTTTACAGGTCGACTTCACAGCTATTTTCGAACCTTTGAAGTTTTGCTGTACAATTATGTCATGCATAAACAAGGCTTTCAGGGATGGCTCCAATGATCTAACAGCCACGTTCTCTGCAGGAACAAGTCCCTCAGGGATGGCTCCATGATTTGGCAGCCATGTTCACTGCAGGAGTACGTAAGAGGCAAGTGCGCTCAATGTGTTCATTGTCAAGACAAACTTCACGATGAAGTCTACCAGGCTGTCTTGACAGCATTTATGGAAGGCGACTGGATGGTCTCTCTCGACCTTCAGGAGGCATACTTCCACATTCCTATACACCCGGATTCCCAACCGTTTCTGAGGTTTGTTTACAGGAATGTGGGGTACCAGTTTCGAGCCCTGTGCTTTGGCCTCAGTCCTGCGCCTCTCGTGTTTACGAGGCTTATGAGGAATGTGGCAAAATCCCTCCATCTATCGGGGATCCGAGCCTCCCTGTACTTGGACGACTGGCTTCTCAGAGCATCGTCCAGTCTTCACTGTCTGCAGGATCTACATTGGACGTTGAGTCTGGCCAGGGAGTTGGGACTTTTGGTCAACCTAAAAGTCCCAACTGATCCCATCCCAGATTATTCTATATTTGGGGATGGAGATTCGCAGTCAAGCCCTGCTCGAAGTCCAACTAATGCTGAAACGAAACGTTTATTCAGTCAGGAGTTGGAACAGTCTCGTAGGGACTCTCTCATCCCTGGAGCAGTTTGTCTCACTAGGGAGACTACACCTTCTGCCTCTCCGGTTCCATCTAGCCTTTCACTGGAACTAGGACAAGACATTAGAGACGGTATCATTCCCAGTCTCCGAACCAGTAAAGGCATGCCTGAAATGGTGGGACAGCAATATCAGTCTGAGAGAGGGACTATCCCTAGCAGTCAAGAACCCAAACCACGTGTTGTACTCAGACGCGTCGGATTTGGGTTGGGGTGCGACCCTGGACGGTCGGGAATGCTCGGGTCTGTGGACCTCAAGTCAGAAGAGCATGCACATCAACGGCAAGGAGCTATTAGCAGTCCACTTGGCCTTGATGATATTAGAAGGCTTCTTCGAAACTTAGTGGTAGAAGCAACTCAGACAACACCACAACTTTGGCGTACATCTCCAAGCAAGGAGGCACACACTCCTTCACGCTGCTCGAGATCGCAAGGGACCTTCTCTTATGGTCAAGAATTCGAGGCATCTCCCTGTTGACGAGATTCATCCAGGGGGACTTGAACGTCTTGGCAGACTGTCTCAGTCGGAGGGGTCAGGTGATACCCACTGAATGGACCCTCCACAATGACGTGGGCAAGAGTCTTTGGGCTACTTGGGGTCAACCCACCATAGACCTCTTTGCCTCCTCGTTGACCAAAAGGTTACCAATCTATTGCTCTCCAGTCCTAGATACAGAAGCAATCTACATAGACGCGTTTCTACTGGATTGGTCTTTTCTGGACTTATATGCATTCCCACCATTCAAGATAGTCAACAAGGTACTGCAGAAGTTCGCCTCTCACGAAGGGACAAGGTTGACGTTGGTTGCTACCCTCTGGCCCGCGAGAGAGTGGTGCACCGAGGTACTTCAATGGCTGGTAGACTTTCCAAGAAGTCTTCCTCTAACGGTAGATCTGTTACGTCAGCCCCACGTAAAGAATGTCCATCAAAGCCTCCCCGCTCTTCGTCTGACTTCCTTCAGACTATCGAAAGACTCTCAAGAGCTAGAGGCTTTTCGAAGGAGGCAGCCAGTGCGATTGCAAGAGCTAGGAGAGCTTCTACCATTAGAGTATACCAGTCGAAGTGGGAAGTCTTTCGAGACTGGTGCAAGTCAGCATCTGTGTCCTCGTCCAGTACCTCTGTAGCCCAAATCGCAGATTTTCTTTTACATCTGAGAAAGGTTCACTCCCTTTCAGCTCCCACGATTAAGGGCTACAGGAGCATGTTGGCTTCGGTCTTTCGACATAGAGGCTCAGATTTTTCCAACAATAAAGATCTCCAAGATCTCTTTAAGTCTTTCGAGACCTCTAAGGAACGTCGTTTGGCAACTCCTGGATGGAACTTAGACGTGGTCCTAAGGTTCCTCATGTCAGACAGGTTTGAGCCATTACATTCAGCCTCCCTGAAGGATCTCACCCTCAAGACACTTTTCCTAGTGTGCTTGGCTTCGGCTAAAAGGGTCAATGAACTTCATGCCTTCAGTAAGAACATCGGCTTTTCTACAGAAAAAAGCCACTTGTTCACTTCAACTTGGTTTCCTGGCCAAAAATGAACTGCCTTCTCGTCCTTGGCCTAAATCTTTTGATATTCCTTGCTTATCAGAGATCGTAGGCAACGAACTGGAAAGAGTATTATGTCCTGTTAGAGCTCTTAAGTTCGATTTAGCTCGTACTAAGTCGTTACGAGGGAAATCTGAGGCATTATGGTGCTCAGTTAAGAAACCTTCATTGCCTATGTCAAAGAATGCTTTGTCATATTTTATCAGATTTTTTTAATACGAGAAGCTCATTCTCACTTGAATGAGAAAGACCGATGTTTGCTTAAGGTTAAGACGCACGAAGTTAGAGATATAGCAACCTCCGTGGCCTTCAAGCAAAATAAATCTCTGCAAAGTATTATGGACGCGACTTTTTGGAGAAGCAAGTCAGTGTTCGCGTCATTTTACTTAAAAGATGTCCAGACTCTTTACGAGGACTGCTACACACTGGGTCCATTCGTTGCAGCGAGTGCAGTAGTGGGTGAGGGTTCTACCACTACACTTCCCTAATTCCAATATCCTTTTAATCTGTCTCTTGAAATGTTTTTAATATTGTTTTATGGGTTGTTCAGAAGGCTAAGAAGCCTTTCGCATCCTGGTTGATTTGGCGGGTGGTCAAAGTCATTTCTTGAGAGCGCCCAGATTAGGGGTTTGATGAGGTCCTGTTGTATGGGTTGCAACCCTTGATACTTCAGCTCCTGGGAGTCTTTCAGCATCCTAAGAGCATTGCTGTGCTCCGTGAGGAAGACAGACTTACAAGGCAGAGTAATCGTCTAAGTCAACTTCCTTACCAGGTACCTATATATTTTGGTTTTGTTATATTGATAACTGTCAAAATGAAAAATCTCTTAGCTTATACGCTGTAAACATAATTATCTCTGGTTTCTACCCACCTCCTTGGGTGTGAATCAGCTATTATATATTCACCGGCTAAGTTAAATATTTAAAAATGATATTTTAATTATAAAATAAATTTTTGAATATACTTACCCGGTGAATATATAAATTAAATGACCCTACCTTCCTCCCCAATAGAGACGCAGCGGGACGAGAAGAATTGAAGGTTTTGTTTACATACAAGAGTGGTATCTGGCCGACAGTTGGCGCTGGCGGGCACACCCGCAACCTTCGTAGCGATCGCTCGCGAGTTTTTTTAGTGTGTTTTCTGTCGAGCCGCAGAGTTGCAGCAATTTATATATTCACCGGGTAAGTATATTCAAAAATTTATTTTATAATTAAAATATCATTTTTCTTTGCCTACACATACATCAAATAGTCTGGTGTTTTCTTTCCACGTTTTCCCCTGTCCTCATACACATGACCACACTTGAGATTACCAAACAATTCTTTTTCACTCAGGAGGTTAACTACTGTACTATAATTGTTCAGTGGCTACTTTCCTTTTGGTTAGGGTAGAAACAACCTTCTGGGAGGACACTCCAAAATCAAACCATTGTTCTCTAGTCTTGGGTAGTGCTATAGCCTCTGTACCATGGTTTTCCACTTTCTTGGGGTAGAGTTTTCTTGCTTGAGGGTACACTTGGGCGCTCTTTTCTATCCTATGTCTCTTGCTCTTTGAAGTTTATTTTAGTCTATATATGAAAGATCTATTTTAATGATATTTTATAGTCCATTACTTCTCTTGTAGTTATTAATTCCCTTATTTCCTTTCCTCACTGGGCTATTTTCCCCGTTGGATCCCTTGAATCTTAGCAAGTAATGAAAAATAGTAACTGTATACAACTCGGCTATTGGGCTCCTCAATTTTGCCCAAGGAAAAAGTGGTGCTCCCTCAGAAAAATTCTTTTTCTGTGCTTCTTTTTAGATTTCATTACAGTATAATGCCTTCCTCGAGTCCATCATTAATATTCAGTTTACAAGCTAGTTTACCAATTGCTGTTTTGGTGGTAATAATCTCATTACAGTATTGTTATTAAAATACTTTCGTCTGCAGTTATATCTAGTATTTTAGAAAGCCTTATTTTAACAGAATTTATTATATTAGGATTGGCTCATTGGGCTGGTAAATCTCTACCTTATCATCATCTCCTACGCCTATTGACGCCAAGGGACTCGGGTTAGATTTGCCAGTCATCTCTATCTTGAATTTTTAAATCAATACTTCTCCATTCATCATCTCCCACTTCATAGTCCTCAGCCATGTAGGCCTGGGTCTTCCAACTCTTCTAGTGCCTGTGGAGCCCATTTGAAATTTTGGTGAACTAATCTCTCGGGGAGTGTGAAGAGCATTCCCAAACCATCTCTATCTACCCCTCACCATGATATCCACATATGGCACTGAAGTAATCTTTTATAGTTTCATTTCTAATCCTGTCCTGCCATTTAACTCCTAGTATTCTTCTGAGGGCTTTGTTCTTAAATCCACAAAATCTGTTGGATATTGTTTCATTGTCATATCACAACTCATGTCCATACAATAACACCAATCTCACTAAACTATTATATAGCCTGATTTTTATGTCATTTCGGGCAATCTGACTTCCAAATTTTACTTAACCTAGCCATTGTCTGATTGGCTTTTTTCAATCTTTCATTAAACTCAAATTCTAAAGATCCTGTATTAGAGATCATAGTTTCTAAATATTTAAATGATTCTACCTCATTATCCCTTTTACCCTCAAAGGACGCACTGGTACGTTTCACAAAAGCCATCCCTTTATCCCCATGGACGTACCGGTACGTCCTTGCAAAAAAATGCTATAAAAATTCTTTTTTTTTCATATTTTTGATAATTTTATGAGAAAATTCTGGCATTTTCCAAGAGAATGAGACCAACCTGACCTCTCTATGACAAAAATTAAGGCTGTTAGAGCAATTTAAAAAAAATATACTGTTTTGAGAAAAAAATAACCCCCTGGGGGTTAAGGGTTGGAAATTTCCAAATAGCCTGGGAGTAAAAGGGTTAATCTTTTCTCCTTCCACTGATATTTCATCTTCCGTTACATATAACACAACATCCTTATCATCTGTCTTTCTTCTTTTTATCTTGACCCAAACTGATGTGATATTTCATCCATTCTGATAAGCAAGCTTTGTAGGTCCTGTGGTGTTCTGCTAATAAACTCTAGGTCAGCTAATTTCCCAACTATTTAATGCATTACAAAATCCATGAGGAGGATGAACAACATAGGTGACAACACATTCCCTTTGAGTACTCTATTGTTCACTTGAAATTCCCTTGATAGGACTCCACTAACATTAACTTTACACTTGCTATTCAAGAGAAACTCCACAATAACGCAGGACTCTCCACATTATTGGCTGGTGCACTCTATCAAAGGATTTTTCATAGTCTACAAATGCCATCAGTGGATTTTTATACTCTACACATTGCTGTACCACATGTCAAAATGAAAATTTGGTCAGTACATCCTACTACTACCTTATAATAATATATTATTGATTCTCGGTTAAGAATAAAATTTAATTCCAAACTACCCAGTCTCAAACCCGAACTTCTCGGGTGATAATTACTGGTTTTAATGCAAATTTCAGTAAAGCCTCGGGATGCATGGTATTTACCATATCAGAGTTCTTCTCTCAGAGCCCTGAATCATGTAGTTACTTTGCCCTTCAACAGCAATAACACCGATCTCCCACTTTTCTAGCCGATCTTTTAGACACCGGCAAATTGCTGTTCTTAAAACAGATTTTAGCCTAGATCATTATACTGTATATCTTCTCTCGATAACCAAGCTACAGTACTGCACCTACAAAGCTCTACTTATCCCTAGGTGCCGAGACATTTTTCTAGATGTTTTAGTACTCCTCACGTGAAATGAGCGATCATTCTTACCGTTCACCATGTTTGGCAAGTGATAAACCACTTCAGAATTTCTGCGAATAGCATGATGACGCTGATAGCTCCCTGGCCACTGACGAGTGTCGAAGAAGATTGCTGTATAAAGCCAAATAAAACTATCCTCTTGATGTCATGAGGCATTGAGAGGACGGTTGGGATGTACAGTATATGAACAACAGGCAAATTTAGAAATAAGAAATTATAAAAATTAATTTAATTTCTATAAACTTCCCCTGATGTTTATATTCACGACTCCTACGCTCTGCTTTACGTCAAACACAGGTGAAGGCAAGAGATAGGATAGATTTAATTAAAAACATGATACATGTACCATGGTCAAGATTTACTAATCTAGTGTAAATTATTTCTAACAAACCATCAAAATATGAGACTCCAGATATAATTTTTGCATAAGATCTAAGTAGTTCTGTAGTGTAGTCAGTTGTTTATAATTTTGAGACAGTTAAATTTACGCTTATATTTAGGCCCCATCACTGAGCCAGCTCTTAAGGCCCAAATCTATGAATATTTATATTTTATAAACTTGAAGTACTTGTCATTGCATGTTAAAGAAACCTTGTTTAGTTTAGTATTTTTATCATTTTGTGTATTAGTATTATTATAGACTAGTTACATGAAACCAGTAAGTTACACTTAGATACTATGTAGGGCTTGCCCAAATGATTTATGAAAAAGTTAGCAAGATTAGTGTGAAGGAATTTACATGCTTATTTTTCTCAATTTCACAGGACGTAGAAAAGCAAAATGCTGTTGCATTAGCATCTGATAATAATAATTCTACCAAGGACAGTGGAAAGGTGATGGACAACTGTGAAAAGACTAAAGAAGAGGAAAGTAGTGGAAAAGATGTGGTATTTGAAGCAGACCAGAGTGATGACGAAATAATTTTCAAGACGCCTCCATTTGCAAAAAAGAAGCTTGTAAGAATTACTCCTTCATCGCCTGCAGTTAGAGTAAAAGGTAAATCAAAACCTGGTACTGGCAAAGAAAATTCAAAAGAGAAAGTTGATTTTGATGACACTCCAAAATCTCTCAGATTGTCAGCCAATGATAGTCAGAAAACACCCAAAGCAACCAAACCCAGAAAACAGATAGCAGTTTCCGAAAAGAAAAATTCATTGAAAAAGAGAAAATTGTCCCAGATTAATACTGAAGACAATAATAAATTGAGAAAGCAAAAGAGGCTGTCCATTTAAAATATTCATACACTAACAGGTAATCTAATTATCACTTTATTTTTAAAGTGCCTTCAGTTGAATTTTTAAGTTTTGTTTTTTTTCTTTACAGTAGTACGTAGCCTTTTTAAAGAAAACCGTATTATAAAATTATTTAATTTTGTCTCAGTTTGGGTATAAGGGGAAAGGAATTATCCATTATGTACATGAGAAGTGAAAAGGATAGAATGATTAATGTAAAAAAAAAAGTTAGTAAGGAAGGTAACCAAAGCTGTGCTAAACATAGGGACGTCAATAAGTGTTTAGTGAATTTTTTGGCCAGCAATTTAATAATGTGCAAAATAAACATGAAAGCCCTGCTGGACTATTGGTAATCAGGTGTTTTTTTTTTTGCAATGGCTCTAATAATCGGCTTTAGGCTAAGGTTGATTTTTTAGTCATTACATCAGACCTCCGAATGTAACCTTGACCAACTGATATCTACCATTTCCAATATACCATAGGAAAGAAAAATGCTGTTTGTGGTTTATTTTTATTCAAAATTATATAAAAATTTATGAAAGAATATTTCTTTGACCACTTCTTAATATGTCACAGTTGTTATATAAAAATATTGATAAGATTTTCACATGCAGCTGAACTCATACAAATACAGTACCTGAATTACACATTATGAGAAGCTTCATGTCACCGTAGTTTGCTAGTTTAGCTTTTGGCAGTGACTAAAATAGGTTTTTAAAGATACGGTAAACACCTATGAAAAATTAATAACAATATCAAACTAACTTGTGAAATCTGTAGTTGGAGAAATTTTTTGTAAGATATGGCATACATCTCTTAATCGAAACTTTGTGGATTTTTAACTTTTTAAGAATAAAATGCCAAAGTGACTATTTTGCGTTAAAGTGGGCTAGAAAAAACAACTTAAACAGGCCTGGCAAGCTGCCCAATCATGTTACAATTTGTCGAAGATGGTATTTGAACCCTGTAGGAACTTGGAAATTGTAAACTAGTATTGTCTGTGTACATATTATTGTCTAACAAATGCATAACTAAAGAGCATAAATTACATTGAAGGCAGAAGTTTTATTGAATGTCCTATTCACTGTCAATATTTTAACTATTGTTGTGGCAGACCAAGAGACCAGTAGAATTTTGAAAAACCTATCCATTATTGTTTTACACGTTAAGTGGTGCCCCCTTAATACATGTTATAAAAATCACACTTCCATGACAGTTGTTTTGTGTTTAGATACATGGTTTTCTAATTAATGTACTTTCTATGGCATGTTTATTGCCAATTCATTATTAAACTAATACTCAATATCATTAATACAGTATATAATACCAACTCATAAAATATTTGGTTACGAGCAACACATCTCCATAGTACTGTATATACACATGTAAATAGAAATGCCCATGGCAATACATAACTATTCACCTGAAGTGACTAGATAAACCATTGGAATGTGTTAAGATAAGCATTACAGTTATATAATGGCATCTGAAATCACATGTCTTCAAGAATATGTTCTAGTACCTGTCAGACATAAAACTAGTTCTCTCCTACTCATCAATGCCTTTAAAAGATTACCAATTAAAAGTAATAGGTCCACAATCTCTGAGAAACATTCCAATGGTTACTGTAAGTATGGAATATGATGAAGAATTAAACCATCATTACTTCTGGATGAAATATAAAATATAACTGCAATATTACAGTTCCCAAATTAATTTTCAAAATTGCAGCACTATAAGAAAATTTACTTATAACCCTTGTGTTGCCAGTTTCAATAGGAATAACAGTTACAATGTGGATTATGTACAAACATGCCTAATTGGCCCTTGCTTTATGCACATTTCATGAATTGGGATGAACATAGGAATCTGGCTGAAGGAATTTTGAACCTCTTTGCTTATAGAGTTCACTGCATGAGAAATTAAAAAAAAATACAAGGCTTCTGTAGATACTGAAATATAAAATTATATACAGCTCAAGAAGATAAAAATAGTAATGCTTTAAAACTGACATTGTCTTAGCTATGAAATAAATGTATGCAGTTATACAGGATATTGGTTTGGACCATTGTAAAATAAAATATTGGTAAAATTAATAAAAATGAAGAAAAAAAAATCACAGAAAAATTGTTAATGGCATCTTTGTTGGTTTAGACAAAACTGATTTATTTGCATATTGGGCAATTTATTTAAATAACTGTTTTGTAAGCATGAAAAGATTTTTCAACTGAATACTCTACTTGACAATTTAGATGGCTCTTTTAGTCATGAATCATGAACATTTTCCATGTGTGTGAAGTAACAAGGTAAACATCTAACGTAGGAAAGTTCATCATGACTATATTGTTTCCTTAATTGGTACAACTAAATTGTTTAAACTCAATATCGAATTTCTCAACCTTCAATTGCCAAGAATATGAATAATACCTTAATATATATTGTTATAAAATCCACTTCATGCCATGTGAAAAAAATTTGAATCAATATTTTCCTAAAAAAAGACAACAGATAAATCTCAATTTTGCAAAAATCATCTTGAATTCAAAATGCCTTCTAAACAAAAACCACTTTTGGGAAATCAACTCATGATTTCATACTAGTTTTCATCTCAAATGTTCCAATGCCATTTCATTATACAAAGCCTCAGAAAACACTGGTAACCTTTACTGCTTCATATCTAAATGTAATAAAAATAAAATTGTGCCAAAATATTTACAGGACTTACTAATGTAGGTTATACCTAAAACTTTGGTAAATTACCAAACCATATAGATTTCATCTATCCAAATTTAAATAATAACCATCTGCATTTCATACAGACAGAAAATATCCATTTATTTGTAATGCTAAGAAACTAAAATCACTGGCTCAAATATAAAAATATCCAGGGCCAAAAACTAATTTACAGGAAAACAAGTCAACGCAGTTTATACCTAACCTTTGATTAATATTAGCCAATCCATCAAAATTTTACACTAATTCAACTTAAGACAATAAGTGTAAAATTTTATAATTAATCCTTTGAAACCAATATACAAGTACAGAGAATATGCATTACATGATTTCTTTTCTTACTCTAACATACAGCATTGCCACTTGATATATCGTCTTTTTTTTTTTTTTAACACTTTTTGTACAAGGGATGGATCTAGCCAAAATGTGAATATATTGTACCATCCCTAAAATTTTCATCATGCTGAATTTTTTTCTTTTGTCTAAATCAACAAAGTAAGGAATGTAAATAAGCATTTATAATGCTGAATATCAGATTACCTTTTTGGCAGTGTAGATTACTTGCATTCAATATTTAGTTATGAGACAAAATATTTAATGTTACATCAATAAGAAAATTCTAAAATCATTTCAATTTAATTATTTCCAGGGGAAAGCAATTAATCAAAATAAAAACCTTCCTTTCCACTTCTGTATATTCATTATTTTGTATTTAAGGAAAAAATTGATACTTTGTCTTGAAAGAAATGAAAGATGTTGAGATTCAAAGCAATGTCACTTCTCACACCTTTGTGAAAGTAGTACTTCCCAAAAATGAGATACATATTTTACATAACAGTTTTGCTTTCCTTACATATACCCCAAAACAGTGTGTGGAATATGTACTTATTGTACTGTACCTGAAAATAGGTGCTCAACCCTCGACGGTAAAGAGAACAATAGCCAGACCCTATTACAATTTCCTTATCGAGCCCTTCATAGAGAATCACAATTTATGAAATAAACATAACTGCCAAAAAGGAATGGACATTTTATATAAAAGCTATACCATATCCTACTAGTTTTCTGTACAACACTGACATTGCATTACTGTACTTGCAAATTACATTCTCAAGGTATATAGAGGGAACTAATACTGTACTTGGATTTGGGCTTCCATGCGTATGCGACTTAAAAAGACTAGACTAATTCTCTTTATCCTAAAAGATGATTGATCCCAGAGGTGAGAAATTAAAGCATATAACACATACCCATCCTAATCATGTTTAATCTGAAATATCAAGGAATGGTTAGTGGCAGAGATTAATAAAATTAAATGATTATAATAGAAATAAGTATAATATTTTTGGTGTATACTCTCCTTGCACAAACAATTGGCCTCATAAAACCTACCATGTGCAGGAAGCTCACAAACAACAAAATCCAATGTTTGACACAGGATACTTTAGCATATGCACTAATAAAAAAAAAATTTATGTAAGTCGATGAAATTCCCCAAGAATGAATGGGTTTTGTGCAAGTAGCTGTAGACTGGGAAAAAATAACTTGTTCACAAAATATGATCAAGAAAAAGATCAGTTGTAATTGTAAGGCACAATTTATATTGATTACGTGCTAATAAAATCAAGGAGCAGAAGCTCCTTGCAGGAACCTGTAAATATGGAATTTATCTGGCAGCACCAGGAAGTTTAATACAATATTGTACAGAATAGATTTTACTTGTGCCTGTTGTTACACCTTACTTTAAATATAAGGCATTTTGTAGCATTTACCAAGATTACAAAACGGCAAGTATTTTGGACCTTGTCATTTGTTTTTCTTTGCCTCAATGCCATCTGTCTTTACTTGAACAGTAGATTTAGGCATAATTGACCGAGATACACAGTTGATGCTTGGCTGTTTACAACAGTGTCTGTGATTGAATAAGGAATAAGCTAGAATTAATACAAGCAAAATGTTCAAGAGGAACACTAATGGTGAAGCTATAGTTGACCATGTACTAGTAGGCATCCACTGCAGATTCTGCAATTTGTCCTGCTGTAGCTGCAGATCAATAATTATGGCACGCATTTGTTCATTAGTAGCTAGAATACTGAAAACATGAAGTAAGTTATGTGAATGCCCGACATAATCAAAGCAACCGGGTGCAATACGTTCTGGAAGGTGTGATCCGTAGAAAAAGAAAGCAACGCCCACACACAAAAACTGGTGAATGTGATAAATACCTGAATCAGCACAAGAATCATTTTCATAATCACAGTTGTATAACCTGATTATTAATGGGGCTGAATCCCACACAAATGGCAAAACAAATGCAACAATTCTTAAAACCTTTTGGATTCCAGATGTCTTAAAGAAACGGGATGAGGAGGCACAGAATGTTGCAAGGAGAGAGTTCAGTACAGCTACTGGAAGGAAGACCTGTGAATACCAAGTTCCCATCAAATGCATAGGGAAAGAATAGAAATAATATATTACAGCAACAGACCATGTATACATCGAGATAGCTGCATAATCAATGAAGTAGCAAATATGCAATGCTGTCAAGGACAGACAAGAAAAGGCATGAGCCAAACAACTCATAAGTGGATAAGCACAGGAAGCAAACAAGTAACATGTCAAAGGATAATAATATTCATCATCAAAAAGAGGCATGATGGTGGAAAAGGATATAAGTAACCATAAGAAATACAAAAAGGCAAAAAAATGAGTCCAGAAATTGACAGTTTCATTGTTGTAATTAAAAAGGGAAACCATTGCTTGCAATACAGAGCAGTTCTCATTTCTATACCCAGTGATAATCCCAGGTTCTCGTAAGGTTTCAGAAACTTCATCCACTCTTTTCACAGGCAAGTGACTCATCTCCATCAGACGTCCAGCTTCCTTGAGCCTACCTTCTGTCAGCTTCTTGGCTTCCCTCAGACGGCCAGTTATATATCCAATACCAGAAAACATTTTTTCTTTTTTTTTTTTACAAATTACAGAACTAATGAATATATCCGTAGAATAATGCAATGTATTGTGCACACCCACCAATGGAGACTTATATTCACTGGTAACGGTGACTGGCAGATACAAACAGCATTACTACAACCTAATCAAAATCTTCATGTAGAAGTGTCTCGTACGATTTGGGTGATGGCTGGTTGCATAGGTCAGGTTTTTCTCACATCTGAAATAGAAAGAAAAATATTGAAAGATAAGACAAAAAAAAAAATGATCTATAAATATTTCCTTCTAATACAGCAAAAGTTTCTGGCATTATTCTATTTTTTTTTATTTGCATGGAAAATTAGTCACCTTCTAAAGGGAAAATATTCAGATTAGGTATGCTTTTTAGAGGCAAGAATTCGCACAAAAATTATACCATCAACCCCAAATTACATCAGCAGTCTTTCAGGGGATCTTCTTAAAGACCACCCAAGACATTAGTTTAAAACCCCACTTGAAATAAAGTTACCATAAAAATGACAAATTCTGAGATGATTTGTATTTTTCCCTAACTAATACAAACCTGAAGTTATTTATTTGGATATTCTTTCAGCATAGCTGGAAGGTAGCCAATTAAACTTTTAGTGTGAGGTGGCGACCCTACACAGTACTTTTTCAAGTGCAGGCAGGAATTAACGGGGAACAGGTGATGGCAGGACAATTTTACATAACTCCAGGTTTTGTATTAGGGAAAAATTCAAATTGTCTCTGAATTTCTCAAATATTTCGACACTAACATACCCTACGTTATTTATTTGAATCACTTACATCCGACTACTGGCATAGTCACTGACCCGGGTTTTGCCTAGTACAGTATTAGACTGTAATCTAGGAAAACCTTGCCACTTCACTTATCAATACAAATTGAGAATGATAGCAGCCTGAGCAATACTGGCTGTGAGATATAGCACATGAACGTCTAGGTAAGAATGTTCCAAGTTTAAATAGGAATCTTACAAATAAATATTAGAAGTTTCCCAATGTCTACCTCACAGGAAGCTTTGGGGATGTGTACAAGTATATCAGTACAAACTATACTAGGTTACACAAGGGAAATGGTTATTTCCTGCAGAGGTTCAAGCCAGCTTACAGAGGGACCCATAGCACTGTACCCTAAGAGAAGGAAAGATGAAGAAAGGATAAAAGCCAGTCATACATTCATTTATCCCAGACTTAACACGAGTAACCAAGACTTTCAACCAACTGCTACTTGTCCAACAAAGAGCTCAAGGTATTTTTTAACCACTTATAGTGCAGCCACCACAGGATCGGTCTCCTGTGGGTTAGATATTGTAGATAGTGGGCAGTGAAAGTCATCTGACGGTTCGACACAGCCGCCTGTAAAACTTGCAACACTGAGAGGTTACTTTTAAATACCAAGGACATAATGATTAACCTATCATGAGCTCCAGGTTTTCGAGCTGGAGGAGAGTCAGGATTCCAAGCACAGTACATGACCTTGTGAATCCAAGCGGAGACGGTGTTTTTAGTAACCCTCCTTTCAATTCTCCCCGAACTAACAGATAATGATGTTAGTTGGGGGGGTGAAGCTATAGATAATGATGTTAGTTGGGGGGGTGAAGCTATAGAGACGGAACAGTCTTGTGAAAGATGTTCGCGTGTGGTTTGAGTAAATCGGGTCGTGGAGGTAGTTCTCTCGGAAGATCTACTAAAAGAGGCAGGAGGTCAGGGAACCACTCTGCGTAATGGCAATCCCCAGTCAGGAACGTTACCACATAGGCCACCACAACCCTAAACTTCCTTAAAACTTACTTTATAAAAATTTTCCATTCCAAATATTATTTTATATTCCTATAAATTTTGTGCTATAAATAGGGGGTACACTATCATGCCCCAATTCATCAAGTAATTTTTATGTCAAATTTTCCCTCTATACAGTATTATAGGATTATTATTATTATTACTTGCTAATCTACAACCCTAGTTGGAAAAGCCCCAACAGGGAAAATAGCCCAGTGAGGAAAGGAAAAATAAGATATTTCAACAACAGTAACATTAAAATAAATATTTCCTACATAGGAAGAGCAATTAGATAGAATAGTGTGCCCGAGTGTACCCTCAAGCAAGAGAACTCTAACCCAAGAGACAGTGGAAGACAATGGTACAGAGGCTATGGCACTACCCAAGATTAGAGATCAATGATTTGATTTTGGAGTGCCCTTCTCCTAGAAGAGCTGCTTACCATAGTTTAAGTCTCTCTTCAAAGAAGCAATACTATTTTCTATCTTGAATTTTAGTGGAAATTCTTCACTCTTGTAATTTGAATCATAATATATGCAATTTCTATGGCCATCATTGCCTTCTCATACAGTATATCGATTTCCAGCTACTGGTACTTCTACTTTTCATCAAACCTTAATACCATCTCAATTTACTTTTTAGCTAATACATACCTCTCAGTAAAGTAATTTCCTAATCTGTAACATGATATTCCAAAGCATGCTACAATCCTTAACATTTAGAAGTCACTTCTGATCAAAACTGCATATATTTTCTCAAGTGGCTATGTCTTTGTACTACAAAAACAAGCCTTGCTCTTCTTTACCAATTACCAGTAGCCTAGTGCATTTTCCACTTCATCCATGCACCTGATACTCTCTAAATGATTTAATTATCAGCTTCACAATTCACTGCATCCAGAATCTAAAATAATTTTTTACCTATTCAAAGGGGTAATTTTTTTCATCACATGGTGCTCCTCTCCTCCCAATTTTTTGTTTTTAAACATGGGCAATGAAAATCTATAAATCCCTTCCTCAACTTGTCTTGTAAAAGCCTCAAAATAGTACAGTACAAAGGGGACCACACTATTTCCACAATGCTTTCAAGTCTTGTCAACCAGATTTACACCACACTTGAACCCTTCAAATTGTTTTTATACAAATTAGGAAAATTTTAAATAAATTCTCTCGATTCCACATACCTACCACTTTACTCTACTTAAATTGTTTAAATGTTAATAACTCGGCTGGAATTAAAAAATAAAAAAATAAAACAAACAGGCTTTTGAAAACAAATTTAATATAGAAGAGTATCTCTAAATTAATTGCCTTCAAATTAGTCCTCTTAAAAATTAAATAAAAACATCTCAAATAGTAAGGACAATACTGTACAGCAAGTGCACCTGGATGCTGACAATATAAATAGAAACAATGTATTTGATGCAGTTTCATGCTTTTAAGACCACGTCAAAATTGCAGAACCTGTATCCTGTCATGATCTCAAGATTAAAAGTTGATAATGTGATTATGGATTAACTACATAGAGACAATAGCTGTGGATATATTGAGGGTCACTAATGGCATAGACATTAAGACAGGAACATCAATGAATATAAGTAAAAATAGAAGACTTTACAGTTTAACTATTGCACTCATTAACATGAGTTTAAAAAGC
The DNA here is from genome assembly GCF_036898095.1 of Palaemon carinicauda. Lineage (NCBI taxonomy): Eukaryota > Metazoa > Arthropoda > Malacostraca > Decapoda > Palaemonidae > Palaemon > Palaemon carinicauda. The sequence continues at coordinate 119,172,689 of NC_090733.1, forward strand.
CTGGTTAACAGCCCTACGCTACACTAATTAATGCTTTGGTATTTCAAAATCCCTTATAAAAGATTCTTCACAGTGCATTAAGACCATGAATAGGGCTTCATATATGTATAGCAGATATAACAGTAGCTGTGATGTCTTAATAAAGCAACAGTAGACAGAGAGAAATAAATAAAAAAGCGCTCTGTGTTGGAAGGATGGGAAAATATAAACTACAGCAGGAGTTTCCAAAAGCAAGTGTTTTATATAGTGAGAATAGTTTGCAAGGTTGAACGTAAAAATAATATATAGGGAATAATTGCCATTACAATGGACAGGGTATTTATGAATGTACAATTTGAGTAGGGAATAAATATACTCAGCATTATAGAATTTGTTCTATCAAAGTAGTAACACGACGAATAATACCCCCACCAGTTGCATTTATGCAACTGGTGGAGGGGTCTCTTGCCCCATTGCAAGGTCATAGGGTCCCAATAGCATACACCAAATCCGCAAATCATTAACTTCCTAAACAAGCGTTGGACAACTGAAATCTACTTCACAAAATGTGACAAATAATTCATAATGAGGGTGAGAATACTGGCGTAAAATTTCGTATATTTTGGAAATTGTCAAAACACGCTAACAGCACGAAACATCAGGTAATGCAGATTTTATAAGTTCGTGAAATCAATAAAAAGATGTGAAGGTGGTGTAGAAAACGGCAACTTCACTGAGAAAAGAACAAATTCTATTGAAATATATTGAAAGTAATGATAGCGTAACCATGTCAACTTAAAAGTTTGTCAAAACTCCGGGTATTTCAATGTCTAGTTTTTGTCTTTTACATGCTCTGGTATTAATGGCTAACTCTTGTTTTGATGCATTCTTGAGTGTTGTTTCCATATTTTAAATGGGACCAATAATCCTGTAATTGCGACCCAAAAAGGGGTGCTACTATAGCGTGAGGTCTACCGCCCTATGTCGCCTACCCAGGTGGAGGGTGAGGTCTACCACGTTACCAGCGTCCCAGAGGCCCACACCTAACCATCGAACATGTGAACTGCCCAAATCCATCAAAAACGTGACTTGTCCATATAAAAGGAAGCAAATGGAGCTCCTAAATCAGTTTTTCCCTCGGCCTAAAAGAGATATCAATTAAGCGATCGTGGTTGGACACTAAAACGATGATTCTGAAGAGAATGCGAGGTGTTGGTCGTCAGCTGTTCCAGTCTCATCTTGATCATTTTTGCTGGAAGGTGATAAGAAAAAATTCCAATGATCTATTTGTATCATTCTTAGAAGATGTACGAAGTGTGTATCGCTAGATTAACCTGTTTGATGTACGAAGAGTGTATTGCTAGAATAAATGTATGGAAATGTGATAACCTGTTTGAAGTACGAAGAGTGTATCGCTAGAATAAATGTATGGAAATATATGATAACATGTTTGATGTACGAAGTGTATCGCTAGAATAAATGTTTGGAAATATATGATAACATGTTTATTTTTACCTTAATTCCTTTTTTTAATGTAATTAGAAATCCAATGATCTATTTAAGTCATTTCTAAGATATGTTTAAATGAAGTGTTTATTGCTTAAACAAATGTATGAAATGTGTTTTATCTATGAGGGACGAATAACTCAGCAGTAGACCTCACGCTATAGTGCTAACGGGAGGTAGATCTCACGCTATAGTGTGGTAGACCTCACGCTATAGTAGCACCCAAAAAGGTATGACATCAATCACACCTTAAAAATAAAACAAAGGTGTCTGAAAAACTATAATGCAACCTCATTTTTCATATGTTGGCAACCAAATTTTCCCGATGTATCGTATGTCCATATGCATTCTACTAAGTTTGTGTGATATCTGTTAACCAAATATTTAGCACAGCTATTAAAAATAGCGACATATCTTCAAAAACCGTTCTAATCTCCTCTTTTTATCGATGTTCATATATACTTACGCATTAACTAGATAGGTTCCGCATAGCAAGGGACAATGGCATACCACCGTCATTGTTGACTGTGCATGAATTAACAATGAGCAGAGTCATCGACGTGAAAGAAGAGAGTACACAGCGCAATTTTCCCGATATCATCGCTTCCTCAGTAAGAGACTTTCTGGCGAATACTGCCTTGGCGCAAAAGCCCTCATCCTCTCTTTTATAGCAACTTTCTGTTTTAATCAATAACTTCCTCGAACTCATTCATATTTTAAGTTATTTTCACTGGTATATTGTAAAGCAACAAGTTATGCATAACATGGCTGATTACTTAAAATAATACTTTTCAAAGTATTTTTCATCTACGGAAGAAGAATGTAGGCGTTAAAGGTAAGAGATTTAATTTTACTACTAAAGGGAAATAATTAAATTCAAGTACAACTTACTTGCTTAGGTTTCATTCACACTTCAAAACACAAGAAAGTAAAACTTGATACCCTTACACATTATACAGTGTGTTTCGGGATTTATTACTTATTAACTTCTAAACTAACACATCTTCAGATAGGCATAACTACAAGAAATATAAAATGGATTTATTTGTTAAAAGTAACCTGTGATAAAATTATATATATATATATATATATATATATATATATATATATATATATATATATATATATATATATATATATATATAATAATAATAATAATAATAATAATAATAATAATGCGTGTGTGTAAAACGCACAAACACAAACATGTGAGCATGCATGTGTGACCGGTGCTCACCCATGCATACGAGCACTCAGTTCGACAAAAGATAAAGTTTAGTCCCATTAATTTAATTTTCAGGACTCCCTTTCTCCTGGAATTCTTGCATTCAAAGTGATTCATACGGTTTTCAAGCATTATTCAAGGCTGGGTTGTGCAACAAAGCCAACATGCTTCATCTATCTATCTATCTATGTATATATATATATATATATATATATATATATATATATATTATATATATATATATATATATATATATATATATATATATATACCGCTAGTTATTGGGTCATTTGACTAACCTCTCTCTGGTTACGGCTCTTTCATTTTTGGCGACACATACACAAGGTAGTCTGGCTCATTCTTTACACATCCACCTCTTTCCTTATACACTTAACAACACTGAAAATACCGAACAATTGTACTTCACCCAAGGGGTTAACTACTGCACTGTAATTGTTCAGTGGCTACTTTTCTCTTGGTAAGGGTAGAAGAAACTCTTTAACTATATTAAGCAGCTCTTTTAGGAGAAGGACACTCCAAAATCAAACAATTCTTCTCTAGTCTTGGGTAGTGCCATAGCCTCTGTACCATGGTCTTCCACTGTCTTGGGATAGAGATCTTTTGCTTCAGGGTACACTCAGGAACACTATCTTGTTTTTCTTCCTCGTTATTTTCAAGTTTATTTTAATGTTATTGCTCTTAAACTTCTCTTGTAGTTTTTCCTTGTTTCCTTTTCTCACTGGGCTATTTTCCCCGTTGCCCGTTGGAGCCCTTGGGTTTATATAATATATATATATATATATATATATATATATATATATATATATATATATATATATATATATATATATATATACTGTATATATATATATATATATATATATATATATATATATATATATACTGTATATATATATATATATATATATATATATATATATATATATATATATATATATATATATATATATATATATATTATAGTATCTTCCTGGACAGTTCCATCCTGTTCGTAATACTAGGCATGCAGTTAATTCTAATAGTCAGGCCTTCTTCATCATAAGGCTCAATACTACACAGTTTTCTAGAAGTTTTATTCCAGCTGTGACCAAGTTGTGGAAGGATCTTCCTAATCGGGTAGTTGAATCAGTAGAACTTCAAAAGTTCAAAGTTGCAGGAAATGTTTTTATGTTGAACAGATTGACATATGACTTTTTATAGTTTATATATAACATATCTATTTTGATGTTACTGTTTTTAGAATAATTTATTGTTAATTTTTTCTCAGCGCTTATCTATTTCCTTATTTCCTTTCTTCACTAGGCTATTTCTCCCTTTTGGACCCCTTGGGCTTATAGCATCTCGCTTTCCCAACTAGGGTTGTAGCTTTACTAGTAATAATATATATATATATATATATATATATATATATATATATATATATATATATATATATATACATATATACATATATATACAATATATTATAATATATATATACAATATATTATAATATATATATACAATATATATACAATATATATATATATATATATATATATATATATATACACATACATATACACACATACATACATATACTCACATGCATACTTTTACTTACACATGTCTATCTATCTATCTAATATATATATATATATATATATATATATATATATATATATATATATATATATATATATATATATATATATATACACACACTTATAAAACTATGGATGCACGATTCAACACTTATTCGCATTCTTGTCCTTTACAGAATTTTTGCGGACATAAATGTCACGCAACTCTACAAAGTTGCAAATCGCTGTGCAACAGGTGACCCGTGTAGCTGGAGAACAGGCAAAGATTACTCATAAATATTACACTAAGAGCAATACACGTTTTTTTATTCTAATGGCAGGGCCATTACTTATATATTTGTGAATATTTGCACTTATAAATACACGAGCTCTCTCTCTCTCTCTCTCTCTCTCTCTCTCTCTCTCTCTCTCTCTCTCTCTCTCTCTCTCTCTCTCTCTCTCTCTCTCTCTCTCTCTCTCTCTCCTAGTAATAGAAGACACATACCTATAAGGTGCAACGTCTACATTATTCAAATCTGGACTAACTTCGTTTATTTAACTTTGAACCATTTCAATGCATACTTTAAAATATGAATTATATAGTAAAATAATCTTTATATGAATGTAGTTGCTTATAGAACCTTCCTACGTATAGACAATTTTAAGGTGTAATCTAGCAATGAACGCCACTACGCGTTAGTGCCGGCACAGCATTTTACACGGTGCACTGTAGGCATTACCGAAGGTTATCCCCTTTTCAACCTAGTTAATAAACTCCATTGCAACATAGCGGTAACTGCTAGGCGATGAATGACCTCCCAGGTCCCAATGCAGGACCATATGAATAATATTCCATGGCTTAAACCTAGAAATGATAACCAGCACCATTGCGTAAGTAAACTATGCGTCAGGAAGGATTGAAAATTATATAATTAGAAAAGAATAAAATAACATTTATCGAGAAATAATACATCAAAAAAGAAAAGTATTCCATGTATGAGACACTAAATAGTGAACGCTTCCAGCCTTGCAGTGTTTGGAAGGTGGTGCCGTGCCTTCATAACTACGACTTGCGTGCTCTACCTAAGGCATGCAATATTTATGAGCTACAGCCTTTGCTGTTTACTAGTAAATCAGCTACAGACAGCTGGCCTCTGTAACCCCCCCCCCTCCCCCCTTGCCCCACATCCTACCATTCGAACCTTGGCTTCTTGTATTATACTGCTGAACTGTGTGTGTCATTCAAGAACCATGACAACCGTCATTTCGTCACTGATCCCCAAACAATCAACTAAAACTCAACGCCCTTCTCCGATTCACCTACCAGTACAATTATATATACATAAATACCTTAACACCTTATGATTTGCAGATGACAGTTCTATTTGGTCAATCATGGGAGGCATTGCAAAAGATGACAGAAGATAGCAGAAATGCATGGCTGAAATGAATATGACTATAACTAATATGTTCAATGAAAATGCAGAAACCAAATAAAGGTTATGGACAAACCTCTAGAAATCGTTAATTCAATGAATATAAGTGCTTTGGACAGAGTGTTTCACCAAGACATGAGACCATAATTTAAAGAAAGATAAGCGTGGGGAGGAGAGCTTTTGATGAAAAAAAAAGAAAAAAGATGAAAACTAAAATGTCACTTTCTCTAAAAAAAATAATCATAATATCCTACTAGTACTACCTTATGCATCAAAACTTGGCGCCCTACTAGGCCCTTAATGTATAAGCTAGTTACAACTCAAAAAGCAATTGGAAGAATATTATTATTTGGATTATGACTATCAAAGTTACAACCCTAGTTGGAAAATCAGGATGCTATGAGCCCAAGGGCTCCAACAGGGAAAATAGCCCAGTGAGGAAATGAAATAAACTACAAGAGAAGCATTCAACAATTAAAATAAAATATTTTAAGAACAGTAAAAACATTAAAATAAATCTATCATATTTAAACTATGGAAACTTTAAAACACAAGAGGAAGATAAATATGATACCGAGTGTACCCTCAAGCAAGAGAACTCTACCTCAAGACAGTGGAAGATCATGGTACAGAGGCTATAGTAATACCCAAGACTAAGAGAACATTGGTTTGATTTTGGAGTGTCCTTCTCCTAGAAAAGATACTTACCATAGCTGAAATGTCTCTTCTACCCCTACCAAGAGGAAAGTAGCCACTGAACAATTAGTGCAGAAGGTAACCCCTTGAGCGAAGAAGAATTGTTTTCTATTCTCAGTGTCACCAGGTGTATCAGGACAGAGGAGAATATGTAAAGAGTAGGCCAGACTATTCGATGTGTAAGCAAAGCAAAAATAAGTCGTAACCAGAAAGAAGGTTCCAATGTAGTAGTGTCTGGCCAGTCAAAGGACTCAACAGCTCTCTAGCGGTAGTATCTCAACGGGTGGCTGGTGCCCTGGTCAACCTACTACCTACCATGATGGGAATACCCAAGAGAAAAAAAAGAGCAACATGGACACGAGAGCAAACTAGAGTAAATTATATTCTAACAAGCGAGAAAAAGAAATGGACGTGAGCAGGTCATTTAATGAAAATGACAGATAATAGATGGACAATAAGAATAACAGAGTAGGTCCCAGAGATTGCAAAAGCGACCAAAGAAGGAAGAGAAGACGATGGCTTGACGAGGCGAGAAATTTTTAGGTACAGACTGGCTTAGAAAGACCATAACTATGAGTGTGGAAGGACTTGCCCAAGGGCATTGTCTCGCAGTGGACTAGTTACAGCTGACGATAATGATATACATAACAGAATTGCATCCATATTTCCTGATACGTGACCTTTCACTTCGTAGGATTTAAATAATTTCTTTATAACACTTTACTTGGTCAAGTCAGTCACAGCCAAACACTGCAAGTAGGAACACACACACACTCTCTCTCTCTCTCTCTCTCTCTCTCTCTCTCTCTCTCTCTCTCTCTCTCTCTCTCTCTCTCTCTCTCTCTCTCTCTCTCTCTCTCTATATATATATATATATAAAGTATATATATATATGTATATATATATATATATATATACATATATACATATATACATATATACACATACACACACACACTATATATATATATATATATATATATATATATATATATATATATACATATATATCAAATTTTCTCAACTAATCAAGCACGTCAAATGAAAATCCTGAGTACACATCTAAGTTTATCTCACAAATTTTAAGTTTGATTGGCGACTCCTTAAAAGGTGAAAACTATCATCAATTCTAAATAACACAATAGTACCACGGCAAAATCATAATATGTAAAAGCTATTTGTTAAATATTTGGTCTTCGACTTGAGAATTGAATTGACTATAAAATTTAGGCCTTAAGCTAGGCACTGAGGCATCAAAGGCCATTCAGCGCTATATAAAGCAAATGAATCAACCATACCGGTACTCTCACATTTAGTATCTTAACTTCCAAAACCAATTACACAACTCTCATACAATAATATCTGAATGAAAAATAAGGAAGGATTACAAGGATTAAAAAAATGAATTAATAAAATTATTTAAAACTTATGATATAAACCAATAATCAGTATAAATCTTTCTAAGTCTGTAGGAAATGATTACCTTTACAACTGTAGCTTATCTTTGACAGATTGTAAAACGCCTCTTGTAGAAAGTGGCTGGTAATAATACTGTTATCGCTGGTAACGTCCCTAGGATACTACAATAGGATAAGTGTTCTACCGTTCCATAATTAGATAAAAAAGATAACATTAACATCCGCACGCATATACTGAAACAAGAAAAAAAACGACACTGACACAGCCAAGGGACAACTGAAAGATAATATCAAGCAAAGCTTTGGTAAGACTCGGCGACAGAAGAGCCATTGAACTGCATAATCAGGGGATTGTTGACCTCGATACAAAGAACTGGATTTAAGAGAAGGCAGCCTAGCCTACACATTAAAAGACATTCTCTGAAGTAACCATTAAATAAACGTGTAAGAAATTAGAAACATATATATATATATATATATAGAGAGAGAGAGAGAGAGAGAGAGAGAGAGAGAGAGAGAGAGAGAGAGAGAGAGAGAGAGAGAGAGAGAGAGAGAATTATGCCATGTTCAATCTTATGGTTTTGTCAAAAACAAATTTTCAGAGTTCGGATTTTATTTCAATTTTATCCACATTATATATTTAAAAGGAATCGCCAGGGTGCCAGTAAAAGCAATCTAAAAGAAGTGTCTATTGTATTTCAAAGTTTTAAAATGCAATACCAAATTGCCCCTACCAAAGCGAGGGTCTAAAACTAAAAAGGATCCCACTCGAGTGGTAAGATTTTTTTAAATCTTACATCAGGAGAGGTTTAGATGACTCTTGTATGATAAGTCATACTTTGAATTGTATTCAGTTTTAAAACCAATACTTCAAATTTTATGATAATGGCGAATTCAGCAGTTTCTGAATCTGATAAAAACCAACATTATTCAAGTTCAAATGGAGATTTGTACAATGTACGAATTACCCTTGAGAATGGTCAAGAGTGTATCATACAGATGAATAAATATTCCACTTTATGATTTCATATTTCCTGTATCTAAATTTATTTGAATTTTATATCAATATTGATCGTGATGGCATATGACAAGATTTAATATTCGCCTATTTCTTTCTGCAATTTACCTACCACCATGGGCCTAGCATCGCACCCCCCCCTCCTCTTACATACAAACATTTTCAACTAACAAGAATGAAATCACGTGGGCTGGTCTGAAGGACCATTATAGGGGACCTCAATATCTAACTCTGTGATCGATTGTGGAAGCACGGAGTTCTAGGACTGGGCTACCTAGACAAAATTGAGAGAGAGAGAGAGAGAGAGAGAGAGAGAGAGAGAGAGAGAGAGAGAGAGAGAGAGAGAGAGAGATGCAAACCCTCCAATCTCGATCAGCACCAATAGAAAAAGGGGGAGAGAGAGAGAGAGAGAGAGAGAGAGAGAGAGAGAGAGAGAGAGAGAGAGAGAGAGAGAGAGATGCAAACCCTCTAATCTCGATCAGCACCAATAGAAAAGGGGACTGACTCCACCCACCTGATAACCATTACTCTCGAACTCTCTTCAATTTATTAATAACAAGAGGAAGAAGAATACAATGCTTCTAGTGAGAGGGAAGAAAGGACACGTCGTAACTGCCACTCTTTCATTCTTGCCCCCTGAAGGAACCCTTCACTCACTTACTCCTGGGCTAAGTGCCTATTATTAATGGAGGGAAAAAGTGCGTGAGCATTGAAAAACAAAGATGAAATGCCAAGATCAACGACATTGTCGATAATTAAAAGACGCAGCATTTTATTCTTATCGTTGTCTTGTGCGTGTCATCAGAAACAAACAAAAAATAATAACAAATGTGCACAATATGGGAAGACATAATCTTGCATTTTTAAATGCATTTTTACCCCCACCAACGAAGTTGGGAGGAAGTTATATTTTAGAACTTGTTTGTCTGTTTGTGAACAACTTACTTGCCACAATTTTACTCATATAGTGAAACATTCAGGGATTCATTTTTTTATGTTTGGACGTGGAAGTGATTCAATATTAAAAGTTCTCGATGATGTCTTTGCACTCTTCTCCCATATTGGGTACTGGTCTTGACATCAATAGGGTGCTAGCATAATGAGCCTATTATGTGAATCAGATGTGTGGAGTGTAAGCATAGGCCTGCTGTATGCATTAAGCCTTCATCCTTTCGCCACTGTTTGTTTGTTTAATTGTGAACAACTTCCCGACCACAAGTTTACACAGAGTAGTAAAACTTTCAGGGATTACTTGGTGTGTTGAGACATGGATTTGATTAAATTTTGAAAGTCCAGGGTCAAAGGTCAAGGTCAAGGTCGAGCAAAATGTCAACAAAATTAACTCTAACCCCAAGTTCGCTCGCATGGTTGTCACACAGACTTCAAATACACATAAGGTCTAAATTTATTATGGAAAGACAAGCTGGTTTCGAGAAATAAGTTGCCGTGGCAAAGGACTGCACTCTCAGGGTGCTTTTCTAGTTGTACATATAATGATTACAGTATAGGTTCCGTACATACTAGCATGAAAGCTGTTTTAGTTATTATTTGCAAATAGTTTACGTATAATAAGATTAAGGAGTCAGGAGAAATACAGCCATTAAGATTTTATTACTTAGACATATTTGATTTATTCTCGGTGTAAAGCCAGGCTGACACTTGCACGAATTTATGGCACGCATTGTCACGACTCGAGTCGTGAACTGGCGTGAAGTGTTCTTAAATCCGTCGTGACATCGTGGCATGTCGTGACGATAATTTTGGTCAAGACAAAATTTCGTGACCGGGTCGTGAACTATGCGCAAACTGTTCGTGAACTCGTTGGGACGATGCAGGAAGTACGCAAACTATGCGTGAACTCGTCGTGCCAGTTCGTGTCAATGTGGACAGGTCAGCTGTGATTCTGAGGTAATTTTTTTTTTTTTTTATCTTCCAGTTCGTGCCACAAAATGTCACGACTTGCCACGACAAATTCGTGGCAAAAAGTCGTGCAAGTGTCAGGGTACCTTAATAACGAACATTCAACAGAACACATTTTTTTATGGTGGGCAATCATAAACAATGAAATTTTAGTCGAGATCAATTTGTCATAAGGTCTATTTTATGACCAAACGTGCCAAGTTCCATATTCACAATAGGTGAAAGTTGATAGCACGAGAGTAAACAGTCAATCAATTCTACCTCTCATTTATTTGTACAATTCGAAATTCCCTGATTTGCCCAATAATAGAACATCTCCCCCAAAACATATCAATTTAAAAGAGTTTACAGCCACTTTTGAACTGAAGTTTATCGAAAACAATTTACTTGGAATTATTTTGTGACAGCTTTCCCTCACGAAGTTTTCACTAAAGGGAAGAGTTTTACTTAATAAGTTAGCTTAAAGAACCTTTCCTGTGAGATCTTGTTTGATAAGAGTAGACTTTCACCTACACGGTGTTACTAGCACAAATATATATTCAATATTCTTCACGTGTCTTCTTCAGCGCACAAGAGAGCTGATACCTGAAACCTGTTCGGGAGAACATACTCTTCATTTCTTAAATTTGAGTTTTTATAATAATCTCATTCCGAAATTGAGTTTCTGAAGTTATTTTCTTTCCTCCTTATTCTTGTTCATATAATTTCATGAATGGGAAAATTGTTGTCAAAAGAAATGTCACGAAATTTAATATGTATTTTCATTATCAATAATTATTGTTGTTATTGTTATTGTTAACTATCATTATCATTATTATTATTATCATTATTATTATTATCATTATTATTATTATTATTATTATTATTATTAATAATAATAATAATAATAATAAGAGAGGCGTGGAAATCACCCTTTATATTTAGCATTAATAATAATAATAATAATAATAATAATAATAATAATAATCGATATAAAAAACAATATAAAAGTTTTCTACTCTAATCAGAAATATTAGAAGAATGAATTCATAAATGCGTAAGCTACTGAGGAGTAAATTTATATTAAACTTCACAAGTGAAAGAAATTGACGCCTTTCCAATTATTATAATTTTTCATATAAAAATGTGAGGCTAAGCCAACAATGTCATCCTTCAATGTAATTATCCTTTTGCTTTCGAGGGAAAACATGAAACATGGGCCAAGCTGAATCTACTTATCAATGGATTTACATACAATTAACTTTGCTTTAAAGGCTATTCTAGAAGCAATAACTCTTTACTGGGAGTATTCTTTATTTAATAAGGAGGCCGAAAGAATGGGAAACCCACTACCTAGGATAGATGAAAATAAAAATTAAAACGTGCGCTCCCAGAAGCCCATATAGCTCGACCAGAAATTTATAGGTTCAGCCTATCACAATGAAGAATGAGACAAAGCACCCGTTTCCAAATCAACCATAAGAAAGTTGAAACTCATGATGAAGGTCTAGCCTAGGATCGTTCCAGCTAAAATAGTTCACCCACTTTTAACTTCCAAATAAAGAAAAAAAAAGTCTTTCCACCCTTCCTCTCCCAAACCATCCAACCCTATCCCATAAATCGCTTCCGTAGAAGTATGGTAGGAAAGTGAAACTGCAGGAAAACTACAATAAAGATTCATAACCAGAACAGGACACGAATACGTGCTGTATACGGTTATCAGTTCTTTCGAGTGTTTGGTTTCCTGTGTTTTTAAAATGCATGACAGAATTTCATTGTAAATTTTCCTTACAATCAAGGTTACAACCACTCAATTTGACATATTTAGTTGCTATATATAAAGGAATGATAAAAAAAAAGAAAAAAAATATAAAAGTGTCTTGCTTTCGACTCGTTCAAACTAAGCTAATGTAATAAATAATAATAATAATAATAATAATAATAATAATAATAATAATAAGTTCCACATATACAGTACCTCTGTAGTTTTCGATTACCTCATGCATTTTATATACACATTTATCTCAATGAGGCTACACGCCTTAATCAAGACGAGAAATGAATGAGGCCATTTTCTAGTGTTGGGACAACCACGAACGACAGTGGAAGTGAGTTAACACTTCATTCACTCTACTACGAAGTAGGCTATAAACCGGTTAAGACTCTTACCTATAAAAAAGAAATGTCGAAGACGCGCAATACAATCTAGTTAATCAAGCTGGACTAAACCTAGCGTTTTGGCTTTTGTGGTAGGCCTAGCCGTTTAAGAAAACACAATACAAAGATCATCCTGGGTATTTTATGTCAAGTAAGGAACGGATGTAAGCTAAATATGGCTGCGACTTGCCATTTTCAATAAGTAGTTTGCCACTTAGAATAGGAGTCTCTTCCCCCCCCCCCCCCACCCCACCCCACAACCTCACACCCCGAGGCGTTGTCGAGCGGAACCCAAATAAGCTAGCAAGTACGCACCAAGGACGCAACACTTGTGTGACCTTCAAGGAGCGAGTTTATCACCCGCACGCAGATTATTGCGTCACTAAAGAAGTGTTAGGAAAGCAATCGTTCACACCCAAGAAATCTCTTCTCTACAGAGAGAGAGAGAGAGAGAGAGAGAGAGAGAGAGAGAGAGAGAGAGAGAGAGAGAGAGAGAGAGAGAGAGGAGTTTACTGTAGTCCCTCACAAAATGTAAGCCATCAAATCAGGATGGCATTGATGCGGTAATCTTCAACCAACCCGATGATACCAATAATAGAATTTAAATTCTCTCTCTCTCTCTCTCTCTCTCTCTCTCTCTCTCTCTCTCTCTCTCTCTCTCTCTCTCTCTCTCTCTCTCTCTCTCTCTCTCTCCTTAATTTCCTTTCCCATTCTTATCATATTTTCATAAACCATCCCTTATTTTTTATATTGCTGCTACAATTATAGTCTGCACTGATACAATTAGATTTGCCGAAACGTTCACACTTGCTTTGGAATCGAACACTAAGGGGAAAAAAATCACAGTTCCGTCAAGTAATTCATTCCAATAGAAAGACTACACAAGTTGGTGAATGCAGTGTTGAAAAGCATAACGATATAAGAAAATCAATATTCAATTCTTATGTAAAAAATAAAAACTTAACATCCTCCCAAAGATATAATAATCACGGTTTCACAGACATAGTGCCTATACTTGACCTTTTGTCAATCTGAGTCACGTGTATTGTTACGGTTTTGCTGTACATCCGGTGTTCACGACGATGGATAGTAGTGAATGGCAAGGTCTACTAACCTTGGGGAAGGGGGTGCGTAAAACCAGTGCGTTGAGTATCTATAGTAGTATTCCAACAATCCAGGAGCAAGTCTAGATTATCAACTTGCCTGAAAAAATCTGAAGAGTTTTGTTTCTTCTGCCGATATCGCTGGTTTTACCTTATCTGAAACACTAAGATTTCTTTCTAGACACTCTTAGTACTGTATTTAGCATGACTCCTTCCACTAGCCAAACAAACTTTACGTTATTGCTTCTGTATACTAACTTAGCTTCCTGTAAAGTTTAAGTCGCCGGTGGAAATATGAACTATGTATGGCTACTGGCCGGTTTCGTCTATAGCGGTCGTGTGGTTGTCATTTATAGATCAATATCACCAATAGCTAGAAGCAAATCCTTCGTAGTTTCATAATGGGCAAACCTAATTAAACTGGGATTTGTTGGGCGGGAAGCGAAGAGTCAACATTCTCCTAGTTTAACGCCCTGGGAAGTAAATGAGCAGAATAACCTCCACAGAGTTTATTCATGGTAAAATCATAATTCAACTTTAATCCTTCTAACGATAAGGGCAGTAGATATAGCCATAATCCTTCTAACGATAAGGGCAGTAAATATAGTCATATTGGAGAGAGAGAGAGAGAGAGAGAGAGAGAGAGAGAGAGAGAGAGAGAGAGAGAGAGAGGAGAGAGAGAGAGAGAGAAGAGCAAACTGCGGAAATTGTTATGCTGACCACGAAAATAAGGAATGAGCTTCAATGTCATCAAGCGTCCTAATTGCTTTGAAGAAGAAGAAGAAGATTGAATATAAGGTATATTCGACGTTGCAAAGCTCTGGATGTGGAAATAAGCGGGGGGTACTGGCAAAAAATGGTCGTGGATACAAATGTTAATGTTTAAAATTATGTCAGCTAGGCATAGAAAACTAACAGTTTAGAAATGAAAAATCTTTTGATAATATTTTGTAGATAGGTAGCCTATAGGACCTTATAACCAATTGATAATGGTGCCGACTCTTGCAATTGCAACCCTCAACTAGTATCATCTTTTGTATTGTGATATTATGATGCCAAAACAAAATTGAGTTAAACGAAAAAAAAACTAATTAAAGGATGAAAGTGTATTTTTACCAATACATCAAGATTTAGTATTTATGAAATGGATCTTATCCTTCATAAATGAACAGGACTGTTGTTCAGAAATTTCAACAATATTACAATTGACGTAAAGGAAAATTATGATAACCAATATCAATGACGTGTTAATATACTTCCATCTAGAGGGGCACTCAAGAACGCAGACTTCCACCGCGGCAGCTTATTTCTCGAATATTTGCTCGACCTTGAAATTGATCTTAGACCTTGACCGTTTTATAGGTAGTAGCTTGACCAGGGCACCAGCTACCCGTTGAGATACTACCGTTAAGAGTGTTATGAGGTCTTTTGACTGGCCAGACAGTACTACATAGGATCCTTCTCTCTGGATACGGTTCACTTTCCCTTTGCCTACACATACACCGTATAGTCTGGCATATTCTTTACAGATTATCCTCTGTCCTCATACACCTGAAAACACTGAGATTACCAAAAGATTCTTCTTCACCAAGGGGGTTAACAACTGCACTGTAATTGTTCAGTGGCTACTTTCCTCTTGGTAAGGGTAGAAGAGACTCTTTAAGCTATGGTAAGCATCTCTTCTAGGAGAAGGACACTTCAAAATCAAACCATTGTTCTCTAGTCTGGGGTAGTGCCATAACCTCTGTACCATGGTCTTCCACTATCTTGGGTTAGAGTTCTCTTGCTTGAGGGTACACTCGGGCACACTATTCTAATTTCTCTTCCACTTGCTTTGTTAAAAGTTTTTATAGTTTATATAGATGTTTATTTTAATATTCTTAAACTATTTATTTTTTCCTTGTTTCCTTTCCTCACTGGTCCTGTTGGAGCCCCTGGGCTTATAGCATTCTGCTTTTCCAACTAGGGTTGTAGAATAATAATAATAATAATAATAATAATAATAATAATAATAATAATAATAATAATAATAATAATAATAATAATAATGAGTATTTTCATACTCTCAAATATGAACCAAGTTTAATGTCCAAACTTATGGCTGATTACGTGAATTGGACATTTTGCTAGATCTCCAGTTTTTACAAAACAGTTAATCCTTGCAAGTTTAATTACTCTACGATTAAAATTGTGGCCAGGAAGATGTTCACAAACACACACAAAAGGGGGGGGGGTTAAAACATAACCTCCTTCCAATTTCGTTGGCGGAGGTAATATAAGAGGACCTCGCTGTTCGTGGTGTTTCCGCTACTCGCCCAACAGCAACACATGCAGCCGTTTCTAGTCCATTGTAGGACAAAAGTACAAAACCGATCTGTCTGGGGTTTAGCCAGTTTATAACATGCCAGCCACTGGCATTGGTGAGAGATTTTCGTCTTATAGCTCACGCAAACCAACTTAGTATGGGTTTCCCTGACTAGTAACAGCTTTGCTAATCATGGCGATACGCAAACCCTTTCACTACGTTAAGGCACCCCTACTCAGAAAAATTAATAACGTCGTAATTTAAAAAGAAATGCTAGTGTTTGTAAACCATAGAAATAACGTCAGGTGATTACGGAACAAAATTACAGAAATAAAAATTTCAATAATAATAATTATAATAATAATAATAATAATAATAATGAAAGATCAACGCGGCAGTACAACGTTATAAAAGGCCTACAATCACCGAGAGAAGGCAACTTAAGCAAGTCGGCTGCTTCCAGCCAGACGGTCTCCTGGACAGGCTGGTATAATAGGAAAATATGGCGCCAGTTTTGGTGGGAACTGAAGATCTATAGCGCCTTATCTTTCCATGCGGACGTACCGCGAATAGTAAATGCTCAAGTTGCCCGCTGTTAAGTTTCTCTTAAATGCTTCGACTAGATCGTTATCTAAGTAGCAACTGAGAGACACGGACGTCATCTGTTGGTAAATGAATGCCTCGCTTTCTGGTTCAACACTTGACCCGAAGCTGACACTGAACCTTGGCAGGATCCCACCGCAGCCTCACACGATGCCAAAGCAAACAAACTGCAAACCGCTCTTCCGTCGTAATGCTAACACAGGAGTGTTACGTGATATTCACGAAGACGATGTTGTTACGGGGATATAACAAATGGAACGATATATGCCAATTTTTAAGAGATTCTACGAACGGCGG